>NC_092342.1:235630000-235950000 GCF_046630445.1 Rutidosis leptorrhynchoides | reverse complement strand
AGATATTTCTATCATTTTCTCAAATGAGAAATATTGAAACCCGTACTTAACACTTACCACTTTGAAACCCTAATTGTTTCTAGCTTGGAAATTGGATTAAGTGAGCTTAGAAACTGGATTCCTACATCATTGTTAGCTAATATCCAGGTTTATACTTGAATCCATGCTTTAATTTTGTGTATATTGAAGTTTTGGTGTTTATGTTTTTAAAGTTAACTTTGATGCTTGATTATTGCTTATAAGTATTGATTATGGTTATTTGATGTTAGTAAACTGATGTATGCATGTTACATGAGCTTTGTGAACCATCAATCGATCAGGAACATACCCAAGATGAGATTAATCTAAGGATTAATTTAAAATTGGGTTTTTATGTTCATATGGGTTTTTGGTGTTTTGATGCTTGAATCTAAATCTTAAGTATTTATTGTGCTTAATTGATGTTAGAAATATGTTCTATATAGTTTATATGATATTTTTGAAGTGGTTTTGGTGTTAGTTCTTGCAAAAATCATGATTTTGGGTCAAAAAATGCGAAAACAGCGAGCTGGAATGTTCTAACAGCTCCCACACTTCTGACAAGTCACTCATATGAGTGACCACGCATTTGAGGCTCAACCACGTGGTTGAGGACTCACTCGCACGAGTGAGGTCTCGTCCGCGCGAGTGAGCACTGGTCAGTTTTTGGTAAAATTGAAAAGGCTGTAACTTTCAAACTGTAACTCCGTTTTCGATGAATAAACTATCGTTGGAATCGTCTTGAAGTTTACTATCCAATGATAAGGATTTAAGAAACTTAATCAAACTTTATTTTTGTCAAAAGAAGGGGTTTTATAGTGTATGTCGTGTTTTGAACTCGTTTAGTGTCGTTATTGATTGAGTTTATGATGTAGGCTTCTTATCATATAGTGAATATATGATGATATGTGTTAACTTACTGTATGAATTGATGTTTATGTTGTACATTTTGAGTTAAAATCCATTTAAACAACTGCTGCTACTGTTCTTCATCACTCGCACGAATGAGCCTTCACTCGTACGGTTGGGATGGTCAACCGTGTTATGACCCGTGCGTGAGAGTGGTTATTATTGTTTTGGGAAAGAAGTACGATTGGGATGTGACTCGTACGAGTCACTGGTCACTCGTGTGGTGAACCGTACAGATCATTTAATTCTTTGATGAGTGTTCAGTCATAGACCAAACGTATGAGTAAGTTGTCAACTACACGGTTGAGTGTTCTTAAACGTGCGAGTGAGAGTGTTACTCATACGGTTGGTGGACCAGTCATTAAGTGCTTAAGTGTTGGTATTTGGTGTTATTATTTTGTAGTCGGGTTGTTATCAAGACATTGTAACTAACTTGTGTATATTTCTTTCTTAGGAGAAAAGGAGAAAGAGAAGGTTCAGTGATTAGATAGCTGAACACCTTCTCATTTGCTGGTAATCGGTGAGTGGGACTAACTGGAGAACATAGTATAGAGTAGCATGTTATATTATGATTGCCATGCTTGTTAGCTATACTTACTGATACAGTTAGTTAGTACGTTGTGATGACTGCATGTTGGTTGATGCTTGTCTGCTGGAGCCCAGTGCGTCCCTATTGTGTGGTGGCCTCGGTAGGAGAGATCAACCTGCGGGTTGGGTTCCTCATGCGGTGACCTAGACAATCGTGTTGTATATATATGTGAATGACACGTCCTTCTCGTGTGGATTATATATATACAACACGGTGGTGGAGGAACTTCTGGTAAGCCCCAGTCCGATCAACTGGTGGTTAATGGTTTGACCGAGCCGCCAGAGTCTCTGTAGACGGCACTTGGGTGATGTTTGTGTGTTAGATTTTGTGACATGATTAGTATGACGGTTCCTGTATACTATTGCCTATAGTTAGTCGTACTCACTTAGCTTCGTGCTAATTCCCCTCCATCTCCTTCCTGCAGGTTGTAGCTTTGTAGATATTGCTTTTGGGATAATATGGGCATGATAATGTTATGTTTAACAATGTTTAACTCTGATGGAGTCTTTTATCATATAAACTGTGTTCTTTTTTAAACTGGATGTAATTACGACTTTTCCGTTTAAAACATGTACTTTGTTATGTTGTCACGTGACACTGTTAAAGTATATTTGGTAATTAATAAATAAATGCTTCCGCCACGTATAAAAAAAAAATAGTGGTGTCTCAAGTTGGTATCAGAGCTTAGTTTGGCAGCATGTGCATTGTGATTTAAATGCCATGTTCCCAAACTTAGTCGAGTCATGTCAAACATAACATGCTGGAGATGGGTTAAGTGAGTATTAGGACAGGTTATGTGTAGTGACCCGAACTTTTCCATGTTTATATATATTAATTGAGATTGATATTTACATGATTAAATGTTTCCAACATGTTAAGCAATCAAACTTGTTAAGACTTGATTAATTGAAATATGTTTCATATAGACAATTGACCACCCAAGTTGACCGGTGATTCACGAACGTTAAAACTTGTAAAAACTATACGATGACATATATATGGTTATATATATAGTTAACATGTTTTTATTATAAGTATGTATCTCATTAGGTATTTTAACAATGAGTTATATACATAAAAATGAGACTATTAATTTAAGAAACTCGAAAACGATATATATAATGATTATCGTTATAACAACGTCTTACTAGGTACATATGAATCATATTAAGATATTGATACACTTGGTTAATTATGTTAAATGATAAGTAAATATATTATTAAGTGTATTAACAATGAAATACATATGTAAAAATAAGACTACTAACTTAATGATTTCGAAACGAGACATATATGTAACGATTATCGTTGTAACGACATTTAACTGTATATACATCATACTGAGATATATTATATATCATAATATCATGATAATATAAAAATTTAACATCTCATTTGTTATAATAAACAATGGGTTAACAACATTCAACAAGATCGTTAACCTAAAGGTTTCAAAACAACATTTACATGTAACGACTAACGATGACTTAACGACTCAGTTAAAATGTATATACATGTAGTGTTTTAATATGTATTCATACACTTTTGAAAGACTTCAAGACACTTATCAAAATACTTCTACTTAACAAAAATGCTTACAATTACATCCTCGTTCAGTTTCATCAACAATTCTACTCGTATGCACCCGTATTCGTACTCGTACAATACACAGCTTTTAGATGTATGTACTATTGGTATATACACTCCAATGATCAGCTCTTAGCAGCCTATGTGAGTCACCTAACACATGTGGGAACCATCATTTGGCAACTAGCATGAAATATCTCATAAAATTACAAAAATATGAGTAATCATTCATGACTTATTTACATGAAAACAAAATTACATATCCTTTATATCTAATCCATACACCAATGACCAAAAACACCTACAAACACTTTCATTCTTCAATTTTCTTCATCTAAGTGATCTCTCTCAAGTTCTATCTTCAAGTTCTAAGTGTTCTTCATATATTTTACAAGTTCTAGTTACATAAAATCAAGAATACTTTCAAGTTTGATAGCTCACTTCCAATCTTGTAAGGTGATCATCCAACTTCAAGAAATCTTTGTTTCTTACAGTAGGTTATCATTCTAATACAAGGTAATAATCATATTCAAACTTTGGTTCAATTTCTATAACTATAACAATCTTATTTCAAGTGATGATCTTACTTGAACTTGTTTTCGTGTCATGATTCTGCTTCAAGAACTTCGAGCCATCCAAGGATCCGTTGAAGCTAGATCCATTTTTCTCTTTTCCAGTAGGTTTATCCAAGGAACTTAAGGTAGTAATGATGTTCATAACATCATTCGATTCATACATATAAAGCTATCTTATTCGAAGGTTTAAACTTGTAATCACTAGAACATAGTTTAGTTAATTCTAAACTTGTTCGCAAATAAAAGTTAATCCTTCTAACTTGACTTTTAAAATCAACTAAACACATGTTCTATATCTATATGATATGCTAACTTAATGATTTAAAACCTGGAAACACGAAAAACACCGTAAAACCGGATTTACGCCGTCGTAGTAACACCGCGGGCTGTTTTGGGTTAGTTAATTAAAAACTATGATAAACTTTGATTTAAAAGTTGTTATTCTGAGAAAATGATTTTTATTATGAACATGAAACTATATCCAAAAATTATGGTTAAACTCAAAGTGGAAGTATGTTTTCTAAAATGGTCATCTAGACGTCGTTCTTTCGACTGAAATGACTACCTTTACAAAAATGACTTGAAACTTATTTTTCCGACTATAAACCTATACTTTTTCTGTTTAGATTCATAAAATAGAGTTCAATATGAAACCATAGCAATTTGATTCACTCAAAACGGATTTAAAATGAAGAAGTTATGGGTAAAACAAGATTGGATAATTTTTCTCATTTTAGCTACGTGAAAATTGGTAACAAATCTATTCCAACCATAACTTAATCAACTTGTATTGTATATTATGTAATCTTGAGATACCATAGACACGTATACAATGTTTCGACCTATCATGTCGACACATCTATATATATTTCGGAACAACCATAGACACTCTATATGTGAATGTTGGAGTTAGCTATACAGGGTTGAGGTTGATTCCAAAATATATATAGTTTGAGTTGTGATCAATACTGAGATACGTATACACTGGGTCGTGGATTGATTCAAGATAATATTTATCGATTTATTTCTGTACATCTAACTGTGGACAACTAGTTGTAGGTTACTAACGAGGACAGCTGACTTAATAAACTTAAAACATCAAAATATATTAAAAGTGTTGTAAATATATTTTGAACATACTTTGATATATATGTATATATTGTTATAGGTTCGTGAATCAACTAGTGGCCAAGTCTTACTTCCCGACGAAGTAAAAATCTGTGAAAGTGAGTTATAGTCCCACTTTTAAAATCTAATATTTTTGGGATGAGAATACATGCAGGTTTTATAAATGATTTACAAAATAGACACAAGTACGTGAAACTACATTCTATGGTTGAATTATCGAAATCGAATATGCCCCTTTTTATTAAGTCTGGTAATCTAAGAATTAGGGAACAGACACCCTAATTGACGCGAATCCTAAAGATAGATCTATCGGGCCCAACAAGCCCCATCCAAAGTACCGGATGCTTTAGTACTTCGAAATTTATATCATATCCGAAGGGTGTCCCGGAATGATGGGGATATTCTTATATATGCATCTTGTTAATGTCGGTTACCAGGTGTTCACCATATGAATGACTTTTATCTCTATGTATGGGATGTGTATTGAAATATGAAATCTTGTGGTCTATTATTATGATTTGATATATATAGGTTAAACCTATAACTCACCAACATTTTTGTTGACGTTTTAAGCATGTTTATTCTCAGGTGATTATTAAGAGCTTCCGCTGTCGCATACTTAAATAAGGACGAGATTTGGAGTCCATGTTTGTATGATATTGTGTAAAAACTGCATTCAAGAAACTTATTTTGTTGTAATATATTTGTATTGTAAACCATTATGTAATGGTCGTGTGTAAACAGGATATTTTAGATTATCATTATTTGATAATCTACGTAAAGCTTTTTAAACCTTTATTGATGAAATAAAGGTTATGGTTTGTTTTAAAATGAATGCAGTCTTTGAAAAATGTCTCATATAGAGGTCAAAACCTCGCAACGAAATCAATTAATATGGAACGTTTTTAATCAATAAGAACGGGACATTTCAGTTGGTATCCGAGCGTTGGTCTTAGAGAACCAGAAAATTTGCATTAGTGTGTCTTATCGAGTTTGTTAGGATGCATTAGTGATTCTGGACTTCGACCGTGTTTTCTTTAAAAATGATTGCTTAACATTTTTGTTGGAAACTATATATTTTTAACATATGAATATTATGTGATATATTAATCTCTTAACGTGTTTGATATTATGTGATAGATGTCTACCTCTAGAACAAGTCCCATTGACTCACCTAATAATAATGAAGAGTCAAATGTAAATTGGAATGATTCGTGGACTGATTCACAAGTTCCCGAAGAGGAACCGGAAGAAGAGTCGGAACCGAAAGAAGAATCGGAACCGGACGAAGAATCGGAACCGGAAGAAGAATCGAAACCGGTGGGGGAAATAATAAAACGGTTAAGTAAAAGAGAATCCTCAACCAACTGACCAAGGTTAATTATGGTCAATGGTGTTTCCGCCAAGGAAGCAAAATATTGGGAGGATTACCAATTCTCCGATGAATCGGATTCCGACGAGAATTCCAATGATGTTATAGAAATTACCCCAACTGAATTTAAAAAGGCAAAAGAAAATAATAAGGGAAAGGGCATAAAAATAGAGAAATCTAATTCCAACCCCGATGAACTTTATATGTATCGACAACCCCCGAAGTTCTTAAGTTGTAACAATGACCCGGGAACCTCTAAACCACCAGGTTTTTCTAAACCAATGTGGACAACGACGGCTCGTATTAGGGGAACATCATATATCCCTAGAAACTTGGCAAAACGAACCAAAACCGAAGAAGAAGAAACGAGCGAGTCGGAATAAGATAGTTGTATTCGTGTGGTGTAATATATGTAATATAGTGTTCTTATGCTTTATGATATATGTAAAAATTGCTTGTATTAATAAGTATTTTTTTATGAATCTAACTCTTGTCTATTTTATAGTTTAAAAACACAAAATGGATAGACAACCCAATATTTTAAGAGACCTACCCGGAGACATGATTGATGAAATCTTGTCTAGAGTCGGCCAGAATTCCTCGGCACAACTATTTAAGGCGAGATCAGTTTGTAAGACATTCGAAGAACGTTCCAAGAATGTCTTGGTTTATAAGAGACTTTCGTTTGAAAGATGGGGGATATCACATTGGGAAACCCATAAGTTACGATGTGTTTACTTTGACGCATATATTGCGGGGAACCCAAATGCTATTTTACGCAACGGGTTAAGAAATTATTTTGACTCAATATATCCGAATATTGGACTTCGTGATTTAGAAAAAGCGGCTAACATGCAACATAAAGAAGCATGTTATGCTTACGGATTAGTAATGTTCGCTTCTCACCAAAGTGAGAACAAGAACATCGGGCTACAACTATTAAACAAAACGTTTCCACAAGTGACGGAGTCGGTAATTGGGGTAAGAAATGAGGTTTTTAGATTATTACGGGACTGTTGGACATTACGTAACCCTCGTCCCTTTGACGACGTTACAACACGCTGTCTTATCAACGGCCATAACGGTTATGTTGCACAAGACCAAGGATGGGAAGTAGTCCTAGTAAAACCAGAATGCATGACTTGTTTCTGGACGTATGAATTACGTGTCTTTATTGCCTTTGCTGAAGGACTTGTGTACTAGCTAGAATTATCTTCACAACTATCTTGTATCAAAGTTATTGTGTGCTATATTTCATGCTTTATGTAAAATAAGCGGTATTGTAAGTTTGTAAAATATTGTATAAAAGTTTGAACGCGAAATATTATTATAATCAGTTTTTCATATAGAATTGTAGTAGTTGAATTGTATATTAGCTACTAAGTATGAACTTAACGGGTAGGTACTACCCGAATTTAAACTTATAAAACGCTAATATGAAGAAAAAGCTTTTATAAATGAGTTCATATTATGCTACAAAATACTATTAACTACTCTTAATATTCTGTATGATTAACTTGTTCCATTTGACTATTTTGAAGGAAATGGCACCGACTACTCGACACACCGTGAATATGAATGAAGAGGAATTCCGTACTTTTCTAGCTTCAAACATAGCCGCAGTACAGGCTGCGCTACATACCAACAATAACCTTGGATCTAGCAGTACAGGAAATCGTGTAGGATGCACCTACAAAGAATTCACTGCCTGTAAACCTTTGGAATTTGATGGAACCGAAGGACCGATCGGATTGAAACGGTGGACTGAGAAGGTCGAATCGGTGTTTGCCATAAGTAAGTGTACTGAAGAGGACAAAGTGAAGTACGCTACGCATACCTTCACAGGTTCTGCGTTAACATGGTGGAATACCTATCTAGAGCAAGTGGGACAAGACGATGCGTACGCACTACCGTGGTCAGCATTCAAGCAGTTGATGAACGAGAAGTACCGTCCCAGAACCGAGGTCAATAAGCTCAAGACAGAACTTAGAGGGTTACGAACCCAAGGATTTGATATTACCACGTATGAAAGACGATTCACAGAATTGTGCCTATTGTGTCCGGGAGCATTTGCAGATGAGGAAGAGAAGATCGATGCATTTGTGAAAGGATTACCGGAAAGAATCCAAGAAGATATAAGTTCACACGAGCCCGCCTCTATACAACAGGCATGTAGAATGGCTCACAAACTAGTGAACCAGATTGAAGAAAGAATTAAAGAACAGACTGCTGAAGAGGCCAATGTGAAGCAAGTCAAAAGAAAGTGGGAGGAAAACGGTGATAAGAATCACCAATACAACAACAACAGCAATTACAACAATAATCGCAACAATTATCCCAACAATCGCAACATCAATCGCAACTACAACAAACGGCCCAACAATAACAACAACAACAACAACAGCAACAGCAACTACAACAATCATCCCAACAACAATAATAACCGCAACAACAACAACAATCAGAAGCAGCTATGCCAAAGGTGTGAAAAGTATCACTCGGGGTTCTGCACCAAATTTTGCAACAAGTGTAAAAGAAATGGTCATAGCGCGGCGAAGTGTGAGGTCTACGGACCAGGGGTTAATAGAACGAAAGGAACAAATGGTGTCGGAACGAGTAATGGCGGAGCAAGTAGTGTCGGAGCAAGTTATGCCAATGTAGTTTGTTATAAATGTGGAAAACCGGGCCACATTATTAGAAATTTCCCGAACTAGGAGAACACGAATGGACAAGGCCGCGGAAGAGTTTTCAATATTAATGCGGCAGAGGCACAGGAAGACCCGGAGCTTGTTACGGGTACGTTTCTTATTGATAATAAATCTGCTTACGTTTTATTTGATTCGGGTGCGGATAGAAGCTATATGAGTAAAGATTTTTGTGCTAAATTAAGTTGTCCATTGACGCCTTTGGATAGTAAATTTTTACTCGAATTAGCAAATGGTAAATTAATTTCAGCAGATAATATATGTCGGAATCGAGAAATTAAACTGGTTAGCGAAACATTTAAGATTGATTTGATACCAGTAGAGTTAGGGAGTTTTGATGTGATAATCGGTATGGACTGGTTGAAAGAAGTGAAAGCAGAGATCGTCTGTTACAAAAATGCAATTCGCATTATACGAGAAAAAGGAAAACCCTTAATGGTGTACGGAGAAAAGGGCAACACGAAGCTACATCTTATTAGTAATTTGAAGGCACAAAAACTAATAAGAAAAGGTTGCTATACTGTTCTAGCACACGTCGAGAAAGTACAAACTGAAGAAAAGAGCATCAATGATGTTCCCATTGCAAAAGAATTTCCCGATGTATTTCCGAAAGAATTACCGGGATTACCCCCACATCGATCCGTTAAATTTCAAATAGATCTTGTACCAGGAGCTGCACCAATAGCTCGTGCTCCTTACAGACTCGCACCCAGCGAGATGAAAGAACTGCAAAGCCAATTACAAGAACTTTTAGAGCGTGGTTTCATTCGACCAAGCACATCACCGTGGGGAGCTCCTGTTTTGTTTGTCAAGAAGAAAGATGGTACATTCAGGTTGTGTATCTACTACCGAGAGTTGAACAAACTTACCATCAAGAACCGCTACCCACTACCGAGAATCGACGACTTATTTGATCAACTACAAGGCTCGTCTGTTTATTCAAAGATTGACTTACGTTCCGGGTACCATCAAATGCGGGTGAAAGAAGATGATATTCCAAAGACTGCTTTCAGAACACGTTACGGTCATTACGAGTTTATGGTCATGCCGTTTGGTTTAACTAACGCACCAGCTGTGTTCATGGACCTTATGAACCGAGTGTGTGGACCATACCTTGACAAGTTTGTCATTGTTTTCATTGATGACATACTTATTTACTCAAAGAATGACCAAGAACACGGTGAACATTTGAGAAAGGTGTTAGAAGTATTGAGGAAAGAAGAATGGTACGCTAAGTTTTCAAAGTGTGCATTTTGGTTGGAAGAAGTTCAATTCCTCGGTCACATAGTGAACAAAGAAGGTATTAAGGTGGATCCGGCAAAGATAGAAACTGTTGAAAAGTGGGAAACCCCGAAAACTCCGAAACACATACGCCAGTTTTTAGAACTAGCTGGTTACTACAGAAGGTTCATCCAAGACTTTTCCAGAATAGCAAAACCCTTGACTGCATTAACGCATAAAGGGAAGAAATTTGAATGGAATGATGAACAAGAGAAAGCGTTTCAGTTATTGAAGAAAAAGCTAACTACGGCACCTATATTGTCATTGCCTGAAGGGAATGATGATTTTGTGATTTATTGTGACGCATCAAAGCAAGGTCTCGGTTGTGTATTAATGCAACGAACGAAGGTGATTGCTTATGCGTCTAGACAATTGAAGATTCACGAACAAAATTATACGACGCATGATTTGGAATTAGGCGCGGTTGTTTTTGCATTAAAGACTTGGAGGCACTACTTATATGGGGTCAAAAGTATTATATATACCGACCACAAAAGTCTTCAACACATATTTAATCAGAAACAACTGAATATGAGGCAGCGTAGGTGGATTGAATTGTTGAATGATTACGACTTTGAGATTCGTTACCACCCAGGGAAGGCAAATGTGGTAGCCGATGCCTTGAGCAGGAAGGACAGAGAACCCATTCGAGTAAAATCTATGAATATAATGATTCATAATAACCTTACTACTCAAATAAAGGAGGCGCAACAAGGAGTTTTAAAAGAGGGAAATTTAAAGGATGAAATACCCAAAGGATCGGAGAAGCATCTTAATATTCGGGAAGACGGAACCCGGTATAGGGCTGAAAGGATTTGGGTACCAAAATTTGGAGATATGAGAGAAATGGTACTTAGAGAAGCTCATAAAACCAGATACTCAATACATCCTGGAACGGGGAAGATGTACAAGGATCTCAGGAAATATTTTTGGTGGCCGGGTATGAAAGCCGATGTTGCTAAATACGTAGGAGAATGTTTGACGTGTTCTAAGGTCAAAGCTGAGCATCAGAAACCATCAGGTCTACTTCAACAACCCGAAATCCCAGAATGGAAATGGGAAAACATTACCATGGATTTCATCACTAAATTGCCAAGGACTGCAAGTGGTTTTGATACTATTTGGGTAATAGTTGATCGTCTCACCAAATCAGCACACTTCCTGCCAATAAGAGAAGATGACAAGATGGAGAAGTTAGCACGACTGTATTTGAAGGAAGTCGTATCCAGACATGGAATACCAATCTCTATTATCTCTGATAGGGATGGCAGATTTATTTCAAGATTCTGGCAGACATTACAGCAAGCATTAGGAACTCGTCTAGACATGAGTACTGCCTATCATCCACAAACTGATGGGCAGAGCGAAAGGACGATACAAATGCTTGAAGACATGCTACGAGCATGTGTTATTGATTTCGGAAACAGTTGGGATCGACATCTATCGTTAGCAGAATTTTCCTACAACAACAGCTACCATTCAAGCATTGAGATGTCGCCGTTTGAAGCACTTTATGGTAGAAAGTGCAGGTCTCCGATTTGTTGGAGTGAAGTGGGGGATAGACAGATTACGGGTCCGGAGATTATACAAGAAACTACCGAGAAGATCATCCAAATTCAACAACGGTTGAAAACCGCCCAAAGTCGACAAAAGAGCTACGCTGACATTAAAAGAAAAGATATAGAATTTGAAATTGGAGAGATGGTCATGCTTAAAGTTGCACCTTGGAAAGGCGTTGTTCGATCTGGTAAACGAGGGAAATTAAATCCAAGGTATATTGGACCATTCAAGATTATTGATCGTGTCGGACCAGTAGCTTACCGACTTGAGTTACCTCAACAACTCGCGACTGTACATAACACTTTCCACGTCTCGAATTTGAAGAAATGTTTTGCTAAAGAAGATCTCACTATTCCGTTAGATGAAATCCAAATCAATGAAAAACTTCAATTCATCGAAGAACCCGTCGAAATAATGGATCGTGAGGTTAAAAGACTTAAGCAAAACAAGATACCAATTGTTAAGGTTCGATGGAATACTCGTAGAGGACCCGAGTTCACCTGGGAGTGTGAAGATCAGATGAAGAAGAAATACCCGCATCTATTTCCAGAAGATTCGTCAACACCTTCAACAGCTTAAAATTTCAGGACGAAATTTATTTAACGGGTAGGTACTGTAGTGACCTGAACTTTTCCATGTTTATATATATTAATTGAGATTGATATTTACATGATTAAATGTTTCCAACATGTTAAGCAATCAAACTTGTTAAGACTTGATTAATTGAAATATGTTTTATATAGACAATTGACCTCCCAAGTTGACCGGTGATTCACGAACGTTAAAACTTGTAAAAACTATACGATGACATATATATGGTTATATATATAGTTAACATGTTTTTATTATAAGTATGTATCTCATTAGGTATTTTAACAATGAGTTATATACATAAAAATGAGACTATTAATTTAAGAAACTCGAAAACGATATATATAACGATTATCGTTATAACAACGTCTTACTAGGTACATATGAATCATATTAAGATATTGATACACTTGGTTAATTATGTTAAATGATAAGTAAATATATTATTAAGTGTATTAACAATGAAATACATATGTAAAAATAAGACTACTAACTTAATGATTTCGAAACGAGACATATATGTAACGATTATCGTTGTAACGACATTTAACTGTATATACATCATACTGAGATATATTATATATCATAATATCATGATAATATAACAATTTAACATCTCATTTGTTATAATAAACAATGGGTTAACAACATTCAACAAGATCGTTAACCTAAAGGTTTCAAAACAACATTTACATGTAACGACTAACGATGACTTAACGACTCAGTTAAAATGTATATACATGTAGTGTTTTAATATGTATTCATACACTTTTGAAAGACTTCAAGACACTTATCAAAATACTTCTACTTAACAAAAATGCTTACAATTACATCCTCGTTCAGTTTCATCAACAATTCTACTCGTATGCACCCGTATTCGTACTCGTACAATACACAGCTTTTAGATGTATGTACTATTGGTATATACACTCCAATGATCAGCTCTTAGCAGCCAATGTGAGTCACCTAACACATGTGGGAACCATTATTTGGCAACTAGCATGAAATATCTCATAAAATTACAAAAATATGAGTAATCATTCATGACTTATTTACATGAAAACAAAATTACATATCCTTTATATCTAATCCATACACCAACGACCAAAAACACCTACAAACACTTTCATTCTTCAATTTTCTTCATCTAAGTGATCTCTCTCAAGTTCTATCTTCAAGTTCTAAGTGTTCTTCATATATTTTACAAGTTCTAGTTACATAAAATCAAGAATACTTTCAAGTTTGATAGCTCACTTCCAATCTTGTAAGGTGATCATCCAACTTCAAGAAATCTTTGTTTCTTATAGTAGGTTATCATTCTAATACAAGGTAATAATCATATTCAAACTTTGGTTCAATTTCTATAACTATAACAATCTTATTTCAAGTGATGATCTTACTTGAACTTGTTTTCGTGTCATGATTCTGCTTCAAGAACTTCGAGCCATCCAAGGATCCGTTGAAGCTAGATCCATTTTTCTATTTTCCAGTAGGTTTATCCAAGGAACTTAAGGTAGTAATGATGTTCATAACATCATTCGATTCATACATATAAAGCTATCTTATTCGAAGGTTTAAACTTGTAATCACTAGAACATAGTTTAGTTAATTCTAAACTTGTTCGCAAACAAAAGTTAATCCTTCTAACTTGACTTTTAAAATCAACTAAACACATGTTCTATATCTATATGATATGCTAACTTAATGATTTAAAACCTGGAAACACGAAAAACACCGTAAAACCGGATTTACGCCGTCGTAGTAACACCGCAGGCTGTTTTGGGTTAGTTAATTAAAAACTATGATAAACTTTGATTTAAAAGTTGTTATTCTGAGAAAATGATTTTTATTATGAACATGAAACTATATCCAAAAATTATGGTTAAACTCAAAGTGGAAGTATGTTTTCTAAAATGGTCATCTAGACGTCGTTCTTTCGACTGAAATGACTACCTTTACAAAAACGACTTGAAACTTATTTTTCCGACTATAAACCTATACTTTTTCTGTTTAGATTCATAAAATAGAGTTCAATATGAAACCATAGCAATTTGATTCACTCAAAATGGATTTAAAATGAAGAAGTTATGGGTAAAACAAGATTGGATAATTTTTCTCATTTTAGCTACGTGAAAATTGGTAACAAATCTATTCCAACCATAACTTAATCAACTTGTATTGTATATTATGTAATCTTGAGATACCATAGACACGTATACAATGTTTCGACCTATCATGTCGACACATCTATATATATTTCGTAACAACCATAGACACTCTATATGTGAATGTTGGAGTTAGCTATACAGGGTTGAGGTTGATTCCAAAATATATATAGTTTGAGTTGTGATCAATACTGAGATACGTATACACTGGGTCGTGGATTGATTCAAGATAATATTTATCGATTTATTTCTGTACATCTAACTGTGGACAACTAGTTGTAGGTTACTAACGAGGACAGCTGACTTAATAAACTTAAAACATCAAAATATATTAAAAGTGTTGTAAATATATTTTGAACATACTTTGATATATATGTATATATTATTATAGGTTCGTGAATCAACCAGTGGCCAAGTCTTACTTCCCGACGAAGTAAAAATCTGTGAAAGTGAGTTATAGTCCCACTTTTAAAATCTAATATTTTTGGGATGAGAATACATGCAGGTTTTATAAATGATTTACAAAATAGACACAAGTACGTGAAACTACATTCTATGGTTGAATTATCGAAATCGAATATGCCCCTTTTTATTAAGTCTGGTAATCTAAGAATTAGGGAACAGACACCCTAATTGACGCGAATCCTAAAGATAGATCTATCGGGCCCAACAAGCCCCATCCAAAGTACCGGATGCTTTAGTACTTCGAAATTTATATCATATCCGAAGGGTGTCCCGGAATGATGGGGATATTCTTATATATGCATCTTGTTAATGTCGGTTACCAGGTGTTCACCATATGAATGACTTTTATCTCTATGTATGGGATGTGTATTGAAATATGAAATCTTGTGGTCTATTATTATGATTTGATATATATAGGTTAAACCTATAACTCACCAACATTTTTGTTGACGTTTTAAGCATGTTTATTCTCAGGTGATTATTAAGAGCTTCCGCTGTCGCATACTTAAATAAGGACGAGATTTGGAGTCCATGTTTGTATGATATTGTGTAAAAACTGCATTCAAGAAACTTATTTTGTTGTAACATATTTGTATTGTAAACCATTATGTAATGGTCGTGTGTAAACAGGATATTTTAGATTATCATTATTTGATAATCTACGTAAAGCTTTTTAAACCTTTATTGATGAAATAAAGGTTATGGTTTGTTTTAAAATGAATGCAGTCTTTGAAAAATGTCTCATATAGAGGTCAAAACCTCGCAACGAAATCAATTAATATGGAACGTTTTTAATCAATAAGAACGGGACATTTCATTATGCGTTAGTTGTTAGTACTAACCTGTGTTATACTAAGCCTTGGTGTGAGATGTTGTGCAGTACATGTATGGTTGATAATGACGGTAACGCTGTGGCCCCCAACTGAAATGTCCCGTTCTTATTGATTAAAAACGTTCCATATTAATTGATTTCGTTGCGAGGTTTTGACCTCTATATGAGACGTTTTTCAAAGACTGCATTCATTTTTAAAACAAACCATAACCTTTATTTCATAAATAAAGGTTTAAAAAGCTTTACGTAGATTATCAAATAATGATAATCTAAAATATCCTGCTTACACACGACCATTACATAATGGTTTACAATACAAATATGTTACATCGAAATCAGTTTCTTGAATGCAGTTTTTACACAATATCATACAAACATGGACTCCAAATCTTGTCCTTATTTTAGTATGCAACAGCAGAAGCTCTTAATATTCACCTGAGAATAAACATGCTTTAAACGTCAACAAAAATGTTGGTGAGTTATAGGTTTAACCTATATATATCAAATCGTAACAATAGACCACAAGATTTCATATTTCAATACACATCCCATACATAGAGATAAAAATCATTCATATGGTGAACACCTGGTAACCGACATTAACAAGATTCATATATAAGAATATCCCCATCATTCCGGGACACCCTTCGGATATGATATAAATTTCGAAGTACTAAAGCATCCGGTACTTTGGATGGGGTTTGTTAGGCCCAATAGATCTATCTTTAGGATTCGCGTCAATTAGGGTGTCTGTTCCCTAATTCTTAGATTACCAGACTTAATAAAAAGGGGCATATTCGATTTCGATAATTCAACCATAGAATGTAGTTTCACGTACTTGTATCTATTTTTTAAATCATTTATAAAACCTGCATGTATTCTCATCCCAAAAATATTAGATTTTAAAAGTGGGACTATAACTCACTTTCACAGATTTTTACTTCGTCGGAAAGTAAGACTTGGCCACTGGTTGATTCACGAACCTATAACAATATATACATATATCAAAGTATGTTCAAAATATATTTACAACACTTTTAATATATTTTGATGTTTTAAGTTTATTAAGTCAGCTGTCCTCGTTAGTAACCTACAACTAGTTGTCCACAGTTAGATATACAGAAATAAATCGATAAATATTATCTTGAATCAATCCACGACCCAGTGTATATGTATCTCAGTATTGATCACAACTCAAACTATACATATTTTGCAATCAACCTCAACCCTGTATAGTTAACTCCAACATTCACATATAGAGTGTCTATGGTTGTTCCGAAATATATATATAGATGTGTCGACATGATAGGTTGAAACATTGTATACGTGTCTATGGTATCTCAAGATTACATAATATACAATACAAGTTGATTAAGTTATGGTTGGAATAGATTTGTTACCAATTTTCACGTAGCTAAAATGAGAAAAATTATCCAATCTTGTTTTACCCATAACTTCTTCATTTTAAATCTGTTTTGAGTGAATAAAATTGCTATGGTTTCATATTGAACTCCATTTTATGAATCTAAACAGAAAAAGTATAGGTTTATAGTCGGAAAAATAAGTTACAAGTCGTTTTTGTAAAGGTAGTCATTTCAGTCGAAAGAACGACGTCTAGATGACCATTTTAGAAAACATACTTCCACTTTGAGTTTAACCATAATTTTTGGATATAGTTTCATGTTCATAATAAAAATCATTTTCTCAGAATAACAACTTTTAAATCAAAGTTTATCATAGTTTTTAATTAACTAACCCAAAACAGCCCGCGGTGTTACTACGACGGCGTAAATCCGGTTTTACGGTGTTTTTCGTGTTTCCAGGTTTTAAATCATTAAGTTAGCATATCATATAGATATAGAACATGTGTTTAGTTAATTTTAAAAGTCAAGTTAGAAGGATTAACTTTTGTTTGCGAACAAGTTTAGAATTAACTAAACTATGTTCTAGTGATTACGAGTTTAAACCTTCGAATAAGATAGTTTTATATATATGAATCGAATGATGTTATGAACATCATTACTATCTCAAGTTTAGTAGGTAAACCTACTGGAAGTGACAAGAAATGATCTAGCTTCAAAGGATCTTGGATGGCTTGAAAGTTCTTGAAGTAGGATCATGACATAAAAACAAGTTCAAGTAAGATTTTTACTCGAATTAAGATAGTTTATAGTTATAGAAATTGAATCAAAGTTTGAATATGAATATTACCTTGAATAAGAAAGATAACCTACTATATATAACAAAGGTTTCTTGATCTTATATGATTACTTGGAATGGATTAGAAAGCTTGGAAGTAAATTAGTAAACTTGAAGGGATTTTTGAAGTGTTCTTGAAGTGTTCTTCCTATGATGATTATAGCTTGATTCTTGAAGTGATTTTTGATGAAGATGATGATTAACTACTGGAAAAATACGTTCATAATAGTGTGTGTGTGTTGAGAGAGAATTAGAAAGAGAATTGGAAGTGAAATGGAGTGAATGATGAGTGGTAATTGGTGAGTGGTGAGTGGGGTTAAAAGGAGTTCTAGTTAGTTGACTAGCTCATGGTAGAAGTTAAAATTGATTAGTTATACATGACATAATCAAGAGTGGAATCCCATGCTAGTTCCTATTGGTATATACCCATAGTAAGTACGTTTTGAAGCTGTGTATAATACGGGTAAGAATACGACTAGAATTCTTGATGAAATAAAAGAATGGGAAAGTAACTGTAACCATTTTCGTTAAGTATGAGTGTTTTGATATATGTCTTGAAGTCTTCCAAAAGTATTTTAATACATCTAAATACACTACATGTATATACATTTTAACTGAGTCGTTAAGTCATCGTTAGTCGTTATATGTAAGTGTTGTTTTGAAACCTTTAAGTTAACGATCTCAATTAATGTTGTTAACCCATTGTTTATTATATCTAATGAGATGTTAAATTATTATATTATCATGATATTATGATATATTAATATATCTTAATATGATATATATACATTTAAATGTCGTTACAACGATAATCGTTACATATATGTCTCGTTTCGAAATCCTTAAGTTAGTAGTCTTGTTTATATGTATATAACTCATTGTTAATATACTTATGGAGATACTTACTTATCATAATCTCATGTTAACCATATGTATATCCATATATATATCGTCATGTCGTTTTTACAAGTTTTAACGTTCTTGAATCGCCGGTCAACTTGGGTGGTCAATTGTCTATATGAAACATATTTCAATTAATCAAGTCTTAACAAGTTTGATTGCTTAACATGTTGGAAACATTTAATCATGTAAATATAAATCTCAATTAATATATATAAACATGGAAAAGTTCGGGTCACTACGGTACCTACTCGTTAAATAAATTTCTTCCTGAAATTTTAAGCTGTTGAAGGTGTTGACGAATCTTCTGGAAATAGATGCGGGTATTTCTTCTTCATCTGATCTTCACGCTCCCAGGTGAACTCGGGTCCTCTACGAGCATTCCATCGAACCTTAACAATTGGTATCTTGTTTTGCTTAAGTCTTTTAACCTCACGATCCATTATTTTGACGGGTTCTTCGATGAATTGAAGTTTTTCGTTGATTTGGATTTCATCTAACGGAATAGTGAGATCTTCTTTAGCAAAACATTTCTTCAAAATCGAGACGTGGAAAGTGTTATGTACAGCCGCGAGTTGTTGAGGTAACTCAAGTCGGTAAGCTACTGGTCCGATACGATCAATAATCTTGAATGGTCCAATATACCTTGGATTTAATTTCCCTCGTTTACCAAATCGAACAACGCCTTTCCAAGGTGCAACTTTAAGCATGACCATCTCTCCAATTTCAAATTCTATATCTTTTCTTTTAATGTCAGCGTATATCTTTTGTCGACTTTGGGCGGTTTTCAACCGTTGTTGAATTTGGATGATCTTCTCGGTAGTTTCTTGTATAATCTCCGGACCCGTAATCTGTCTATCCCCCACTTCACTCCAACAAATCGGAGACCTGCACTTTCTACCATAAAGTGCTTCAAACGGCGCCATCTCAATGCTTGAATGGTAGCTGTTGTTGTAGGAAAATTCTGCTAACGGTAGATGTCGATCCCAACTGTTTCCGAAATCAATAACACATGCTCGTAGCATGTCTTCAAGCGTTTGTATCGTCCTTTCGCTCTGCCCATCAGTTTGTGGATGACAGGCAGTACTCATGTCTAGACGAGTTCCTAATGCTTGCTGTAATGTCTGCTAGAATCTTGAAATAAATCTGCCATCCCTATCAGAGATAATAGAGATTGGTATTCCATGCCTGGAGACGACTTCCTTCAAATACAGTCGTGCTAACTTCTCCATCTTGTCATCTTCTCTTATTGGTAGAAAGTGTGCTGATTTGGTGAGACGATCAACTATTACCCAAATAGTATCAAAACCACTTGCAGTCCTTGGCAATTTAGTGATGAAATCCATGGTAATGTTTTCCCATTTCCATTCCGGGATTTCGGGTTGTTGAAGTAGACCTGATGGTTTCTGATGCTCAGCTTTGACCTTAGAACACGTCAAACATTCTCCTACGTATTTAGCAACATCGGCTTTCATACCCGGCCACCAAAAATGTTTCTTGAGATCCTTGTACATCTTCCCCGTTCAAGGATGTATTGAGTATCTGGTTTTATGAGCTTCTCTAAGTACCATTTCTCTCATATCTCCAAATTTTGGTACCCAAATCCTTTCAGCCCTATACCGGGTTCCGTCTTCCCGAATATTAAGATGCTTCTCCGATCCTTTGGGTATTTCATCCTTTAAATTTCCCTCTTTTAAAACTCCTTGTTGTGCCTCCTTTATTTGAGTAGTAATGTTATTATGAATCATTATATTCATAGATTTTACTCGAATGGGTTCTCTGTCCTTCCTGCTCAAGGCATCGGCTACCACATTTGCCTTCCCCGGGTGGTAACGAATCTCAAAGTCGTAATCATTCAATAATTCAATCCACCTACGCTGCCTCATATTCAGTTGTTTCTGATTAAATATGTGTTGAAGACTTTTGTGGTCGGTATATATAATACTTTTAACCCCATATAAGTAGTGCCTCCAAGTCTTTAATGCAAAAACAACCGCGCCTAATTCCAAATCATGTGTCGCATAATTTTGTTCGTGAATCTTCAATTGTCTAGACGCATAAGCAATCACCTTCGTTCGTTACATTAATACACAACCGAGACCTTGCTTTGATGCATCACAATAAATCACAAAATCATCATTCCCTTCAGGCAATGACAATATAGGTGCCGTAGTTAGCTTTTTCTTCAATAACTGAAACGCTTTCTCTTGTTCATCATTCCATTCAAATTTCTTCCCTTTATGCGTTAATGCAGTCAAGGGTTTTGCTATTCTGGAAAAGTCTTGGATGAACCTTCTGTAGTAACCAGCTAGTCCTAAAAACTGGCGTATGTGTTTCGGAGTTTTCGGGGTTTCCCACTTTTCAACAGTTTCTATCTTTGCCGGATCTACCTTAATACCTTCTTTGTTCACTATGTGACCGAGGAATTGAACTTCTTCCAACCAAAATGCACACTTTGAAAACTTAGCGTATAATTCTTCCTTCCTCAATACTTCTAACACCTTTCTCAAATGTTCACCGTGTTCTTGGTCATTCTTTGAGTAAATAAGTATGTCATCAATGAAAACAATGACAAACTTGTCAAGGTATGGTCCACACACTCGGTTCATAAGGTCCATGAACACAGCTGGTGCATTAGTTAAACCAAACGGCATGACCATAAACTCGTAATGACCGTAACGTGTTCTGAAAGCAGTCTTTGGAATATCATCTTTTTTCACCCGCATTTGATGATACCCGGAACGTAAGTCAATCTTTGAATAAATAGACGAGCCTTGTAGTTGATCAAATAAGTCGTCGATTCTCGGTAGTGGGTAGCGGTTCTTGATGGTAAGTTTGTTCAACTCTCGGTAGTCGATACACAATCTGAATGTACCATCTTTCTTCTTGACAAACAAAACAGGAGCTCCCCACGGTGATGTGCTTGGTCGAATGAAACCACGCTCTAAAAGTTCTTGTAATTGGCTTTGCAGTTCTTTCATCTCGCTGGGTGCGAGTCTGTAAGAAGCACGGGCTATTGGTGCAGCTCCTGGTACAAGATCTATTTGAAATTCAACGAATCGATGTGGGGGTAATCCCGGTAATTCTTTCGGAAATACATCGGGAAATTCTTTTGCAATGGGAACATCATTGATGCTCTTTTCTTCAGTTTGTACTTTTTCGACGTGTGCTAGAACAGCATAGCAACCTTTTCTTATTAGTTTTTGTGCCTTCAAATTACTAATAAGATGTAGCTTCGTGTTGCCCTTTTCTCCGTACACCATTAAGGGTTTTCCTTTTTCTCGTATAATGCGAATTGCATTTTTGTAACAAACGATCTCTGCATTCACTTCTTTCAACCAGTCCATACCGATTATCACATCAAAACTCCCTAACTCTACTGGTATCAAATCAATCTTAAATGTTTCGCTAACCAGTTTAATTTCTCGATTCCGACATATATTATCTGCTAAAATTAATTTACCATTTGCTAATTCGAGTAAAAATTTACTATCCAAAGGCGTCAATGGACAACTTAATTTAGCACAAAAATCTCTACTCATATAGCTTCTATCCGCACCCGAATCAAATAAAACGTAAGCAAATTTATTGTCAATAAGAAATGTACCCGTAACAAGCTCCGGGTCTTCTTGTGCCTCTGCCGCATTAATATTGAAAACTCTTCCGCGGCCTTGTCCATTCGTGTTCTCCTGGTTCGGGCAATTTCTAATAATGTGGCCCGGTTTTCCACATTTATAACAAACTACATTGGCATAACTTGCTCCGACACTACTTGCTCCGCCATTACTCGTTCCAACACCATTTGTTCCTTTCGTTCTATTAACCCCTGGTCCGTAGACCTCACTATGACCATTTCTTTTACACTTGTTGCAAAATTTGGTGCAGAACCCCGAGTGATACTTTTCACACCTTTGGCATAGCTGCTTCTGATTGTTGTTGTTGTTGTGGTTATTATTGTTGTTGGGATGATTGTTGTAGTAGTAGTAGTTGTTGTTGTTGTTGTTGTTGTTGTTGTTGTTGTTGTTGTTGTTGTTGTGGTTGTTGTTGTTGTTGTTGGGCCGTTTGTTGTAGTTGCGATTGATGTTGCGATTGTTGGGATAATTGTTGCGATTATTGTTGTAATTGTTGTTGTTGTTGTATTGGTGATTCTTATCACCGTTTTCCTCCCACTTTCTTTTGACTTGCTTCACATTGGCCTCTTCAGCAGTCCGTTCTTTAATTCTTTCTTCAATCTGGTTCACTAGTTTGTGAGCCATTCTACATGCCTGTTGTATGGAGGCAGGCTCGTGTGAACTTATATCTTCTTGGATTCTTTCCGGTAATCCTTTCACAAACGCGTCAATCTTCTCTTCCTCATCTTCGAATGCTCCCGGACACAATAGGCACAATTCTGTGAATCGTCTTTCGTACGTGGTAATATCAAATCCTTGAGTTCGTAACCCTCTAAGTTCTGTCTTGAGCTTATTGACCTCGGTTCTGGGACGGTACTTCTCGTTCATCAAGTGCTTGAATGCTGACCACGGTAGTGCATACGCATCGTCTTGTCCCACTTGCTCTAGATAGGTATTCCATCATGTTAACGCAGAACCTGTGAAGGTATGCGTAGCGTACTTCACTTTTTCCTCTTCAGTACACTTACTTATGGCAAACACCGATTTAACCTTCTCGGTCCAACGTTTCAATCCGATCGGTCCTTCGGTTCCATCAAATTCCAAAGGTTTGCAGGCAGTGAATTCTTTGTAGGTGTATCCTACACGATTCCCTGTACTGCTAGATCCAAGGTTATTGTTGGTATGTAGAGCAGCCTGTACTGCAGCTATGTTTGAAGCTAGAAAAGTACGGAATTCCTCTTCATTCATATTCACGGTGTGTCGAGTAGTCGGTGCCATTTCCTTCAAAATAGTCAAATGGAACAAGTTAATCATACAGAATATTAAGAGTAGTTAATAGTATTTCATAGCATAATATGAACTCATTTATAAAAGCTTTTTCTTCATATTAGCGTTTTATAAGTTTAAACTCGGTTGGTAACTACCCGTTAAGTTCATACTTAGTAGCTAATATACAATTCAACTACTACAATTCTATATGAAAAACTGATTATAATAATATTTTGCGTTCAAACTTTTACACAATATTTTACAAACTTACAATACCGCTTATTTTACATATAGCATGAAATATAGCACACAATAAATTTGATACAAGATGGTTGTGAAGATAATTCTAGCTAGTACACAAGTCGTTCAGCAAAGGCAATAAAGACACGTAATTCATACGTCCAGAAACAAGTCATGCATTCTGGTTTTACTAGGATTACTTCCCATCCTTGGTCTTGTGGAACATAACTGGTATGGCCGTTGATAAGACAGCGTGTTGTAACGTCGTCAAAGGGACGAGGGTTACGTAATGTCCAACAGTCCCGTAACAATCTAAAAACCTCATTTCTTACCCCAATTACCGACTCCGTCACTTGTGGGAACGTTTTGTTTAATAGTTGTAGCCCGATGTTCTTGTTCTCACTTTGGTGAGAAGCGAACATTACTAATCCGTAAGCATAACATGCTTCTTTATGTTCCATGTTAGCCGCTTTTTCTAAATCACGAAGTCCAATATTCGGATATATTGAGTCAAAATAATTTCTTAACCCATTGCGTAAAATAGCATTTGGGTTTCCCGCAATATATGCGTCAAAGTAAACACATCGTAACTTATGGATTTCCCAATGTGATATCCCCCATCTTTCGAACGAAAGCCTTTTATAAACCAAGGCATTCTTGGAACGTTCTTCGAATGTCTTACAAACTGATCTCGCCTTAAATAGTTGTGTCGAAGAATTCTGAACGACTCTAGACAAGATTTCATCAATCATGTCTCCGGGTAGGTCTCTTAAAATATTGGGTTGTCTATCCATTTTGTGTTTTTATACTGTAAAATAGACAAGAGTTAGATTCATAAAAAAAATACTTATTAATACAAGCAATTTTTACATATATCATAAAGCATAAGCACACTATATTACTTATATTACACCACACGAATACAACTATCTTATTCCGACTCACTTGTTTCTTCTTCTTCGGTTTTGGTTCGTTTTGCCAAGTTTCTAGGGATATATGATGTTCCCCTAATACGAGCCGTCGTTATCCACATTGGTTTAGAAAAACCTGGTGGTTTAGAGGTTCCCGGGTCATTGTTACAACTTAAGGACTTCGGGGGTTGACGATACATATAAAGTTCATCGGGGTTGGAATTAGATTTCTCTATTTTTATGCCCTTTCCCTTATTATTTTCTTTTGCCTTTTTAAATTCAGTTGGGGTAATTTCTATAACATCATCGGAATTCTCGTCGGAATCCGATTCATCGGAGAATTGGTAATCCTCCCAATATTTTTCTTCCTTGGCGGAAACACCATTGACCATAATTAACCTTGGTCGGTTGGTTGAGGATTTTCTTTTACTTAACCGTTTTATTATTTCCCCCACCAGTTCTATTTCTTCATCCGGTTCCGATTCTTCTTCCGGTTCCGATTCTTCTTCCGGTTCCGACTCTTCTTCCGGTTCCTCTTCGGGAACTTGTGAATCAGTCCACGAATCATTCCAATTTACATTTGACTCTTCATTATTATTAGGTGAGTCAATGGGACTTGTTCTAGAGGTAGACATCTATCACATAATATCAAACGCGTTAAGAGATTAATATATCACATAATATTCACATGTTAAAAATATATAGTTTCCAACAAAATTTGTTAAGCAATCATTTTTCAAGTAAACACGGTCGAAGTCCAGACTCACTAATGCATCCTAACAAACTAGATAAGACACACTAATGCAAAATTCTGGTTCTCTAAGACCAACGCTCGGATACCAACTGAAATGTCCCGTTCTTATTGATTAAAAACGTTCCATATTAATTGATTTCGTTGCGAGGTTTTGACCTCTATATGAGACGTTTTTCAAAGACTGCATTCATTTTTAAAACAAACCATAACCTTTATTTCATAAATAAAGGTTTAAAAAAAGCTTTACGTAGATTATCAAATAATGATAATCTAAAATATCCTGCTTACACACGACCATTACATAATGGTTTACAATACAAATATGTTACATCGAAATCAGTTTCTTGAATGCAGTTTTTACACAATATCATACAAACATGGACTCCAAATCTTGTCCTTATTTTAGTATGCAACAGCGGAAGCTCTTAATATTCACCTGAGAATAAACATGCTTTAAACGTTAACAAAAATGTTGGTGAGTTATAGGTTTAACCTATATATATCAAATCGTAACAATAGACCACAAGATTTCATATTTCAATACACATCCCATACATAGAGATAAAAATCATTCATATGGTGAACACCTGGTAACCGACATTAACAAGATGCATATATAAGAATATCCCCATCATTCCGGGACACCCTTCGGATATGATATAAATTTCGAAGTACTAAAGCATCCGGTACTTTGGATGGGGTTTGTTAGGCCCAATAGATCTATCTTTAGGATTCGCGTCAATTAGAGTGTCTGTTCCCTAATTCTTAGATTACCAGACTTAATAAAAAGGGGCATATTCGATTTCGATAATTCAACCATAGAATGTAGTTTCACGTACTTGTGTCTATTTTGTAAATCATTTATAAAACCTGCTTGTATTCTCATCCCAAAAATATTAGATTTTAAAAGTGGGACCATAACTCACTTTCACAGATTTTTACTTCGTCGGAAAGTAAGACTTGGCCACTGGTTGATTCACTAACCTATAACAATATATACATATATATCAAAGTATGTTCAAAATATATTTACAACACTTTTAATATATTTTGATGTTTTAAGTTTATTAAGTCAGCTGTCCTCGTTAGTAACTTACAACTAGTTGTCCACAATTAGATATACAGAAATAAATCAATAAATATTATCTTGAATCAATCCACGACCCAGTGTATACGTATCTCAGTATTAATCACAACTCAAACTATACATATTTTGGAATCAACCTCAACCCTGTATAGCTAACTCCAACATTCACATATAGAGTGTCTATGGTTGTTCTGAAATATATATAGATGTGTCGACATGATAGGTCGAAACATTGTATACGTGTCTATGGTATCTCAAGATTACATAATATACAATACAAGTTGATTAAGTTATGGTTGGAATAGATTTGTTACCAATTTTCACGTAGCTAAAATGAGAAAAATTATCCAATCTTGTTTTACCCATAACTTCTTCATTTTAAATCCGTTTTGAGTGAATAAAATTGCTATGGTTTCATATTGAACTCTATTTTATGAATCTAAACAGAAAAAGTATAGGTTTATAGTCGGAAAAATAAGTTACAAGTCGTTTTTGTAAAGGTAGTCATTTCAGTCGAAAGAACGACGTCTAGATGACCATTTTAGAAAACATACTTCCACTTTGAGTTTAACCATAATTTTTGGATATAGTTTCATGTTCATAATAAAAATCATTTTCTCAGAATAACAACTTTTAAATCAAAGTTTATCATAGTTTTTAATTAACTAACCCAAAACAGCCCGCGGTGATACTACGACGGCGTAAATCCGGTTTTACGGTGTTTTTCGTGTTTCCAGGTTTTAAATCATTAAGTTAGCATATCATATAGATATAGAACATGTGTTTAGTTAATTTTAAAAGTCAAGTTAGAAGGATTAACTTTTGTTTGCGAACAAGTTTAGAATTAACTAAACTATGTTCTAGTGATTACGAGTTTAAACCTTCGAATAAGATAGTTTTATATATATGAATCGAATGATGTTATGAACATCATTACTACCTCAAGTTTAGTAGGTAAACCTACTGGAAGTGACAAGAAATGATCTAGCTTCAAAGGATCTTGGATGGCTTGAAAGTTCTTGAAGTAGGATCATGACACAAAAACAAGTTCAAGTAAGATTTTTACTCGAATTAAGATAGTTTATAGTTATAGAAATTGAATCAAAGTTTGAATATGAATATTACCTTGAATAAGAAAGATAACCTACTGTATATAACAAAGGTTTCTTGATCTTAGATGATTACTTGGAATGGATTAGAAAGCTTGGAAGTAAATTAGTAAACTTGAAGGGATTTTTGAAGTGTTCTTGAAGTGTTCTTCCTATGATGATTATAGCTTGATTTTTGAAGTGATTTTTGATGAAGATGATGATTAACTACTGGAAAAATACGTTCATAATAGTGTGTGTGTTGAGAGAGAATTAGAAAGAGAATTGGAAGTGAAATGGAGTGAATGATGAGTGGTAATTGGTGAGTGGTGAGTGGGGTTAAAAGGAGTTCTAGTTAGTTGACTAGCTCATGGTAGAAGTTAAAATTGATTAGTCATACATGACATAATCAAGAGAGGAATCCCATGCTAGTTCCTATTAGTATATACCCATAGTAAGTACGTTTTGAAGCTGTGTATAATACGGGTAAGAATACGACTAGAATTCTTGATGAAAGAAAAGAATGGGAAAGTAACTGTAACCATTTTCGTTAAGTATGAGTGTTTTGATATATGTCTTGAAGTCTTCTAAAAGTATTTTAATACATCTAAATACACTACATGTATATACATTTTAACTGAGTCGTTAAGTGATCGTTAGTCGTTACATGTAAGTGTTGTTTTGAAACCTTTAAGTTAACGATCTCAATTAATGTTGTTAACCCATTGTTTATTATATCTAATGAGATGTTAAATTATTATATTATCATGATATTATGATATATTAATATATCTTAATATGATATATATACATTTAAATGTCGTTACAACGATAATCGTTACATATATGTCTCGTTTCGAAATCCTTAAGTTAGTAGTCTTGTTTATATGTATATAACTCATTGTTAATATACTTATGGAGATACTTACTTATCTTAATCTCATGTTAACCATATGTATATCCATATATATATCGTCATGTCATTTTTACAAGTTTTAACGTTCGTGAATCGCCGGTCAACTTGGGTGGTCAATTGTCTATATGAAACATATTTCAATTAATCAAGTCTTAACAAGTTTGATTGCTTAATATGTTGGAAACATTTAATCATGTAAATATCAATCTCAATTAATATATATAAACATGGAAAAGTTCGGGTCACTACACCAACGCCCCTAGAACAATTAGAGCTACAGAGTACAGATGTATATCAGGTGAAGAACCTCGAAGACAGATGTCAAGGTTGTAAGGACAGTTACTGAACATTCAGGGCAGGTAATATATGTTAGAGCAGTAAGTACAAGTGGACTTAGATATTATACTTCAGATCATACGATCTAGTCAGTGTTAGGTGGGTGTTCAGCTTCTGGTTATATGTAACCGCGATGGGTAATGTTCTCAGTCACTGATGATGCAACTTCAGCAATAACTAGACGGCAGTACCATTATCCGATACAGAAGCAATTGTCATCAGTAGTATAAAAATAATAAAATAACAATAATAATTATAAAGAAAGGGACTCTGTTGGACAGACTTTGAGTAGGTGACCCCTTGGGTATCCCGAGATAAATTAATCAGCAATCTAGGAAGTTTAGTAGATTTAAACAAAAAGAAAGACCAAGACGGAACGATGCATGTTCTTTGTAAAGAATTGGGAGTGACAGGTACAGGTGTAACGACCCTACTTTTTTCGTTATCTTTTAACGTTAATTATTTAACGACCGTTATCTGTTATTCATGCCACGTCATTTCTATGACCTATATTATTATTTTTGTAATAATATATTAATTATTATGTGTTAAATGAATATTTGTGTTCATATTTTAATTTGTACGTTTATACGAATCGCGGATTTCTATCCGGCGAATCTTTTCGGTTTTCAAACCAACGGTCGAGCTTTTAGGATTTTTAAATCCTAATTATTTTAAATATGATATTTTAATGTCATATATTTATATATAGTGTTTATATATTTTATTCGTCGCGTATTTGTTATCTCTCCGAATTATTAATCGCGTACTAGCGTTTTCGCGTTTTGGGCTTCGTTCGGGCATTCGGGCTAAAAGCTTTTAGTTTTTCTATCAATAAGGCCCACTAAGGGGGGCCACCCTTTTGTTTTTGGCCGAAAATATCAAAGGGGGAGGGTATATGCTCGTTATTTCTTCATTTTTGATTTTAACATCACACTTACACATTTTAAGGAAATACCTAATACTCTCTCTAAACTTTCCTCCTCCCTTTCTTTTTTTTTGTGCCGTCACCAACACCACACCATATCATCATCATATTTTGATTTTTGCAATGAAGATTTAGGGCTTTTAGTATAATCGGATTGCTCTCGTTCTCCTCTACGCGTTCATACCATTTGATTCTTGATTAGGGTATAAACCTTAACCCTAACTTTTTGATTTTTCTTATATTTTACTATTTTTATATGATATTTTGATAGTATGATGCTTATATGTTATTGTATTGTTGATTGTATGCGTAGAAATGCTCGTTAATTCATGTTTTCGGTTTGATTGTTTTGGGACAGCAGCATTTTTGATCATTTCAGTAAACTTAACTATTATAAAGGTGACATTGAAGTTCTTAAATGAGTTCCTCTCATCAAGACATTAATTTTAGACTCCGGATTCATGTCATTTCGATTCCCGGAGCTCTAGATATGCTTAAAATGGTGTTTTGTTGAGATTAAATTGTGAAAATGAATTGAATCAGGTATGGTCCGACATTGTGACCACTTTTGGAGTCTTTAGAGTGTACTAGTGTGTTAGTATTGATGATGGGATGAACTTTCATGTTCGGGTCATCAAAATCCAAGCCACGGATCACCCAGTATGACTAAAACATGTTTTTGAACGGATTAAAGCTACAAGTTGATTTGTGGCTGTAAGTCACGACTTGGTGGCTATTCTTGAGATGTTCTTGAGTACACTAATGTTTCAGGTGGGTTGGTTCGGCGAAGATATATATAAGACTCGCTGAAAACTGATTCCCGGGGCTTAAGTTATGACCCGATGAACTTTTAATTAAAACTTATGGTTATTAATTATGACTTATGATAAAAATAATGAATTTCATTATTAATAAATTACTTATGATATAAAAAGTAATTAATTTAATTTAAGACTTATGATATATATATTTATTATATCATTTATTAATTACTTATGATTTAATTAAACATTTAATTAAACTTATGATTAATAATACTTTTATTATTAATGAAAAATACTTATGGTAAGTATTAAACTTATATTATGAGATTATTATAATAAGACTTATAATAAGGATTAATTAATTATTTAATTATTATAAGGCTTAGTTATTATTTAATTATAATTTAATTATTAAATACTTATGATTTAATAATTATAATTAGAAACTTATGATATGATTAATAATTCATTATTAATTAATAATACTTATGATATGATTTAAAATCTATTATCAATTAATAATACTTATATTATGACTAATATTTAATTAATTAATTAAATACTTATGTTATATTAATTATATCATTTAAATTTATGTTAACTTTAATAATTCAATTTAATTTAAATAAACTTATGTTATGACATAATTATACATTTATGACTTTAAATAACATTATAACCTATATTATTATTATTATAACCTATACTTTAAAAATCAATGTTGACTAAGTTTGACCAAGGTTGACTTTTGAGTTGACTTTCAGTTGACTTTGACTTTTAGTTGACTTTTGTTGACTTTTCTAATTAAGGAAACTTTTCAAAGATAGAAAATTTCTAAAAATAGAAACTTTCCTAAAATAGAAACTTTCCAAAAATAGAAACTTTCCAAAAATAGAAACTTTCCAAAAATGGAAACCTGCTAAAAATAGAAAGTACATGTTATACGCTGTCCTGATCATACCGAAACATATCGAGTGATGTTCTATGTTTATTTGCAACAAGTACTATAGCTATCATACTAAGCCTTGGCCTAAGTTAGTTATTTATATCGACCTGCTTTATTTATCGGTCGGCGTTGTGATCATTCTTGATCACTTTACTTTCTGCGGTTCACGTTATGTGATATTACTTCGTTTACGTTAAGGTAAGTTATAGTCCCATTTTTCTATTTTATATCTTTTAGGATGAGAATACATGCATTTTATTTTTTATACCGGACACAAGTGGAAGTTGGTTTAAGTTATTCATTGTGAGTTGAACGAAAATATTCCCTAGCCTGGTAATTGTAATAACTGGTTTCTACTGGTGAACGCGAATCCTATGGATAGATCTATCGGGTTTGACAATCCCATTTTGTGCTAGTCGCGCTAGCAATTTTTGAAAACAGAATGTATTAGTACTTCATAATTATTTGAAGATACACCTGTTCAGTGTATATTGTGTTTGGTAAGGGTGGAATTGGTTAAGTGGTTACTAGGTGGCTCACGGGTTAATGGAATAATGTTTTATATGTTTTCGAGCATATAATTTTTGTGGTCCAAAATAAGGCTTTATGTTTTAAAACATAAATTTTTACGGTTTAAATTAAATATTGTTTGCAATATTAAACCTGTAATTCACTCAACATTTTTGTTGACAGTTACTCGCATATTTTATTCTCAGGTTCATGATTGATTGCTTCTGCTGTGCTTAGAGAGTCTGTATATTTATGATGGTAGCTTTTGTTAAACATTAACTTGCATTCTATTTTGATACATTAAATGTGGGTGTTTGTTGACTTTGTTTTGGTCAACTTTTGATTAAGTATTTATGTATGGTTTTTCTAAATTTACATTTTCTGGTAGGTTTTCTTTATAGGAAATCATTTTTAAATAAAGAATGTAAGGTTATTTATTAAATTCATTTAGAGTTATGATCAAGCTGTGGGACCAAGATAACGATGGTCGTCAAGTGTACTTTGATGGGTCGTTAAAACATGTCACCCCACTTCGGGATATAATTTCTTATGACGATGATATATGTGAGATGTAATATGATAGATCAGGAAACCACGTTGGGTTGTTTCAGAGATAAAATATAAAGGATTTTTCAGTGTATGGGACACGGAGCACTCCAGTGTTCGACAAGTTAGAGATTGAGTTCTGGGGCGGGGTCCGGGGCACAGATTTTATCAGCTGGGTGATCTTCTGTTCTTGTGGTTGGACAGGAGAGAAGAAACCCCACAGATGATACACTTAGAGCATATCAGATGTTGGCAGAAGTATGGATACATATGACAACTTGATTACCTGTACGTGTTTTACTATATTTTGTAATTTTTATTACAGTTGGTAATTTGTTGGTGTAAGTTGTAAGTTGCCATTTGTGGACATGTATGCTTTATATCTGTTGTTGATGTTGTGGTGGAAACTGTTTTAGACGGCCTTAGTATAGTTTCCTGTTTAGTTGATGCATAGCAGCTTAATTACTGTAACATACTTGCCATGCTAGTTGAGATTTGCTATTTGTATTGCATGCAACGTGTTAGATTTGTTAAAGTACCATGCTTTAGGTATTGGTTACTAATATTGATTGTGATTGGCCTGTTAGTCAAGTATTGTTCAGATACTGCTATGCGTAATTTTGGTTGTGTTAATAGAGACTTGTATGAAGTCTTTTTCTTTACCGTTGACTGTTGATCGGCGGGACACATGTAGTGACCCGTAGGGACTGATTAGGTAGTAGTTCCCTTGTTCCTTGACCATAGACTTGAGCCTTAGTTTGTGGCTGTGTGATGCATCGTCTGTATGTTTGTAAACCGTGACTGAACCAGTAGGTGTGACTGGCCTAGCAGTATCATCATATGACTGGACTCGTTGTGTAAGACTCGCAGGGTTACCCTAAAGAACTATCTTCCTTATTGAGTTTGACCTGGCCTTGTGTGTGGTCCTTAGAAGTTTAATGTGGGGGACTTTCTTGAATTGGTCACTTGAAAATACACCGACAGACTTTGACCTGACCGAGTACTGAGTTTTGGGTGTGTGTTGACCTTAAGACTCGGGCGAGTGTTATACTAAGATTGGGGAATTGTGAGAAGTATCAACTAAGGACGATGTGATATAGTTTGATAATGCCATGTTTTGGGAATATTGAGGCTAGTATTTTCTTAGAGTAAATTGGTATGGTTTGACCATGATTATTTCCAACGTTAGTGAGATCTCGTTAGTTGACAGTTGTGACTATATACGGCAGGAAAGTGGGCGGTGAACCGTGTGAACTCTTTAGAGAATATGTGACTTTTGACTTAGAATTGTAATTGGAACATTGTTGGAGTTGCATGGTATGAATTAATATATTCCTATACTTTGAGAGTTGTGTGACATTTATATTTGACGATTGTAATCTCCAGGGATATAAATGGTAATGATGGGGTTAGTTATTGGTTGATGATATCATGTTCTGAGGGAACTATAACTTCTTCATTTAACAGTTGTAACTGTAGAGGATTTGAGTAGAAATGTCAGGATTTACCAGTGTGTTTGAAAAAGTGGATCAATTGGGTAAATTTAAACAGTGTGATTGTGACAGGTGCGTTAGCATACCGATATAGTTGTAATCAGGTGATCCAGTTAGAAACTTTTTGTTAGAATAAATTTGTATTAGTGGATTGTAACTTTCAGTGACCAGAGGAACATACTGTGATAGATTGACGGACTTGATTAGGGTCTTGCTCCGAAATATTTGAAATGAAAATATGATTTAGGATGGTGTATTACATCTGGCCAACAAAGATACATCATGGTAAATCATGCAGTAGTTTCGGGAGTCGGAGGAGACGTAGCAAGTGACAAATAAGATGATAATTGATGTTTGGTGTATATATGGTTTTGATGGATTGTAAACTAAAGTTTGATTATGTATATATGAAATCTTCTTAAAGAAAGAAACTTGATGGATAATGATTGATATTTATTAGTGGAATTTCCTTTAATGTCAGTTTATTGCGATTTTTCAGAGGATTTTGATCAGAAGTTGATTTCAGATTTGGTATTGATCGTTGGAATGGAATTAGATATTGGTTTATTATTGGTTAAACATTGTTAAATTGCAAATCTTGATGGAGTTTTAACCAAGTGATAACCTTACTGAGGTAGTGTGTGGTGTCCGATTTGTGTGTCAATGTTATTTGATAGAACTATTGTAGTGATAATTGTGTCATAACTGTATTAGTGGATATCCGCTATTAGAAATTATTGATGGTGTGATTGAAATTGAGTTGGTAATTGAGTTCATAATGCTTCTTATTGTTGACGAGATGATCAGAGACATATTTTAGTCGATGGATTATCAGATATGTAATGACATGGTTGTTAGTATCCTTGTAAAATTTCATGAATACCTGGTTGGTAATGGGTATTTAATTACAGATTTGGGTAATTTCAGTAAATCAGTATTGACGTTGCAATAAAGTAAATGTGGAAATTGAATGAGCCTGTGTTTTCATGTGATACGATGACAACATATTAGTGACATACAATGAGTTGAATTTGAAAATACTATGAAGTTATCCTATGGATAATCTCGAAATTTGACAGAATGTTTTGATTTGATGAATTAAAAAGTGGATTACCATCTGTATCTGCGTATTTTAGTTAGCAATGTCAATTTTAACGTGGAACGTTTCATGGAAAACCATAGAAACCAGATTTTTGGTGTAATTTGGTGGGCTAAAGATGGAGAGTTACCTATATTTTGAGGATTTAAAGGGTGAAAATAACCTTGCTATGACTCATTTTGTGGAAGTCCATTAGATTGTGACGGGTCAATGTTGTCTTTGATGAGTTATTTTTTATTTAAGAGAAATTTAGATTGTAACGGGCGGTGGATTAATTTATCAATATCCTTTTAGCTTAGAACTTGAATGGAATATGACTTGTTCAGTTATGATAGCAACATATTGTCAGTATTTAATTTCCTCTGCAAACGGTAAGAGTGATTCCTTAGACTAGTGCAAGATGAAGTACTCAGTGTTGTGTTATGTAATTGGAACTAGTGGAACAATTTATAGTGAAACTTGGACGTTTGTTGGTAGTCGTAACGGGAAGGTTAATATTTAACTTCGTGACGCTGAGTTTTCAAATGACTAAATTGGATAATGGGTTGTTAGTTGAGACATGAAGGAACCTTGGTAAAGCTTGTGATCTTAACATGTGTTTTGATGTAGTTCCCAGTGAGACCGATTGTGTTGATATCTGTTACCCATAATCATCAATGGCTATGACAGACCAGATTCCGTGGACTAAATCTCTTTAAGGGGGTAGATTTGTAACATACTGAAATCGGGCCTAGTTGGATTTAACTATTTTTCCCCTAGATTTTTTCTATTGTATGATTATATGTTATTTTAATATTTATATGTTTATAATTATTTGACTATTTGATTGAGACAAGTTTGTGACAAGGGTCACAGAACAGGTTCGTTTGTTCGGTTTGGACCCCGTTAGGGCCTCCTAACGTGGTAAGTAAGTTATCTGATAACTGGTAAATACCCGTGTGATATGGGGTATGGGTTTATAACCCTCATATAAGTAAGATTCCAGATATTTCAATCATTTTCTTAATTGAGAAATATTGAAACCCATACTTAACACTTACCACTTTGAAACCCTAATTTATTCTAGCTTGGAAATTGGATTAAGTGAGCTTAGAAACTGGATTCCTACATCATTGTTAGCTAATATCCAGGTTTATACTTGAATCCATGCTTTAATTTTGTGTATATTGAAGTTTTTGTGTTTATGTTTTTAAAGTTAACTTTAATTCTTGATTATTGCTTATAAGTATTGATTATGGTTGTTTGATGTTAGTAAACTGATGTATGCATGTTACATGAGCTTTGTGAACCATCAATCGATCAGGAACATACCCAAGATGAGATTAATCTAAAGATTAAGTTAAAATTGGGTTTTTATGTTCATATGGGTTTTTGGTGTTTTGATGCTTGAATCCTAATCTTAAGTGTTTATTGTGCTTAATTTATGTTAGAAATATGTTCTATATAGTTTATATGATGTTTTTGAAGTGGTTTTGGTGTTAGATCTTGCAAAAATCATGATTTTGGGTCAAAAATGCGAAAACAGCGAGCTGGAATGTTCTAACAGCTCCCATACTTTTGACAGGTCACTCGTACGAGTGACCACATGTTTGAGGCTCAACCACGCGGTTGAGGAGTCATCGCACGAGTGAGGTCTCGTTCGCGCGAGTGAGCACTGGTCAGTTTTTGGTAAAATTGAAAAGGTTGTAACTTTCAAACCGTAACTCCGTTTTCAATTAATAAACTATCATTGGAATCGTCTTGAAGTTTATTATCCAATGATAAGGTTTTAAGAAACTTAATCTAACTTTATTTTGGTCAGAAGAAGGGGTTTTATAGTGTATGTCGTGTTTTATACTCGTTTAGTGTCGTTATTGATTGAGTTTATGATGTAGGCTTATCATATAGTGAATATATGATTATATGTGTTAACTTACTATATGAATTGATGTTTATGTTGTACATTTTGAGTTAAACCCCATTCAATCAGCTGATGCTACTGTTCTTCATCACTCGCACGAGTGAGCCTTCACTCGTACGGTTGGGATGGTCAACCGTGTTATGAACCGTGCGTGTGAGTGGTTATGGAGAACCATTGTTTTGGGTAAGATGATACGTACGGTTGGGATGTGACTCGTACGAGTCACTGGTCACTCGTGTGGTGAACCGTACAGATCATTTAATTCTTTGATGGGTGTTCAGTCATAGACCAAACATACGAGTAAGTTGTCAATCACACGGTTGAGTGTTCTCAAACGTGCGAGTGAGAGTGTTACTCGTACGGTTGGTGGACCAGTCATTAAGTGCTTAAGTGTTGGTATTTGGTGTTATTGTTTTGTTGTCGGGTTTATTGAGACATTGTAACTAACTTGTGTATATGTCTTTTGTAACATCCCGTTTTTCCCGTACATATTTAAAGGTACAAACTTGATTATTAGTACGCTTATAGCTTGTACGTTTATGTGATTAAAAGACCTAAGTGCTAGCTATTGTGTGTGTGTATATATATATATATATATATATATATATATATATATATATATATATATATATATACGATTATGTATGTGTATATCTATATGTGTTTAGAATATATGCATGTATAAGTATATGCATGGGTCCTTGTTGATGTTAAGTCATGTGAGACTAAAAGATGAAGTTTAGACGTGCATAGGAAGCGTGAACAAAGTCTATAAGTTGAATAAATCGTTAGTTGTGTAAAGTTGTCGAATGGATCAGATGAAGGCCTTTGCCACGCCGCGACATTGAACTCAAACCAGAGTCAGGAGGCATGATAAGAAGGGTCTAGTTTTCCTTTAAATGTCGCGCCGCGGAGAAGAAGGCCGCGCCGCGACCAATAACTACAATCTGAGTCAGGAATGATTTAAGAAAGCTCGTAAAATACGTTAATTGCTGCCCCGCAACAACTGGGGCCGCGCCGCGACCCACTGGGTGAACTGGTTCCGGATTTTTGTTTTAAAGTAAGTGGTTCAAGGGCAAATTCATCTTTTTACATGTGGATCTGATTGGAGCATTTAATCTCCACCATTTATCTCATTTTATTCCATTCTTTTCCATTTTCTTTCTCCAATTTCTCTCAAAACATAAAAACCCATTTGATTTCAAGTGAGATTTGAGAGTGAAGGATTGAGAGATGATCTTTGGAGCAAGAATTAAAGTCGTTCTCCTTGTTCTTAGCTACAAGTGGATAGTGTTGGTAAGTCTTAACTCCATATTTTGAGTTTTAATTAGTTTATGCTAGGGTTTGGTTCATTTGGAACTTGTAAGACCCATTTGGGGGTAATATGGGTGGATTTGGGTTAGATTGATGAAAGTAAACCCTAATGGCCATAACCTAGGGTATGGTCTTATGATTTAAGGTTGTAAGTGTTAAATGGTGTTGTTAGTCACTAATATACCTTTAAATTGATGGAAGAATTGTAAATGGATCATGTTTGACTAAAATTGTAAGTTTAAGTATTAAATTGGGTCAAAAGAGTGATGTTGACCTAGTTTGGGCGAAATAGGTATGAATTACCCTAAGTTTGCGTTAGTTAAAGTTAGTAGACTTTAAATCACTAGCTTTAGTGATTTAATATGTGCCTTGGCCATTTATGGGCGGTTTTTGTGTAGTTGGGTTATTTAATGTGAATTGGGTCATTAAATGCTCAAGTGTAAGTAATGTGGCTAGTTCCACTAGTTTGTGTATTGAAAGTGTACTTAATGTATTAGGTACATTGCTTTGAAGTTCGGAAGTGCATAATCATCATCCTTGTGTCAAGGTGAGTGGAATAATTATGCGTGTACGTATATAATGTATTTATTTGTGTAGTATGAATGTGGCATTGTCGCGGTGTTCAAGACACCACATTCTAAGTAACGAGTAGTTTTGTCGCGGTGTTCAAGACACTACTCATTGTTTGATTGACATGTGGTATTGTCGCGGTGTTTAAGACACCACATTGTCATGGGAGTGGATGCCGCGGTGTTCAAGGCACCACTCATGGTTTTGATTGACATGTGGAATCGTCGCGGTGTTTAAGATGCCACATTGTCATGGGGGTGAGTTAGTCGCGGTGTTCAAGAAATCACCCTGGGGGATTAGTGATTACGCGGTGTTTAAGTAACACTAATGGATGTTATGAACTCCGATGGTCTTTTACGAGTACCGTTCCCTTGTACGATTGGTTAACCATGGTTGTGTGAATTCATATCTTGCATATTAAATTGTGAACTATATGCTATTGTGGTTGCTAGCTTCTTGTGAATTGTAGATAGTAGTTTATGCATGATGTTTGCATGATTATCGAATTGCTAGCTTGTATGCGGTATTGTGTAAGTGATTGCAAGTAAGTAGGTTATATATGAACATGTATAATTATTGCATTCACTAAGCTATTAGCTTACCCCTCTCGTTGTTTATCTTTTTAGATGCAGGTGCGGATAGGGGAAAAGGGGTTGTTGGGCACTAGGTGTCCTTTGATGATGTTTCGTTGGAGGCTTTGAAGTTGGCCTAGCGTTTTGGGTAGTTTAGCCCCGAACCATGCTCGAAGTGTTGTTTGGATTAAAACTATCGTTTTTGGATAGGTCAAACTTTTATCACATTTATTAATGGCCTCGTGCCTTTTGTAAACACTAAACTTGTTGTATGTTTTAACGAAACATGTGGAATGGTTTACATATTTCATTGGCGCGTAAATGTGTATTATATATAAAAAAAAATTTTATCGTACGGAATACGGGTTGGGTTGTTTCAAGTGGTATCAGAGCATGGTCTAAGAGATTTAGGCGACTTGAGATAGGTGCCTAGACTTAGACTTTATTGTGTATGCGCTTTTATGTGGGACTTGTAGGACTTCGGGTCGGATCGAAAATTGTTAGTGCTTAGGTTTAGGTGATCTAACCTTGCACTAATTGTTTTATGTTATAGTTGTAATCATCAAGCGAGAGAGACGTTGTACTAATGAGTTAATGCGACGTGCTCGCGTAGCAATGACTAGCTACCATTGTTACGGGTGCAAATCTTGTCAAACGAGCGATGTACGACGATTGTTGAGCAAGATGGGGCGGTAAGGTGTATATGTATATATATGCGTGTCATGTCTTTTCATTCGTTGTTTAACCTCTTTCGTTTTATAGAATGAAGATGAGAAATGGACACGACACCAATAATGGGGGTACGAGCGAGGACCCCGAGTTCACGGCCAAAGTTGAGGCCATCTTTAAGCGTCAAAAAGCGGAGTTTCTTGAAGACGTTAAGAAGATGTTTCTAGATACGATCGACGAGTAACTAGTTAATGTGGTTAGGGAACAAGTTAAGCTTGTTCTACAAGGGGATAATGTGGGGAGACGGGACTTCTTTTATAAGAATTTCAAGGACTCTCAACCTCCTGAAAGGACCCGTCCTAATCCACCCGGACGAAATCCATATCGATTATAAACGAATCACAACAGTTGATTACTTCGCGAGGTACTTGACCTCTATATGATACATTTTACAAACATTGCATTCGTTTTTGAAAAGACAATCTTTCATTACATCGAAAGTTGACAACATGCATACCATTTCATAATATATCTTACTATAATTGATTTAATAATAATCTTGATGAACTCAACGACTCAAATGCAACGTCTTTTGAAATATGTCATGAATGACTCCAAATAATATCTTTAAGACGAGAAAATGCACAGCGGAAGATTTCTTTCGTACCTGAGAATGAACATGCTTTAAAGTGTCAACCAAAAGGTTGGTGAGTTCATTAGTTTAACATAAATAATCATTTCCATCATTTTAATAGACCACAAGATTTTCATTTTCTCATAAATATACGTCTCATGCATAGAGACAAAAATATCATTCATATGGATTGAACACCTGGTAACCGACATTCACAATTTATATATAAGAATATCCCCATCATTCCGGGATCCTCCTTTGGACATGATATAAATTTTGAAGTACTAAAGCATCCGGTACTTTGGATGGGGCTTGTTGGGCCCGATAGATCTATCTTTAGAGTTCGCGACAATTAGGGTGTCTGTTCCCTAATTCTTAGATTACCAGACTTAATAACAAGGGGCATATTCGATTTCGATCATTCAACCATATAATGTAGTTTCGATTACTTGTGTCTATTTCGTAAAACATTTATAAAAAACAGCGCATGTATTCTCAGTCCCAAAAATATATATTGCGAAAGCATTTAAAAAGGAAATAATGAAACTCACACATAAAAATATTGTAAAACAGTCTTTAAAACAGTGCATGTATTCTCAGCCAAAAAATATAAAGAGTAAAAGGGATCAAATGAACTCACCTAATGTATTTTGTAGTAAAAATACATAGAACGACATTGAACAAGTATAGGGTTGGCCTTGGATTCACGAACCTATATCATTTGTATATTTATTAGTATTCATAGTTGTAATTGAACACACATATACATATGTATAAATCTATTGGTTATATTATTTTCATGTTAGTAATATATATATATATATATATATATATGTTTGATATGTTCATTATATATATATATATATATATATATATATATATATATATATATATATATATATATATATATATATATATATATTAAATTTTGTTATGTTATATGTGTTAAATATATATATTTATATATGTATTTAATTTGTTTATCAAAACAGTAGTTCTAATTATACTAAGTTAATATTAGTAAAAATAATGATAATAACATTAGTAATATACTTATGTTAACAAATACTCTATTAATGATAATAACAATGATATTAATAATAATACTTGTAAAAATATTAATTTTACTGTTAATGATAGTTATGATATTGATTTTTAATAATTACATAATAATAATACACGTGATAATATAAATAATAATACATATGTTAATATTACAATTTTATTATTTATAAATAGATATTAATACTAATATTTACGAAAAATAATAACCATTTTTATTATTTTCATAATGATAATAATCGTAATCATAATTTTGATACTAATACTAAAATGGTAAAAATTATATTTTTAGTAATACTTATAATAATACCATGATAATATTAATAATATTACTATATAATAATAATACCGGGAATGATAGTAATATTAGTACTAAATATACTTAGTAATGATAATAACATAACTTATAATGATAATCATGATATTACTAATAATGAATAGCATAATAATAAAGATAATAATAATAATAATAATAATAATAGTCATAATAGTCATAATACTTATAACTTTGTTACAATATTAATTATAATACTTATGATAATTATAATTCTAGTTGTATTAACAATAACTAATAATAACAATAATAATATTAACAATAATAATAATAATAATAATGAAAATGATAATAATAATAATAATAATAATAATAATAATAATAATAATAATAATAATAATAATAATAATAATAATAATAATAATAATAATAATAATAATAATAATAATAATAATAATAATAATAATAATAATGAAATTGAAAATTTAAAAGTTGTATACCATCTTTTAAAGCTTTTCCAAAAATATTTGCCAATGACCGGACTCGAACCCGCGACCTCTCGTTCCACCACACTACACCTTAACCATCCCTTCTGTCCCATTTAATCTGTCTAAACTCATACTCGTAATTTATTAAATCACCTTTTCTGTTTTCCTCTATTCTTCTTCTTCTTTAAAATTTAATCGGCCAACACAGTTTCAAATCCTCACAACAATGATTTTTGGTATCTCAAATTAATATCAGTTAATCCAAATCTAATGTTTATATTAATTGTAATAAATAAATAAATAAATAAATAAAAACAGTAACCAAGTTACTGCTGCTGCTTCGTCGACCTTGAAAAGAAAAAAAAAATTTCAATCGATTCCAAATACAAATCATCAAAACAATGATTTATGTGCTTAAAAATATTAATAACTAATTACTACTCAAAGTTTATATTAATTGAAAAAAAAAATAAAAAAAAAAAAATTTCATGTGCTTCTGCTCGTTGGTATTATGAAGAAAAAGAAAATAATGATCTTGATTTTGAGAGATTTTTAGACCAAGCTCCTAACATGAAAAAACTTTTAAATTGTTATTAGAAACTACTTGATTCATTAATTTAACATAAAACATAACAGCAACTTCGAATTTGATCTAAAACGAATATTTGACTTTTGAAAACCAAAACTTTGACTCATAAATTGAAACTCAATTTGATGAATTGAAAAACGAATTTTTGCAGAAAGATCATTTAGTGTATTCCTAACAAAACTGCATTTATGAATTTTGAAATTTCATTCGAATTTGAGTTATGGTAAAAACAAAATTGAACAGAGTTCCAGACGGTTTTCTACGGGCTTTTATTTTTAAATTTCACAAATAATATGGTACACTATATAATGTAATCAGGTACATGAAGTAGTAGGTAATTTCATCCATTATTGAATTTGTGAAAATCGATCTGTAGCTATCCCAGACAAGAAGTCACGAGTAGAAGAAAAAGGACAGAAGAAGGAAGAAAAAAAAAACATAAAAGTGATAGGGATAGTCAACAACACATACGCGTTTTTTTTCTTCTTTATATAACTGCTTTTATATTTTCCATTTATAATTTATAAATATAATCATATTAGTAATAATATTGTTATTTATATTTATATTAATAATGATAATAATTGTATTAATAACATCGATAATGTTAATAATAATACTGTTAATAATAATATTAAAAATTAATTAATAGTAATACTAATAAGGGTAATAATAATAATGATATAATGATATTAATAACATGAATAATGATTTTAATGAGTTTAACAATAATTTGTAATTATGGTACAAATAATAAAAATGATAATAATAATATTATTGATATTAATAGTAATTAAATATATTAAACTTTATGTTTATATGTTATATGGTAATATTAGTGGTAATGATATTAATATTAATATCAATATTTATTTTTAATCATAATGGAAATAGTAATAATCATAATATTTATAATCCTTAATAATAGTTATACTAACGATAATTATAATACAAATACCTAATGATAACAATTATAATAACTGATAATATTTAGATTAAAATTATAATATATACATAAAACTGATTTTGATTTTGATATTAGTGTTAGTATTATCGTGAAAGTAATAACATGGTTATTATAACGACTATATTCTTAACTTGTATTTACACTTTATATATATAATTTATCAATTATGTAGTATTTAATAATTATATATATAGTAGCTTACATTGGGTATTAAATTCTTACATATATACATATTATAATAATTATCTGTAGAAGTCATACATATATATATAAATTCATTTTAAGTACAACTTAATTATTTTATATCTTATTTACATATTTAATTTTAAATGTTTAAATTATATTTTATAATATTCAATTATTATATATATTACATTTATGTATATATGCATATTTATTTACAAATAATTGTTCGTGAATCGTCGAGAATAGTCAAGGTCAAATGAATCCATGAACACAATTCAAAGTTTTTGAGACTTTAATATTTCAAATTTTGCTTATCGCATCGAAATCATAATAAGATTAAGTTTAAATTTGGTCAGAAATTCTCGGGTCATCACAGTACCTACCCGTTAAAGAAATTTCGTCCCGAAATTTGAGTGAGGTGGTCATGGCTAACAATAAAAATGTTTTCATGACGAATATGAGTTAATAAATAGAGTTTATTACTGTTGAGTAATATGGATAAGATAATTCAATTACTCAAAGAGTACGAGTGAAGCTATCACCAAATAGTGAAATGAGAAAGACATGTTTCATCATAACTTTTGACTAGTCATGGTTGAATTCCGGAATTCAAGGAATTTAAAGAAAATCTTCGAAATTTAAAAGATTTGATTCTTCGACGAATAAGGAGATTAAGATCTCTATAATTAAATACGGTGATCTGCCTCGATTACTATGTCTGATATTTCCATTATAAATTAAACTCCTCCGTTCCATTATTCTCACCATTCCTATACTTTCTTTCTTAGTTCATACATCCAAAAGATTGTGAAAATGCTTAGTCCAGTTCTAATCCCTAATATTTTCCTAATTATCATTTCTGTCATCCTTCTTATCAATCTTTCACCAGAAAGATCTGTTTACTTTTAATATAACCCTGGGGCGATACTATTCTTAATTATACCGTGTCTTTATATTGCTATTCCTATTAATATCCACGATTTGTAATTAATACGTTGTTATCGGGGCTTTGTATCTCCCCTTATTTTTTTAATGTCCCTATTTCTGTTTCCTATAACCATTGTCATCCACAGTTAATACTCCCTCCTATTTGCTACGATTTATACTCCGATTTCTATTTCAGAGCTTTGTCCCTTCGTTTCTTCTTCTTGCGGTTAGGCATCTCTTGTAATGGTCCAGAATTAGCAGATATAAATTTCAAAATGAACATTGTTAATGTTCTAAGAAGGGAATGGTATTGGCACAATCTTGATTGGTTAAATTACCAGAATACCCTGGAAAAGACCAAATCATCAAGAAATATTTCCTTGATATTTTAGAGGTTTAAATAGAATACAAGAGTCGTGCAACATGGCACATGATGACGTTAGAATCTGTGAATCATCATGTTCCATTAGAAACTCAGCATGACCTATTGTAATATAATCACGTTGATCAAGTGTCATTATATTATACTAACTCATGCATCAATTCCCAACATTACTTCAATAACATTCATATTTTAAGCTCAAAAGTTTACAGAATATAGAAACTAACAGTTTCTATATGATGTAACACTGATAGTACGAAGAGATTAGTGATTTCAGATGAGAATAGTTATAAAAATATCTTCAGAAATATGGAGGATATTTATAATGAAAGGTACGATGATATCTTGGAATTTCTAATATCGAAGGATGGTGAAGAAAATTTGTCCGCAAGAGTTGGGAGTCAGAAGCAAGGTATTCACTAAAGATTTCATCAGAAACAGAATCATCAGGATTCTTAATGTACAAGTTTAGTCCTTGTGATTTGTTCAGAGACTCCTTCGTAGTTTGCTCAATCAGTTTTTCTGTTCCAACTTTTCTGAGCTTTTCCAACATACTATTCTTTATCATCAAACTTCCGATGATTAAGGTCGTTTACAATTTTTGTTGCTTCATTCAAATTTTCAAAATTCAGAATATTAATTCGCAGACTGGGTGCTTTTCAGAATTTCAGAATGGAAGATCATAGTTCTAAGAGATAAATGTTATATGGATACATATAACTGTTGATGTGGAAACATTGCGAGACTCACAATACAGATTTGCTGATTCACGGTAATTGGTATGGCAATTCTTGTTACAAGATACGGATGAGTACATTATGAGACTTCAATAGATAAATATATTGATTTGTCGGAGAGATTTAAGCCAAGGAGCAATGAGGTTGCTGGTACATCTGTTGGTAATATGGTGGAATATAAAAGGTTCTCCGGTAACAATAAAAGAGCATACATATAAATAAAGGTGATAATAAGGTTGTTTTGAACAAAAAAAAATCGGAGTTGATTTGCTGGAGCTGTGACAAAATTTGCTACTTTGAAAGGAATTACCAAGTTATTTTGGGTAATAATAACACTAAAGGAATTAGCAAAACTACGTGTTAAACATTTACTCAATTGCCGAGAGTTTCTCAAGTGCATAACTATATGCATAAATCTTTCCTTCCGTTAATGAAGTGCGGTTGATTCATCCTAACGATTGAGGTGTTTTCAAGAATCATGAAAGGTTTGAACGCAGATTGTAATCGTCAAGATACAAATGAGGTTTAAGATGAAATCAAGTGGCAAACTTGAAGAGATGTTTAGTTTCATATGTTATAATCAATATTTTAATTCATTTTAATTGTCCAATGTCATTAGTCCACAGTTCATAGTCCACAATTTGTAGTACAACAATTCATATATAGTTTAATATATAATATTCGAACTAATTAATATGTATCGTGACCCGTGTACATGTCTCAGACTCGATCACAACTCAAGCTATATATATTATTGTAGAATAACCTCAACCCTGTATAGCTAACTCCCGCATTACTGCATATAGAGTGTCCATGGTTATTCCAAATAATATATATAGATGGGTCGATATGATATGTCAAAACTTTGTATACGTGTCCCGATACTTAAAGTGCGTAAAAATAAATAACAGAAATTAAATAACGATAAATAAAGTGCGTAAAGTAAATAACAGAAATTAAATGACGATAAATAAAATTGCAAGAATGTAAATTGCGATAAATAAAATGTAATGAGTTAGCTATGAACAATTAGCTAGGAACAGTTAGCGTGGATTCTTAACACAATTTCTCATAGTTAATTAGTCTGTTTCTAACAAATTTTATTTTGTCATATGTTTTCTTCATTATGCCACTTGTTGGATTCTGAAAAGTCAAAATCCGAATATGAAATTGAATAAAAATGGTTATTCTGCGGTGATGGATACGTATATCAGTGGATGTAAGTAGGATAGTATATGACTTGTTGAAACAGATTCGAAGAACGTACAATGTAACTTATTAATGTGAAATTTAAATAGTCCTCGGGTATTACCTACCCGTTAAAATATTTTCACCATTAACAGTTTGTACAAGAGAATTTTTAATTATAAACTTTATGAAAACATATATACATATGTATTTTCTTCAGATGTATTCATGGATTTAATGAGTTAATATGATATTAAACTCATTTGCTTTTCGGTTGGAACTAGAATAAATAATCTCTAAAACTTTAGAGATTACATATTCGCCATGTCGAACGAAGATAAATGAGGTAGAACGATACGTAGAACGAAGATCATACTCAAAGTACATATGATGATATTGAAGCATGGATTGTTGATGGTACTGGTGCTGTTATTGATTGTATTGTTGGTGCCGGTGATGTTGCTGAAGCTGGTACATTTTGCACCATATTCTCCGAATTGATTATTCAAGCGCGAAGTTCGTTGACTTATTACTCCAGGATGATTGTTGGTCAGAACGAGCGGAAGAATAAGGTTCAGAATTGTGGATAGAATATGATCTTCTCGAGTTACCCTGGAAATGGAACTGAAAATGGTGTCTCGAACAGGTTCGCCGGTAAATGCTTCAGGTTCATTGTTAAGAGGTGAATTCAGTTGGTGGAAGGGATTCCCTTCTGCGCGTTTCCATTAATTAAGTCAACTACGAACCCATCAGATGAATTGATAATGGCTGATTGGTTGATTCATGCCGATGACGCTATTTTTGGAGCTTAGGTGAACATCTATGTCGGAATAGCTGTCGGAATAACTATCGGAATAGCTATCGGAATCTGAGGGACTCGAACTGGTTGCAGGATTCATCTCGTACGATCATATAAAGGATTTTTGATAAGAAATAGATTATAGGATGTAGATTAGTACCCTGCAATACATAATTTACATATGCATATATAATACTAAAATCCCATAAGTTACGGAGGAATCTACGAAAGTTGTCAGGCAAAGTTACAGTAACAGATACGCTAAGATATGAAGTAGCAGATACGCTAAGATATGAATTTTGTCTATACACTATTCATGCAGTCAATGCAGTAAAACGTGTCTAGACTAAGAATGATAAGTAAGTGATTCTCTAAGAATGATAAGCAGGTAATTTTTGACACAAAATGATAAGCAAAACTTTTGATATGCAGACACGGTCGAAGTCCAGACTCAATAATGCATCCTAACGACTTATCAGTTAGACATACTAACGCAGACATGGTTCGCTAAGACCACCGCTCTGATACCAACTGAAAGGACCCGTCCTAATCCATCCAGACGAAGTCCATATCGATTATAAACGAATCACAACAGTTGATTACTTTGCGAGGTACTTGACCTCTATATGATACATTTTACAAACATTGCATTCGTTTTTGAAAAGACAATCTTTCATTACATCGAAAGTTGACAACATGCATACCATTTCGTAATATATCTTACTATAATTGATTTAATAATAATCTTGATGAACTCAACGACTCGAATGTAACGTCTTTTGAAATATGTCATGAATGACTCCAAATAATATCTTTAAGATGAGAAAATGCACAGCGGAAGATTTATTTCATACCTGAGAATGAACATGCTTTAAAGTGTCAACCAAAAGGTTGGTGAGTTCATTAGTTTAACATAAATAATCATTTCCATCATTTTAATAGACCACAAGATTTTCATTTTCTCATAAATATACGTCCCATGCATAGAGAAAAAAATATAATTCATATGGAATGAACACCTGGTAACCGACATTCACAATTTGTATATAAGAATATCCCCATCATTTCGGGATCCTCCTTCAGACATGATATAAATTTCGAAGTACTAAAGCATTCGGTACTTTGGATGGGGCTTGTTGGGCCCGATAGATCTATCTTTAGAGTTCGCGTCAATTAGGGTGTATGTTCCCTAATTCTTAGATTACCAGACTTAATAACAAGGGGCATATTCGATTTCGATCATTCAACCATATAATGTTGTTTCGATTACTTGTGTCTGTTTCGTAAAATATTTATAAAAAACAACGCATGAATTCTCAGTCCCAAAAATATATATTGCGAAAGTATTTAAAAAGGAAATAATGAAACTCACACATATAAATATTGTAAAACAGTCTTTAAAACAGTGCATGTATTCTCAGCCCAAAAATATAAAGAGTAAAAGGGATCAAATGAACTCACCTAATGTATTTTGTAGTAAAAATACATAGAACGACATTGAACAAGTATAGGGTTGGCCTTGGATTCACGAACTTATATCATTTGTATATTTATTAGTATTCATAGTTGTAATTGAACACACATATACATATGTATAAATGTATTGGTTATATTATTTTCATGTTAGTAATATATATATATATATATATATATATATATATATATATATATATATATATATATATATATATATATATATATATATGTTTTATATGTTCATTATGTATATAAATATTAAATTTTGTTATGTTATATGTGTTAAATATATATATTTATATATGTATTTAATTTGTTTATCAAAACAGTAGTTCTAATTATACTAAGTTAATATTAGTAAAATAATGATAATAACATTAGTAATATACTTATGTTAACAAATACTCTATTAATGATAATAACAATGATATTAATAATAATACTTGTAAAAATATTAATTTTACTGTTAATGATAGTTATGATATTGATTTTTAATAATTACATAATAATAATACACGTGATAATATAAATAATAATACATATGTTAATATTACAATTTTATTATTTATAAAAAGATATTAATACTAATATTTACGAAAAATAATAACTATTTGTATTATTTTCATAATGATAATAATCGTAATCATAATTTTGATACTAATACTAAAATGGTAAAAATTATATTTTTAGTAATACTTATAATAATACCATGATAATATTAATAATATTACTATATAATAATAATACCGGGAATGATAGTAATATTAGTAATAAATATACTTAGTAATGATAATAATATAACTTATAATGATAATCATGATATTACTAATAATGAATAGCATAATAATAAAGATAATAATAATAATAATAGTCATAATACTTATAACTTTGTTACAATATTAATTATAATACTTATGATAATTATAATTCTAGTTGTATTAACAATAACTAGTAATAACAATAATAATATTAACAACAATAATAATAATAATAATAATGAAAATGATAATAATAATAATAATAATAATAATAATAATAATAATAATAATAATAATAATAATAATAATAATAATAATGAAATTGAAAATTTAAAAGTTGTATACCCTCTTTTAAAGCTTTTCCAAAAATATTTGCCCATGACCGAACTCGAACCCGTGACCTCTCGTTCCACCACACTACACCTTAACCATCCCTTCTGTCCCATTTAATCTGTCTAAACTCATACTCGTAATTTATTAAATCACCTTTTCTGTTTTCCTCTATTCTTCTTCTTCTTTAAAATTTAATCGGCCAACACAGTTTCAAATCCTCACAACAATGATTTTTGGTATCTCAAATTAATATCAGTTAATCCAAATCTAATGTTTATATTAATTGTAAAAAAAATTAAATAAATAAATAAAAACAGTAACCAAGTTACTGCTGCTGCTTCGTCGACCTTGAAAAGAAAAAAAAATTTCAATCGATTCCAAATACAAATCATCAAAACAATGATTTATGTGCTTAAAAATATTAATAACTAATTACTACTCAAAGTTTATATTAATTGAAAAAAAAAAAAAAAAATTCATGTGCTTCTGCTCGTCGGTATTATGAAGAAAAAGAAAATAATGATCTTGATTTTGAGAGATTTTTAGACCAAGCTCCTAACATGAAAAAACTTTTAAATTGTTATTAGAAACTACTTGATTCGTTAATTTAACATAAAACATAACAGTAACTTCGAATTTGATCTAAAACGAATATTTGACTTTTGAAAACCAAAACTTTGACTCATAAATTGAAACTCAATTTGATGAATTGAAAAACGAATTTTTGCAGAAAGATCATTTAGTGTATTCCTAACAAAACTGCATTTATGAATTTTGAAATTTCATTCGAATTTGAGTTATGGTAAAAACAAAATTGAACAGAGTTCCAGATGGTTTTCTTCGGGCTTTTATTTTTAAATTTCGCAAATAATATGGTACACTATATAATGTAATCAGGTACATGAAGTAGTAGGTAATTTCATCCATTATTGAATTTGTGAAAATCGATCTGTAGCTATCCCAGACAAGAAGTCACGAGTAGAAGAAAAAGGACAGAAGAAGGAAGAAAAAAAATAAAAATAAAATAACATAAAAGTGATAGGGATAGTCAACAACACATACACGTTTCTTTTTTTTTTTCCTTTATATAACTGCTTTTATATTTTCCATTTATAATTTATAAATATAATCATATTAGTAATAATATTGTTATTTATATTTATATTAATAATGATAATAATTGTATTAATAACATTGATAATGTTAATAATAATAATGTTAATAATAATATTAAACATTAATTAATAGTAATACTAATAAGGGTAATAATAATAATGATATAATGATATTAATAACATGAATAATGATTTTAATGAGTTTAACAATAATTTGTAATTATGGTACAAATAATAAAAATGATAATAATAATATTATTTATATTAATAGTAATTAAATATATTAAACTTTATGTTTATATGTTATATGGTAATATTAGTGGTAATGATATTAATATTAATATCAATATTTATTTTTAATCATAATGGAAATAGTAATAATCATAATATTTATAATCATTAATAATAGTTATACTAACGATAATTATAATACAAATACCTAATGATAACAATTATAATAACTGATAATATTTAGATTACAATTATAATATATACATAAAACTGATATTGATTTTGATATTAGTGTTAGTATTATCGTGAAAGTAATAACATGGTTATTATAACGACTATATTCTTAACTTGTATTTACACTATATATATATATAATTTATCAATTATGTAGTATTTAATAATTATATATATAGTAGCTTACATTGGGTATTAAATTCTTACATATATACATATTATAATAATTATCTGTAGAAGTCATACATATATATATAAATTCATTTTAAGTACAACTTAATTATTTTATATCTTATTTACATATTTAATTTTAAATGTTTAAATTATATTTTATAATATTCAATTATTATATATATTACATTTATGTATATATGCATATTTATTTACAAATAATTGTTCGTGAATCGTCGAGAATAGTCAAGGTCAAATGAATCCATGAACACAATTCAAAGTTTTTGAGACTTTAATATTTCAAATTTTGCTTATCGTATCGAAATCATAATAAGAATAAGTTTAAATTTGGTCAGAAATTCCCGGGTCATCACACCTCCCACCTTTGATGGTGAACGGGACCCACTTAAGAGTGCCCGTTGGATCTCCGATATGGAGGGGACTTTTCGAACTTGTGAATGCCCTCTTGATAAAAAGGTGAGGTATGGTAGTAGCATGTTAAGAGGTGACGCTAAGTTGTGGTGGGATGCGAAAATTCAAGTCTATGGTGAAGAACAATGCATGGATTTTACTTGGGACGAGTTCAAGGTGGAGTTTTTTGATGAATACCGAACTTCGGCTGATCTTACTAGGCTTAAGGACGAGTTACGTTCCTTGAGGCAAGGGTCGATGGATTTGAATACTCTTAAATCCGTGTTTTTGTCCAAGACCCAATTTTGCCCGGAGTATGTCGGGAATGATAAAATGTTAAAAGAAGATTTCTATCGAATCTTGAATGATAGTTATCAAGAGAAGATTAGTGTGAACGTGGTGAAGAGTTTCAATGAGTTGTTTAATATGGCCAAAGGTTTTGAGGCACTCGTCTTAAGGAAGAGTGGATTTACTTTTGGCAAAAGGAAGTTCGAGGCTACAAGTCATTCGAACAAAAAGAGTAAGGGTGCTACCAAAAGTGTCGGCAGTGTGAAGAAAAGTGTTCCCGGAGAGTTCCGTTATTCTTGTCACAATTGTGGACGAAAGGGACATATGGCCCGTGATTGCACCAACCCTCCTTTTACAACCAAACTCACTTGTTATAATTGTGGTAAAGAAGGGCACAAGAGGCCGGAATGTCCCAATTTGAACAATGATCATGTTAAGAAATTGGAGAAAGCGGTGGGTACGGCTAGGGGTCGCAACTACTTGATGACGAATGAAGAAGCCAAACAATCAAATGAAGTCGTCTCAGGTACTTTCTAGTTAACTCTAGTTCGGCACGTATACTTTTTTATAGTGGTGCTAACTTGTCGTTTATGTCTCCAAGATTTGTTCCTAAGTTGAATAAACCGCTAGCTAAGTTAAGTCATCCGGTAGAAGTCGAAATAGCGGATGGTAAAATGGTGCTAGGGGTTGATGTTTGTAAAGATTGGTACGATCGTAATAGAGCCGATATTGCATGCCATGATAAATTCATTCGTGTAAAGACCCCAAGTGGGGGAGAGTTAATTATTCATGGCGATAAGCGAAGAAGACTTGTGCTGATATGCACTTTTGCACGGGCACGTCGTTTCCTTGTTAGTGGTGGCACGGCTTTTCTTACCCATGTAGTTGATACTCGTGATGAGCCACCACCCATTCTTGAAATTCCGGTGGTTAACGAATTTGAAGACATTTTTCCGGATGAGTTACCGGGTGTCCCGGCAGAAAGACAAGTTGAATTTCGCATTGAGTTGGTTCCAGGGGCTACCCCCATTGCTAAAACTCCTTATCGTTTAGCACCGACGGAAATGCAAGAGTTGTTAAATCAAACCCAAGAATTGCTTGAAAAGGGTTTTATTCGACCGAGTTCCTAGCCATGGGGTGCTTCGATTTTATTTGTGAAGAAGAAACACGGTAGTATGCGGATGTGCATCGATTATCGGGAGTTGAACAAAGTGACGATCAAGAATCGTTATCCATTGCCTCGGATTGACGAATTGTTTAACCAACTCCAAGGTTCAACGTATTTTTCTAAGATTTACTTACGGTCCGGCTATCATCAAGTACGGGTCCGTGAGGAAGACATTGAGAAAACGGCTTTTCGAACGCGTTATGGGCATTTTGAGTTCGTAGTTATGCCTTTTGGTCTTACGAATGCACCGGCGACATTCATGGATCTTATGAACCGAGTATGCCAACCTATGTTGGACAAGTCGGTAATTGTGTTCATTGACGACATACTTGTTTATTCTAAGAGTATGAAGGAACATGAGCACCATTTGCGTGAAGTGTTGAAGACATTGCGGAAGGAGAAGTTGTATGCTAAATTCTCCAAATGTGAATTTTGACTAAGGGAAGTTCAATTCCTTGGCCATATTGTGAATAAAGAAGGTATCCAAGTAGATCCGGAGAAGATAGAGACGATGAAGAGTTGGGGGAAACCGACTACGCCTACGAAAATTCGAAGTTTTCTCGGATTGGCCGGTTATTATCGTCGGTTTATCCAAGACTTTTCTAAGATTGCTTCTCCTTTGACGAAGTTGACAAGGAAGAACGTAAGGTTCAATTGGGAAAACGAGCAAGAAATTGCTTTTCAATTGTTAAAAGAGAAGTTGTGTCAAGCTCCGGTGTTAGTGCTGCCGAAAGGGGTAGAAGACATGACGGTTTATTGTGATGCTTCTTTAAATGGGCTCGGGTGTGTTCGAATGCAAAGGGGTAAAGTCATCGCTTACACCTCTCGACAATTAAAGGAACATGAAAAGAGGTACCCGACTCATGATCTTGAATTGGCGGCGGTGGTACATGCATTGAAAATTTGGCGCCACTACTTGTATGGTGTCAAGTGTACAATTTATTCGGATCATAAGAGTTTGAAACATCTCTTTAATCAAAGAGATTTGAATTATCGTCAACGTAGGTGGATGGACGTGGTAAAAGACTATGATTGTGAAATTTTATATCATCTGGGCAAGGCTAATGTGGTCGCGGATGCGTTAAGTCGAAAGAGTCAACATCCGACAATACGAGTAGGATCATTACGCATGATTATTACTAACGATTTTCTTGTAAAGCTTGGTAAGATTCAAATTGAAGCTTTTGTTAACAACAAACATGAAGAACGAATTGTGGGGCAAACGGAGTCTATTACTTTAGGCCCGCACGGTTTGTTATCTTTTCAAGGGAGAGTGTGGGTGCCTAAGATGGGTGGTTACCGACAAGTGCTCCTTGATGAAGCACATAAGTCAAAGTATTCCATTCATCCTGGTGCAACAAAAATGTACCTTGATTTAAAGAAGGAGTATTGGTAGCCGGGCATGAAACGTGATGTTGTTAAGTATGTTGAATAATGCGTCACATGTTTGCAAGTTAAAGCTGAACACCAAAAGCCGTACGGTAAGTTACAACCATTGGAAGTCCCGAAATGGAAATGGAAGCACATTACCATGGACTTCATTACAAAGTTACCAAAGACGGTGAGAACCTAATATGATACGATTTGGGTGATAGTTGATCGATTAACGAAGAGTGCTTTGTTTCTTCCCGTTCGGGAAATGATATCGTCGGAGACTTTGTCCAATTGTTTATCAATGAGGTGGTATCGAGACATGGGGTTCCTATATCTATTGTTTCGGATCGAGATACTCGTTTCACATCTCGGTTTTGGAATAAGTTTCATGTAGATATGGGTACTCAATTGAAAATGAGCACGGCGTATCATCCTTAAACGGACGGTCAAACCGAGTGTACGAACCAAACGATGGAGGATATGTTAAGGGCGTGTGTTATTGATTTCGGCGGTAGTTGGGATGAGCACTTACCATTGGTGGAATTCTCATACAATAATAGTTACCACACTAGTTGGGGTGAAGTGGGACAACGAGAGATCGGGAGTACCATTTAGTCCTAGAGATGAATAGTAAGATTGAGATGATTCGGGCTCGACTTAAGGCAGCGCAAGATATACAAAAATCTTATGCCGATAAAGGTAGATGAACGATCGAATTTTAAGAAGGTGACATGGTGATGATTAAGGTTTCTCCATGGAAAGGTGTTATTCGATTTCGAAAGCGAGGAAAGTTAGCTCCTCGATTTATTGGTCCTTTCAAGGTTTTGGAACGTGTTGGTGAGGTTGCTTATAGACTAGAGCTGCCCGAAGAGCTTGCGGGGATCCATAACACGTTTCATGTTTCCCATCTCTGTAGGTGTCTTGCGGATGACTCGACTTAGGTGCCGTTAGATGAAATTACGTTGAATAATAAGCTAGAATACGTTGAAGAGCCGATAGCCATTCTTGATGAAAAGGTTAAATTGTTGCGTAACAAAGAAGGTAGAACTTACAAGGTGAAATGGCGTCATCGAAAGGGTTCCGAGTTTAAATGGGAATCCGAAGAGTTTGTTTTGGTTTATCTTCCGGCTTGTTATACGACTTGGACCGCGAGGACGCACTCCGATTCAAGTGGGGGAGAGTTGTAACATCCCGTTTTTTCCGTACATATTTAAAGGTACAAACTTGATTATTAGTACGCTTATAACTTGTGCCGTTTATGTGATTAAAAGACCTAAGTGCTAGCTATTGTGTGTATATATATATATATATACACGATTATGTATGTGTATATCTATATGTGTTTAGAATATATGCATGTATAAGTATATGAATGGGTCCTTGTTGATGTTAAGTCATGTGAGACTAAAAGATGAAGTTTAGACGTTCATAGGAAGCGTGAACAAAGTGTACAAGTTGAATAAATCGTTAGTTGTGTAAAGTTGTCGAATGGATCAGATGAAGGCCTTTGCCGCGCCGCGGAAGCCTTTGTCGCGCCGCGACATTGAACTCAAACCAGAGTCAGGAGGCATGATAAGAAGGGTCGAGTTTTCCTTTAAATGTCGCGCCGCGGAGAAGAAGGCCGCGCCGCGACCAATAACTAGAATCTGAGTCAGGAATGATTTAAGAAAGCTCGTAAAATACATTAATTGCCGCGCCGCGACCTACTGGGTGAACTGGTTCCGGATTTTTGTTTTAAATTAAGTGGTTCAAGGGCAAATTCATATTTTTACATGTGGATCTGATTGGAGCATTTAATCTCCACCACTTATCTCATTTTATTCCATTCTTTTCAATTTTCTTTCTCCAATTTCTCTCAAAACATAAAAACCCATTTGATTTTAAGTGAGATTTGAGAGTGAAGGATTGAGAGTTGATCTTTGGAGCAAGAATTAAACTCGTTCTCCTTGTTCTTAGCTACAAGTGGATAGTGTTGGTAAGTCTTAACTCCATATTTTGAGTTTTAATTAGTTTATGCTAGGGTTTGGTTCATTTGAACTTGTAAGACCCATTTGGGGGTAATATGGGTGGATTTGGGTTAGATTGATGAAAGTAAACCCTAATGGCCATAACCTAGGGTTTGATCTTATGATTTGAGGTTGTAAGTGTTAAATGGTGTTGTTAGTCACTAATACACCTTTAAATTGATGGAAGAATTGTAAATGGGTCATGTTTGACTAAAATTGTAAGTTTAAGTATTAAATTGGGTCAAAAGAGTGATGTTGACCTAGTTTGGGCGAAATGGGTATGAATTACCCTAAGTTTGCGTTAGTTAAAGTTAGTAGACTTTAAATCACTAGCTTTAGTGATTTAATATGTGTCTTGGCCATTTCTGGGCGGTTTTTGTGTAGTTGGGTTATTTAATGTGAATTGGGTCATTAAATGCTCAAGTGTAAGTAATGTGGCTAGTTCCACTAGTTTGTGTATTGAAAGTGTACTTAATGTATTAGGTACATTGCTTTGAAGTTCGGAAGTGCATAATCATCATCCTTGTGTCAAGGTGAGTGGAATAATTATGCGTGTACGTATATAATGTATTTATTTGTGTAGTATGAATGTGGCATTGTCGCGGTGTTCAAGACACCACATTCTAAGTAACGAGTAGTTTTGTCGCGGTGTTCAAGACACTACTCATTGTTTGATTGACATGTGGTATTGTCGCGGTGTTTAAGACACCACATTTTCATGGGAGTGGATGCCGCGGTGTTCAAGGCACCACTCATGGTTTTGATTGACATGTGGAATCATCGCGGTGTTTAAGATGCCACATTGTAGGGGTGTTCATCGATTCGGTTTTCGGTTTGTTCGGTTTATTCGGTTCGGTGTATTCGGTTTTGAAATTTTTTTAGGCAAAACCGAAAACCGAACCGAAAACCGAATTCAAAGTTAAAACCGAACCAAACCGAAAACCGAATTCAAATTCGGATTCGGTTCGGTTTTTGGTTAAAACCGAATATTATGAAAAAACTGAGAACGTTGGTAGTTTAATTGTGGCGTTACTGATGTCTTAGTTATTTATATCCTAAAGCAATGACGTATTATTAAATTATCAAGAATTCGATGAATTATTAATATTTATAGCTTAATTATGACGTTTACTGCTTCTATTATTAAGAAGAATAACATAATTATAATGTGAGCTACCAAATCTTCATATGGGTGAGAATATATTTTATTGATTGAATCCCAAATTATAATGACACTAAAACATAAATATACAAATTAAATATATAAAAGTTTTGAATTCGGTTTTGAAATCGGTTTTCGGTTAAACCGAATTCAGAATTTTCAAAACCGAAAATCAAACCGAAAACCGAATTCAAATTCGGTTTCGGTTTGACGCGATCCGAAAACCGTTTATCAAATTTGGTTTGTTTTTTTTCCGGTTTGGTTTCGGTTTGGTTTTCGGGTTTCACGGTTTCAAACCAAATACTGACCACCCCTACCACATTGTCATGGGGGTGAGTTAGTCGCGGTGTTCAAGACCTCACCAGGGGGATTAGTGATTACGCGGTGTTTAAGTAACACTAATGGATGTTATGAACTCGGACGGTCTTTTACGACTACCATTCCCTTGTACGATTGGTTAACCATGGTTGTGTGAATTCGTATCTAGCATATTAAATTGTGAACTATATGCTATTGTGGTTGCTAGCTTCTTGTGAATTGTGGATAGTAGTTTATGCATGATGTTTGCATGATTATCGAATTGCTAGCTTGTATGCGGTATTGTGTAAGTGATTGCAAGTAAGTAGGTTATATATGAACATGTATAATTATTGCATTCACTAAGCTATTCACTTACCCCTCTCGTTGTTTATCTTTTTAGATGCAGGTGCGGATAGGGGAAAAGGGGTTGTTGGGCACTAGGTGTCCTTCGATGATGTTTCGTTGGAGGCTTTGAAGTTGGCCTAGCATTTTGGGTAGTTTAGCCCCAAACCATGCTCGAAGTGTTGTTTGGATTAATACTATCATTTTTGGATAGGTCAAACTTGTATCACATTTATTAATGGCCTCATGCCTTTTGTAAACACTAAACTTGTTGTATATTTTAACGAAACGTGTGGAATGGTTTACATATTTAATTGGCACGTAAATGTGTATTATATAAAAAAAATTATCGTATGGAATACGGGTTGGGTTGTTTCATCTTTCTTAGGAGAAAAGGAGAAAGAGGAGGTTCAGTAATTAGACAACTGAACACCTTCTCATTTGCTGGTAATCGGTGAGTGGGACTAACTGGAGAACATAGTATAGAGTAGCATGTTATATTATGATTGCCATGCTTGTTAGCTATACTTACTGATACAGTTACTTAGTACGTTGTGATGACTGCATGTTGGTTGATGCTTGTCTGCTGGAGCCCAGTGCGTCCCTATTGTGTGGTGGCCTTGGTAGGAGAGATCAACCTGCGGGTTGGGTTCCTCATGTGGTGGCCTAGAAAATCGTGGTGTATATATATGTGAATGACGAGTCCGTCGCGTGTGGATTATATATATACAACACAGTGGTGGAGGAACTTCTGGTAAGCCCCAGTCCGATCAACTGGTGGTTAATGGTTTGGCCGAGCCACCAGAGTCTCTGTAGAAGGCACTTGGGTGATGTTTGTGTGTTATATTTTGTGACATGATTAGTATGACGGTTCCAGTATACTATTTGTAGCGACCCGACAAAATCGTCATTGACGGCGCCGCTAACTTAGGTCCCGTTACGTGGTCGTAGTCCCTATATGTGACGACCCGGGAATTTTCGACCAAATTTAAACTTAATCTTTATTTAATTTCGATACGATAAGCAAAGTCTGTAATGCCGAGTAATAAAATTTGTAAACTATATTCACAGTATCATTTGACCATTGAGTAATCCAGACTATTCACGAACCATTATGTATAACAAAAATATGTAAGTATGTATATATATATATATATATATATATATATATATATATATATATATATATATATATATATATATATATATATATATATATATATATATATAAGTGTATATATAAGTGTATATATATATAATATTTTTTGATTAATAAAATACCTTTAGGCAATTAGAAGTAAAAATTAAAATAATATATAGAATAATTAAGTTACTACTAAAATGAATAGATATAAATTCTATACATAAGTAGTATTATATATATTGTAACATATATAAAAATTATAAATATTAAATATTTAAAATATGTTATTATATATATTATATAATTAGTAATTATGATATAATTAATAAATTGTAACATTTGTTTTATGCTAAATGTAATTGCAAGTATAAAATATAGATGTTGTAGTAATATTATTATTACTTTTATTATTACTACTAATATTAAATTAATAACAATATTAGAATTACTAACATTAGTATCATTGTTATAATTTTACAGTTATGATTATCAAAATAAAGATTTATAAGAATGGTTAAAGATCATAATTTAGTTGTAATTTAAAAATATCATTATTAACATTAGTATTAGTATTAACCAGAACTTTAAGATGGTTATAGTTATTATATTAATAATATTATTATTACTTTCATTAAAATAAATATTAATATTAATATTAGTATCAGTATTATGAATATTAATATGTCAATATTATATATAGTTATAAAATTAAATACATGTAAATTATTATATAATGTTATTATTATTATATTGAAAGTAATATAATTGTTATTGTTATCCTTAATAACATTATTATTATCACTTCATTATTATTATTATTATGATTATGGTTATTGTTGCCAATATAATAATAATAATTATTATTATTAATATTATAATTAATAATATATTTATTAATTATTAATATTTATTAAACAAAAATATAAAAACAAGAGTACAACTTCTGTTAAATCTGATATCTATTTCAACTTTATCCTGTATTTGATTGAGTAGTAGGTCTAATAGTTTCATATCCCGTGAATTATATGATTAACAAGGGTACTGTGTTTGTTCTTTCCTTTCATCATTCACTGAACCCATTTATACTCTTATATATTATATATGCATAGATATATACATATACATACAAGTAATAAACACTCACAACCTCACCCGCCACAGTTTTCATTTCGATTCATTATGCTACTCGAACGCGTTATTGTTGATGACAACAAACTACCTCACAGAGTGCTACACGGGTTCTACCGTTATTCGAATTTCGAAACCCATTTATTTTATTTTATGCAGCGAAACCATTCATCATTTTTATCGCCATCCTCGATTACTAAATTGAATATATTTTCCATTCACTGTCAAACCCAAAATGTCATCGAAGAAGTTGTAGATGTCTCCTAGTCCGAGAAAACCACCCTTCACCACAACCGACCACCTTTGGGAACCCATCACCTTCACCACGAACACCCTCTTTTACCTTTTTCATCGCCACCTCACTTTCTTCTTTCTTTCTGTTTATGTCCCGGTTGAGAATTAAATCCTACTACAACCTACAACCTTTTCTTTTGTTTCTTGCTTCGATTCCTGACTGCCAAACAAAGATAAGTTATCAATTTTATCGACAAAAATATATACCACCACTTGATTGATTGTTTAATGTTACAACTCAAAAGATGTTGTTCCACCTTTCTTTTTCTTTTTGAGGCCGACAAAAAGGAGCCATTTAAGGGACGTTCTTTTTTTTTAGTGAAGCATATTATCCTCAATGATGTTGTGAAATGATGATGGAAGTTTATAAATATAATACATGATGATGAAGAGGGACGTAGAATTGAGGGTTGTTACTAGATCACTAGTTGCTTCCATATAATTATTAAACTAAACCCACTTGCCACATAATTGATTGTACTCCGTAAGTGGTATTGTTGTATATGATATGTGGAGCCAAATATCACATGGTAGACAAAAGGAGTCGAAACTAGTGAGAAACAAAGGGGTCGAGTAAGTTTGAATTATTTTAGTAATCCCTTTTCTAAACTAGCAAAGTGGACAATGAGGTCACTTGTTTTTTTAATTTTTTTATTAATCGACTATTAAATGGCTGCTAAATTTTTTTATGCTGGCCGACAATTACAATAACCCCACTAGATTATAAATAGAAAAAAGAACCGGGATTTTTTTTTGCGATTAAAGTACTGGGATCGATTAAACTTTTGTGGACTGGGCTACTAGTAGGTTATAATTGGACTTGTGAATGTTCGGGCTTGTAAAATTGCTATTGGGCCGAGACAATCATGGGACAGATCATGACTACCGACTTTTCTAGTGACAAGTTCTGTCATCCGCAAGTGATAACATTAAGTTAATGAAACTATGATACTATTACAAAGTTATGATGATATTAAATGACGTGATAATGGTGAGGTTATGATAGATAATGTTAAAGATATGGTATGAGGATGTTAAAGCATGAAGATGAATATGATAATGATAGCAAAAATAAGATGATGAATGATGATGATACAAAATATTATGAACGTGAATAAGTCACGATTATGTTTTGGGTTTTAGAAGAAGATAGAACAAAATATTAAGGGTTAAATAAAATTAAGCTAGGGAGATTTACAGAAAAATTGAAATGGCAGAGTGGTTAAAGGCGTTATCGGGTTAGCGGGACGTCGCGGGTTCAAACCCGAACTTGGGCATATTTTTAGGGGCTACTCTTTTGAGGTAGTTTACTTATCACTTAACATTATTATTATTATTGTTATCATTAATTTTATTATTATTATTATTATTATTATTATTATTATTATTATTGTTATTATTATTATTATTATTATTATTATTATTATTATTATTATTATTATTAGTAATTATTATTATTATTATTATTATTAATATTTAAATTAACATTTTATTAAAAGTATCTTTTTTTATTAAAGTTATCATTTTTATCATTATCATTAAAAGTATCACTTTTATAAAAACTATTATTTTTGTTATGATTACTACTATTATTATAAAATAAAATAGCTTTTTATTTATTATTATCAATATTATTTTATCGAATAACTCATAATTATATAAAACTACATTTACTACATCTGACATAACTATATTAATATTTTATATTAATAGATATAATTAGTTAGGTTATATATGAAACACATAATTAAAATAACAATTAAATCACTAATAATATATACATTGTTCGATTACCACTATATGTGTTAATATATATATATAAATGATATAGGTTCGTGAATCCGAGGCCAACCCTGTGTCATTCAATATAGTCATATGTATTTTTACTACAAAATACATTAGGTGAGTTCATTTGATTCCCTTGTACTCTTTAAATTTTTGGGACTGAGAATACATGCACTGTTTTTACAACTGCTTTATTAAATGCTTTTGAAATATGCTTTGAACTGCGAATACATGAAATGCTTTTATAAATGTTTGACTAGATAGACACAAGCAAAACATTCCTCGAATGAATTATTATGCAGACAGAAGTTCTGCGGATTATTGTTGAATTATGTGGACATGATAATTGCCACCATTGAATTATGTGGACATGATAATTGCCACCATTGAATTATGTGGACGTGATAATTGTCACCATTGAATTATGTGGACATGATAATTGCCACCAATTGATGTGAATGTTATGTATCGAGAGAATGATTTTTATACACAGGTTATGTGTATTAGTTTTTGTGCACGAGATATGTGTACGGTTACTAAGATTTATGAAAAATGGATTTCGTACACGAGAAAGGTGTACTGTATTAAAAAGATATCGCATGTACATTACAGGTGGGTATAGGATTCGGGCCCATTTGTACCATGCAGCATTTAAATCTTGTGGTTTATCAAAATTATAGAATTTTTATTGTTTTATGATAAACTTATGAACTCACCAACCTTTTGGTTGACACTTTAAAAAATGTTTATTCTCAGGTATGAAAGAAATCTTCCGCTGTGCATTTACTCATATTACATGGAGTCATTCATGGCATATAGAGGTCAGAACCTCGCAATGGGACCAACTGTTGAAGACTTCGTCCAGATGGATTAGGACGGGGCATTTCAGTTGGTATCAGAGCGGTGGTCTTAGCGAACCAGATCTTGCATTAGTGTGTCTTACTGATAGTCGATATGATGCATTAGTGAGTCTGGACTTTGACCGTGTCTGCATGTCAAAAGTTTTGCTTATCATTTTTGTCGGAAATCATCTGTTTATCATCCTTATGAAATTACCTGCTCATTATTCTTAGTCTAGACACATTTTACTGCAATGATTGCATGAATAGTGTATAGACATAATTCATATCTTAGCGTATCTGTTATTGTTACCTTTGCCTGACAGATTCCGTAGATTCCTCCATAACTTATGAGATTTTAGTATTATATATGCATATGTAAATTAGGTATTGCAGGGTACTAATCTACATCCTATAATCTATTTCTTATCGAAAATCCGTCATCTTATTGTATGAGATGAATCCCTCAACCAGTTCGAATTCCTCGGATTCCGACAGCTATTTCGATATGGAGTTTCACCTAAGCTCCGGAAACAGCGTCACCAGAATTAATCAGCCAATCAGACATTCCCAATTCATTTGATGGGTTCGTAGTCTATTTAATCATTGGAGATAAGAAGAAGGTGATCATTTTTGTCAACTGAATTCACCTCTTGGTGAATAACCTGAAGCACTTACCAGCGAACCTATCCGCAACACCATTTTCACCCTCATTTCCTGAATATCTCGTCATGATTATATACTATCTCAGATTCTAAACCTTATTCATTCACTCGTTCTTACCGACAATCATTCCGGATTAATCAAAGAAGTCAACGAACTTCGCGCTCGAGTAATTAATTTGGAAAACGTGGTGCAAAATCTACCAGCTTCAGCAACAGCACCGGCAACACCAGTACCACCAACAACCCAAGTTCAACATCACACGACTCAACATCTCATTATGTACCTCGAGCATAATCATCAATCTGCGAATCATTCTACATCATTTATCTTCGTTCGACATGGCGATTATGTAATCTTCAATGTTTTAGAGATTATATATTCTTGCTCTAACGGTAAATCATATGAGTTTAATATCATATTGACTCATTAAATCTATGATTACATCTGAAGAAAATATATATGTATATATATTTTCATAAAGATTGTAATTAAAAATTCTTTTGTACAAACTGTTAATGGTTAAAATATTTTAACGGGTAGGTAATACCTGAAGAATATTTAGATTTCACATTAATAAGTACACTGTACATTCTTTCAAATCTGATTCAACAGTCATTTACAATCCTACTTACATCCATCGGTATACGTATCTGTTCACCACAGTATAACCATTTTCATTCAATTTCATATTTGGATTTTGACCTATCAGAATCCGACAAGTGGCATAATGAAGAAAACATTGGACAAAATAAAAATTGTTAGAAACAAACAAATTAACTATGAGAAATTTTGTTAAGAATCCACGTTAACAAATCCTAGCTAACTGTTCCTAGCTAACTGTTAATTCCTTATTGTACATTTAATTATCGCAATTTATTTTATCGCAATTTAATTCTCGCAATTTTGTTTATCGTCATTTAATTTCTGTTATTTATTTTACGCACTTTAAATATCGGGACACGTATATAAGGTTTTTACATATCATATCGACGCATCTATATATATTATTTGGAATAACCATAGACGCTCTATATGCAGTAATGTTGGAGTTAGCTATACAGGGTTGAGGTTGATTCTACAATAATATATATAGTTTGAGTTGTGATCGAGTCTGAGACATGTACACGGGTCACGATACGTATTAATTAATCCGAATATTATATATTAAATTATATATGAATTATTGGACTGTTAACTGTGGACTATCGACTATGGACTAATGACATTGGACAATTAAAATGAATTAAAATATTGATTATAACATATGAAACTAAACATATCTTCAAGTTTTCCACTTGATTTCATCTTAAATCTCATTTGTATCTCGATGATTACAATCTGCGTTCAAACCTTTCATGATTCTTGAAAACACCTCAATCGAGAGGATGAACCAACCACACTTCATCTACAGAAAGAAAGATTGATGCGTATAGTTATGCACCTGAAAACACTCGGAACCTGAGTAAATGTTTAGCACGTAGCTGAGCTATTTCCTTAGTGTTATTATTACCCAAAATAACTTTACAGTTCTTCTTCAAATTAGACAATTTTGTCACAGCTCCAACAAGACAACTTCGACTTTTCATTCAAAACAACCTTATTATAACCTTGATATATATGCGTTCTCATTTATTTTTATCAGGGAATCGTTTATATTCCACCATATTACCATCCGCGTTTAATCATCTAAAAAAAACAATTCTCCTGAAACCACCTCGGATTGATAACCGATGATTCAGATATCGTAGCATTAAATGCAGAGGAAACAGAAAAATGGTAGATGGTCTAAACGGCCAAAAGTTTGATGATAAAGAAAGGATTGTTAGGAACGCTCGATAGAAAATTTGATACTGAAAAACGGATTGAGCTAACCAGGAAGGAGACCAAGAACAAATACAAGGACCATACCCTGTATTTCAAGAATCCAGATAATTCTGTATCCGATGAAATCCTTAGAAAATATCTTGCTTCGAAGTCATGTTAAAATCTTGCGGAATATCTTTCTTCATCAACCTTAGAACTTTGAAATTCCGAAATATCATCATAAATATCTTCGATATTTCTGAGGATACTTTCATAAATATTCTCATTCGAAATTATATACCTCTTCGCGCTATCTGTGTTACATCATATTGAAAACTGTTTTAGTTTTCAATATTCTGTAAAATCTAAGTATAATTTATGAATGGATTCTGGAGAAATGTTAAGAAGTTGAGCATGAGTTAGTATAATATAATGACGCCCGGCCAACGTGATTATATTACAGTAAGTCATGCTGAGTTTCTAATGAAATGTGATGATGATTCACAGTAGATCATACCATCATCATGAGTAATGTTACATCACTCTTTCATTCTGATTAACTTCTAAACATATCAAGAAAATATATTCTTGATGGTTCTATTCACAATGATTCTGGTAATTTACCAAATCAAATCGTGCTGTTACGTTCCTTCCTGCTAGAATATTATGATCATTCGAAACTCCATATCTACGAATTCTGGTCGAAAAGAGAAGAAAAAGGCAAAGAGCTCCGAAACATAAGGGAAGATATAAAACCCGACAACAACACAGAAATCACAAACCGCGTACATTAATACAAATAGCAATATAAAGACACGGGAGTATGATAAACACAATAACCCCAAGGTAATAGTAGAAGTGAATAGATTCCTCCAGCGGTAAATGAAAAAGAAGAATGACAGATACGATAGTTAGGAAAATATCAAGAATCAGAACTGGATGGAGCATTTCCACAATATTTTGGAAATAGGAATAGAGGAAGAAAGTATAGGAATGGTGGAAAATAATGGAATGGAAGAAGTTCGTTTATAGTGGAAATACCAGACACAGCAATCGGGACAGATGATCGCATTTAATTATAGAGATCTTAATTTTCCTTATTCGCCGAAGGATCAAATCTTTTAGATTTCGAAGATTTTCTTTAAATCCCTTGAATTCCGGAATTCAACCAAGGTAACGTCAAAAGTTAAGACGCATCTTATTTTCTAAATTCAACTATGACTAGTCAAAAGTTATGATGAAACTTGTCTTTCTCATTTCACTATTTAGTGATAGCTTCATTCGTACTCTTCGAAAAATCGAATTTATTTTATCCTTAATACTCAATAGTAATAAAACTCTATTTATCAGCTCATATGAGTCAGGAGAACATATTTACTGTCAGTCCTGACCATTCCAATCAAATTTCGGGATGAAATTTCTTTAACGGGTACGTACGGTGACGACCCGGGAATTTTCGACCAAATTTAAACTTAATCTTTATTTAATTTCGATACGATAAGCAAAGTCTGTAATGCCGAGTAATAAAATTTGTAAACTATATTCACAGTATCATTTGACCATTGAGTAATCCAGACGATTCACGAACCATTATGTATAACAAAAATATGTAAGTATATATATATATATATATATATATATATATATATATATATATATATATATATATAAATATAAGTGTATATATATATATATATATATATAACATTTTTGATTAATAAAATACCGTTAGGCAATTAGAAGTAAAAATTAAAATAATATATAGAATAATTAAGTTACTACTAAAATGAATAGATATAAATTCTATACATAAGTAGTATTATATATATTGTAATATATATAAAAATTATAAATATTAAATATTTAAAATATGTTATTATATATATTATATAATTAGTAATTATGATATAATTAATAAATTGTAACATTTTTTTTATGCTAAATGTAATTGCAAGTATAAAATATAGATGTTGTAGTAATATTATTATTACTTTTATTATTACTACTAATATTAATAACAATATTAGAATTACTAACATTAGTATCATTGTCATAATTTTAAGGTTATGATTATCAAAATAAAGATTTATAAGAATGGTTAAAGATCATAATTTAGTTGTAATTTAAAAATATCATTATTAACATTAGTGTTAGTATTAACCAGAATTTTAAGATGGTTATAGTTATTATATTAATAATATTATTATTACTTTCATTAAAATTAATATAAATATTAATATTAATATCAGTATTATGAATATTAATATGTCAGTATTATATATAGTTATAAAATTAAATACATGTAAATTATTATATAATGTTATTATTATTATATTGAAAGTAATATAATTGTTATTGTTATCCTTAATAACATTATTATTATCATTTCATTATTATTATTATTATGATTATAGTTATTGTTGCCAATATAATTATTATTATTATTATTAATATTATAATTAATAATATATTTATTAATTATTAATATTTATTAAACAAAAATATAAAAATAAGAGTACAACTTCTGTTAAATCCGATATCTATTTCAACTTTAACCTGTATCTGATTGAGTAGTAGGTCTAATAGTTTCATATCCCGTGAATTATATGATTAACAAGGGTACTCTGTTTGTTCTTTCCTTTCATCATCCACTGAACCCATTTATACTCTTATATGTTATATATGCATAGATATATACATATACATACAAGTAATAAACACTCACAACCTCACCCGCCACAGTTTTCATTTCGATTCATTATGCTACTCGAACGCGTTATTGTTGATGACAACAAACTACCTCACAGAGTGCTATACGGGTTCTATCGTTATTCGAATTTCGAAACCCATTTATTTTATTTTATGCAGCGAAACCATTCATTATTTTTATTGCCATCCTAGATTACTACATTGAATATATTTTCCATTCACTGTCAAACCCAAAACGCCATCGAAGAAGTTGTAGATGTCTCCTAGTCCGAGAAAACCACCCTTCACCACAATCGACCACCTTTGGGAACCCATCACCTTCACCACTAACACCCTCTTTTACCTTTTTAATCGCCACCTCAATTTCTTCTTTCTTTCTGTTTATGTCCCGGTTGAGAATTAAATCCTACTACAACCTACAACCTTTTCTTCTGTTTCTTGCTTCGATTCCCAACTGCCAAACAAAGATAAGTTATCAATTTTATCGACAAAAATATATACCACCACTTGATTGATTGTTTAATGTTACAACTCAAAAGATGTTGTTCCACCTTTCTTTTTCTTTTTGAGGCCTACAAAAAGGAGCCATTTAAGGGACGTTCTTTTTTTTTAGTGAAGCATATTATCCTCAATGATGTTGTGAAATGATGATGGAAGTTTATAAATATAATACATGATGATGAAGAGGGACGTAGAATTGAGGGTTGTTACTAGATCACTAGTTGCTTCCATATAAGTATTAAACTAAACCCACTTGCCACATAATTTATTGTACTCCGTAAGTGGTTTTGTTGTATATGATATGTGGAGCCAAATATCACATGGCAGACAAAAGGAGTCGAAACTAGTGAGAAACAAAGGCGTCGAGTAAGTTTGAATTATTTTAGTAATCCCTTTTCTAAACTAGTAAAGTGGACAATGAGGTCACCTGTTTTTTTATTTATTTATTAATCGACTATTAAATGGCTGCTAAATTTTTTTATGCTGGCCGACAATTACAATAACCCCACTAGATTATAAATAGAAAAAGGAACCGAGATTTTTTTTTTGCGATTAAAGTACTGGGATCGATTAAACTTTTGTGGACTGGGCTACTAGTAGGTTATAATTGGACTTGTGAATTTTCGGGCTTGTAAAATTGCTATTGGGCCGAGACAATCATGGGACAGATCATGACTACCGACTTTGCTAGTGACAAGCTCTATCATCTGCAAGTGATAACATTAAGTTAATGAAACTATGATACTATTACAAAGTTATGATGATTTTAAAAGACGTGATAATGGTGAGGTTATGATAGATAATGTTAAAGATATGGTATGAGGATGATAAAGCATGAAGATGAATATGATAATGATAGCAAAAATAAGATGATGAATGATGATGATACAAAATATTATGAATATGAATAAGTCACGATTATGTTTTGGGTTTTAGAAGAAGATAGAACAAAATATTAAGGGTTAAATAAAATTAAGCTAGGGAGATTTACAGAAAAATTGAAATGGCAGAGTGGTTAAAGGCGTTATCGGGTTAGTGGGACGTCGTGGGTTCAAACCCGGACTTGGGCATATTTTTAGGGGCTACTCTTTTGAGGTAGTTTACTTATCACTTAACATTATTATTATTATTGTTATCATTAATTTTATTATTATTATTATTATTATTATTATTATTATTATTATTATATTATTATTATTATTATTATTATTATTATTAGTATTGTTATTAGTAATTATTATTATTATTATTAATATTTAAATTAACATTTTCTTAAAAGTATCTTTCTTTTTTTATTAAAGTTATCATTTTTATCATTATCATTAAAAGTATCACTTTTATAAAAACTATTATTTTTGTTATGATTACTACTATTATTATAAAATAAAATAGCTTTTTATTTATTATTATCAATATTATTTTATCGAATAACTCATAATTATATAAAACTACATTTACTACATCTGACATAACTATATTAATATTTTATATTAATAGATATAATTAGTTAGGTTATATATGAAACACATAATTAAAATAACAATTAAATCACTAATAATATATACATTGTTCGATTGCCACTATATGCGTTAATATATATATAAATGATATAGGTTCGTGAATCCGAGGCCAACCCTGTGTCATTCAATATAGTCATATGTATTTTTACTACAAAATACATTAGGTGAGTTCATTTGATTCTCTTTTACTCTTTACATTTTTGGGACTGAGAATGCATTCACTGTTTTTACAACTGCTTTATTAAATGCTTTTGAAATATGCTTTGAACTGCGAATACATGAAATGCTTTTATAAATGTTTGACGAGATAGACACAAGCAAAACATTCCTCGAATGAATTATTATGCAGACAGAAGTTCTGCGGATTATTGTTGAATTATGTGGACATGATAATTGCCACCATTGAATTATGTGGACGTGATAATTGCCACCATTGAATTATGTGGACATGATAATTGCCACCATTGAATTATGTGGACATGATAATTGCCACCAATTGATGTGAATTTTATGTATCGAGAGAATGATTTTTATACACAGGTTATGTGTATTAGTTTTTGTGCACGAGATATGTGTACGGTTACTAAGATTTATGAAAAATGGATTGCGTACACAAGAAAGGTGTATTGTATTTAAAAGATATCGCATGTACATTACAGGTGGGTATAGGATTCGGGCCCACTTGTACCATGCAACATTTAAATCTTGTGGTCTATCAAAATTACAGAATTTTTATTGTTTTATGATAAACTTATGAACTCACCAACCTTTTGGTTGACACTTTAAAGCATGTTTATTCTCAGGTATGAAAGAAATCTTCCGCTGTGCATTTGCTCATATTACATGGAGTCGTTCTTGGCATATAGAGGTCAGAACCTCGCAATGGGACCAACTATTGAAGACTTCGTCCAGATGGATTAGGACGGGGCATTTCACTATATGAGACTTGTTTGACCAAAATTATGTCGCATTCATTTGAAAAGTACAAGACTTGCAAAGTTTAGTTTTCCAAACGGTTCGACAACAAGTTTAAGTTTACAAAAGTATAATGTATAAATGAAATAAACTTAAGACATAGTATAAGTTGAAAATCACGGTTGCTATAAATAGCGTAAGTATGTAAACAAAAGTTTGAATCCAAAGGTGCTATCACTAGCGTATGTATGTATGTATGCTTGACCCCAAGCAAGAAATCAGAGTGTATGCATGTATGCTTGACTCCAAGCAAGTATGAGTGTACGCGGAAGCATGTATCAAATAGCCATGTATGAACCTGAGAAACATATAGAAAACTATCAACGAAAAACGTTGGCGAAATCATAGGTGTTTTAGTAAACGTTGTATTTGAACCACAAGATTTAATATAAGATGATTATCAAAATCATTTGCATTCCAAAGTTGTTGTTTGTATCGTGGGCACCCAATTATCAAACTTAACTGTTTTGTACCCTGTTACGTAGTGTTAGAACATACACTATACTCGAAAATATATTTCATCCGCTAACGGTAGCGAACCGTCTGAATGAGGCTCGTCAAGCCCATGTGATCACATAATATAAGTTCTCGTTTACACCCTGCAAGTGTAACTAATGATAATTGATTTGAGGCTTTTTATTCAAACCCGTACATTTAATGTTCGTTTTGTACTTGTGTTCAAAGTGTAAAAGTATGATACGTATATGTTTCTCATCCCATAGTTTAAAGCATAAAAGTTGTTGAAAGATGGGACTATGATCTCACCTCGAGTGCACGAGTATAAAAGTACTTCACAAGGTAAACGTGTGCATGATAGTTGCTTAGCCTTGACCTAAACAAGTAAGTTGTATCAATTAACCGGTTACGACACAAGGTCGGGCGAAATGTGTTTAATTAGTCCTATGGCTCGTTACGACTCGATTAGTATAGCATGTGAATCACGTTGTCAAGTTTCATGCAAGAATCAAGTATAAAATACGCTTAAAACGATTGCATAAGTGTTTGGTTAAGTTTGACTAAAAGTCAAACTTGGTCAAAGTCAAAGTCAAAGTCAACGGGGTGGGGTCGGGTATCCGACAATTTTCCCATGATTTAAAAGTATATATAAACATGTTTGCCAAGTTTCATGTTAATCGGAGTTACGAGTAAGCGGGGGTGAAAACGTGAAAAACAAAAAGTAGTTGGGACAGACCCAAATGGCTCGCCGCTCCATATTTGGCGCGCCGCTCCATTTAACTCATCAGCAAGTCTGGCAGTTTTCACTATTAAGCACGAATCCAACTTCAAATACACATAAATCATAAACCGTAAACATCTAAAACAAGTATCTTATATCGTTGGAAAGGTATTTTGATAAGAAATACAACTAACCACTTTTCATCAAGCAAAAACATCATTTACAATAGCCGAAATCTCATCAAGTGATCATTAAATGTTCAAAATTATCGTTTCAAGTTTAAAAAATGCATTTCTAGATTCGGGAATCCAATTCACATATATGATATGCTGTTTTGAAGGTAATGAAACATACATTACAACTAAACACTTATTAATAACATTTCATGGCATTCGAAACATCAAAAGTTCATTTTAAGTCTATCAAACCCTAACCAAAATTCACAAAAATCAATAATCATGTTCTTGAAGTTTTCTTACTCAACCTACGCATCAAAACGAAGCTAGTGATACTAGTAACACATTTACAACTTGAACTTTAACAATTTAACAACATTAACTCATCCAAAATCAAAGATTAAGCACACCCATTTCAAATGTTCAAACTAGTTACTCAAGACAACGAATCGAGCAAACAAAACATATATTCATGTTATACACGAGCCATATACACTAACTAACACCATTTCAAGTCAAAAACACGAATTTAGAGAAATCTAGAGTTTTAGAAATGTTACCCAAACGAGATGAAATTGGTACCAAAATGTAGAGGATGAAGAGAGGATCACAAAAATGTAATTTGTTTTGATGTTTGCTTCTTGATTCGGATTTGGATGATGATCTTTGTTGAGAGGATTTGAGAGAAAATGGTGAAAGTGTTAAGAAAATGAAAAAAGAAAGTGGTGGATAATGAGTGGTGGTGGTGGGATTGACTAGTTGACCTAGTCAACTAGTTTGATCCCTTGGCAAGTTCGGTCCCTCAAGTTTTAATGCGGGTGCGGGAATTAACCAAACGAATATTTTAAAAACGCTCGAGTAAACAAGTGGTGTTATAATTAATTAACGGGAATATTATGAACGTTAGTCAACGAAAACTACGAATTTAAATAACGAAAGATATTATTTTTAAAAAAAAGATAGTGTTAAAAATAAATTTAACGGAAAAACGCGGGATGTTACATTACCTACACCTTAAAATAAAATTCGTCGCGAAATTTAGTTGGAAGTAGTAGTTGTTGTTTCTTTTTCGAAACCTTGCGTTGCAAATTCTACGGATATGTGAAGGTACTTCCTTGGGCATTTCAACGAACTTTGACAGTCGGGATTTTACGTTGGTTTAAAGTTTGGTTTCACGATTTATAGTTTCAACCGGTCCTACTAGGAAGTGAAGTTTATCGTTGATAGTAAGTTCATCGAAGAGGATAATAAGTTCTTGTTTCGCAAGACACGCCTTTAAGTTTGATACAAAGAATGTAGGATGAAAGGAATTTGTTTGAGTCGGAAGTTCGAAACGGTAAGCAACGGGCACACCTTTTCGAAGCGGTAAGCAACGCCCCAAGATTTCAAAAGGACTAAAAAATATCGCGGAGTTAGCTTTCTACGTTTCCGAAACGGACTACACCTTTTCAAGGTGTGACTTTTAACGTTACGTGGTTTCCCACATGGAATTCGAAAGGTTTACGTCTAACATTGGCATAGCTCCTTTGGCGACTACGGGCCGTCTCGAGCCTTTCTCGGATTGGAACGATTTTAACAGTTACTCCATGAATGAGTCCGGGTCCGGTGACTTGATTATCATTTACTTGGTTCTACAAAAGGAGAATGACGTTTCCGGTCATATAAGATTTCAAAAGGTGTGACGTTAAGACTTGAATGATAACCATCGTTGTAAGAGAATTTGGTTAAAGGCAAAAACTTTTCTCAAGTAAATTTGTAGTTGATAACGCAAACTCGTATTATGGTTTCCAAAGTTTGAATCATGTGTTTGCTTGGTCCGTCGGTTTGTGGATGATACGCGGTACCCATGTTTAAAGGTGGTCCCGAGGCTTTTTGTAAGGCACTCCGAATTCTAGAAGTGAAACGAGGATCTCGATCCTAAACGAGGTACATTTCTTTAAGGTATATTTGAAAAAGTTGTTAGGACTTGAAAACGTTTGTTGGAACAAGTTTCTGTTTCTCAAGAATTTTGCGCCGCGGAAGATTTATCGGTTTCTAAAAACGTTCTTTAGGATTATTCACCCTCGTGGTGAATACTAGTATAACGTGACGAGTCTCTCTCTCCTTTGAGAATTTAGAATAAAGATTTCCTCGTACGGAAGTACGAGTGTGATGTGAGAGAAGTTTCCGCCTCGATGTGAGAATATCAAGCATATTGTAGTTCGTCGATAAAATTGTGCGAAAACGAGATAGTATACACGTGTAACATATGGTTGAAGTCGAAGGAATTTGTCATTCATTCGGAAGCATAAATATGGTTCGACAATAATCGAAGATGTGTCCCTGGTATGATTGTTATCAGTATTCTCGGAGTTTTCGGATGTTCAAACAAGAAAAATGAAGTCATGTACATGGCACATGGTGGTGATTAGGTTGATCGAGTCCAACCACCATCACGTGTCATTAGAACTTTGGTATGACTTACTATAATATAACCACTTTGATCGAGTGTCGTTATATTATACTAACTCATACCTCCATTCCCACATCACTCCATAGACTCAAGTTCGTATAATCGTGAAGATTTAAAATGTACAAAGTATAGTGACATCACTAACGTGACTTGTATTGAATCGAAAGAATTAGTGCAACTCTAAAGAAGCGTTCCCCGAGGGAAGTGTATAAATGATTGTTCACGTCAATGCGGTTCAAGTCAAACAATAATGTATTTAGGTATGAAAAGAGTAACGAATCATGATAACGAGTAGTACGCAACCGTAGTGATAAATAGTGATGACGACACTCACCTAGAGTAGTGATGGTAGTAACAAGAAGTGGTAGATAGCAAGGAACACCGGTGTGACACCAATAGTAAATTGAAATGGCAGCGAATAACAACATGGGAGACATAGTTCCCGAACCAGTGTGACTAATGAAGTCGTCGTCATCCTTATGCGTATGAATCTTGAATTTACGTGTGTTACCAGAAAGTTGCAGAATACGAGTTCGTATGATGAAAACTTGGTAACATTAAAAAGTTTGCCTAAGAATGATTCAAGTATAATGCACAAGTAGTCAAGTAAGTGCTATCTATAGCAAATGTAGGTCAGAATGCAATGGCTAACTATCCAGTTGTAGTCTAGACTCACTAATGCGTCCTAACGACTCTATCAGACACACTAATGCATATCCTAGTTCCCTACAACCAACGCTCTGATACCATCTGTAGCGACCCGACAAAATCGTCATTGACGGCGCCGCTAACTTAGGTCCCGTTACGTGGTCGTAGTCCCTATATGAGACTCGTTTGACCAAAATTATGTGGCATTCATTTGAAAAGTACAAGACTTGCAAAGTTTAGTTTACCAAACGGTTCGACAACAAGTTTAAGTTTACAAAAGTATAATGTATAAATGAAATAAACTTGCGACATAATATAAGTTGAAAATCACGGTTGCTATAAATAGTGTAAGTATGTAAACAAAAGTTAGAATCCAAAGGTGCTATCACTAGCGTATGTATGTATGTATGCTTGACCCCAAGCAAGAAATCAGAGTGTATGCATGTATGCTTGAATCCAAGCAAGTATGAGTGTACGCGAAAGCATGTATCAAATAGCCATGTATGAACCTGAGAAACATATAGAAAACTGTCAACGAAAAACGTTGGTGAAATCATAGGTGTTTTAGTAAACGTTGTATTTGAACCACAAGATTTAATATAAGTTTATTATCAAAATAATTTGCATTCCAAAGTTGTTGTTTGTATCGCGGGCACCCAATTAACAAACTTAACTGTTTTGTACCCTGTTACGTAGTGTTAGAACATACACTATACTCGAAAATATATTTCATCCGCTAACGGTAGCGAACCGTCCGAATGAGGCTCGTCAAGCCCATGTGATCACATAATATAAGTTCTCGTTTACACCCTGCAAGTGTAACTAATGATAATTGAATTGAGGCTTTTTTTTCAAACCCGTACGTGGAATGTTCGTTTTCGTACTTGTGTTCAAAGTGTAAAAGTATGATACGTATATGTTTCTCATCCCATAGTTTAAAGCATAAAAGTTGTTGAAAGATGGGACTATGATCTAACCTCGAGTGCACGAATATAAAAGTACTTCACAAGGTAAACGTGTGCATGATAGTTGCTTAGCCTTGACCTAAACAAGTAAGTTGTATCAATTAACTGGTTACGACACAAGGTCGGGCGAAATGTGTTCAATTAGTCCTATGACTCGTTACGACTCGATTAGTAAAGCATGTGAATCACGTTGTCAAGTTTCATGCAAGAATCAAGTATAAAATACGTTTAAAACGATTGCATAAGTGTTTGGTTAAGTTTGACTAAAAGTCAAACTTGGTCAAAGTCAAAGTCAACGGGGTCGGGTCGGGTATTCGACAATTTTACCATGATTTAAAAGTATATATAAACATGTTTGCCAAGTTTCATGTTAATCGGAGTTACGAGTAAGCGGGGGAGAAAACGTGAAAAACAAAAAGTAGTTGGGACAGACCCAAATGGCGCGCCGCTCCATATTTGGCGCGCCGCTCCATTTAACTGATCAGCAAGTCTGGCAGTTTTCACTCTGAAGCACGAATCCAACTTCAAATACACATAAATCATAAACTGTAAACATCCAAAACAAGTATCTTATATCGTTGGAAAGGTATTTTGATAAGGAATACAACTAACCACTTTTCATCAAGCAAAAACAACATTTACAATAGCCGAAATCTCGTCAAGTGATCATTAAATGTTCAAAATCATCGTTTCAAGTTTACAAAATGCATTTCTAGATTCGGGAATCCAATTCACACATATGATATGCCGTTTTGAAGGTAATGAAACATACATTACAACTAAACACTTACTAATAACATTTCATGGTATTCGAAACATCAAAAGTTCGTTTTAAGTCTATCAAACCCTAACCAAAATTCACAAAAATCAATAATCATGTTCTTGAAGTTTTCTTACTCAATCTACGCATCAAAACGAAGCTAGTGATACTAGTAACACATTTAAAACATGAACTTTAACAATTTAACAACATTAACTCATCCAAAATCAAAGATTAAGCACACCCATTTAAAATGTTCAAACTAGTTACTTAAGACAATGAATCGAGCAAATAAAACATATATTCATATTATACAAGAGCCATAGACACTAACTAACACCATTTCAAGTCAAAAACACGAATTTAGAGAAATCTAGAGTTTTAGAAATGTTACCCAAACGAGATGAAATTGGTACCAAAATGTAGAGGATGAAGAGAGGATCACGAAAATGTAATTTGTTTTGATGTTTGCTTATTGATTCGGATTTGAATGATGATCTTTGTTGAGAGGATTTGAGAGAAAATAGTGAAAGTGTTAAGAAAATGAAAAAATAAAGTGGTAGATAATGAGTGGTGGTGGTGGGATTGACTAGTTGACCTAGTCAACTAGTTTGATCCCTTGGCAAGTTCGGTCCCTCAAGTTTTAAAGCGGGTGCGGAAATTAACCAAACGAATATTTTAAAAACGCTCGAGTAAACGAGTGATGTTATAATTCATTAACGGGAATATTATGAACGTTAGTCAACGGAAACTACGAATTTAAATAACGAAAGATATTATTTAAAAAAAAAGATAGTGTTAAAAATAAATTTAACGGAAAAATGCGGGATGTTACACTATTGCCTGTATTTAGTCGTACTCACTTAGCTTCGTGCTAATTCCCCTCCATCTCCTCCTTGCAGGTTGTAACTTTGTAGATATCGCTTTTGGGAGAAGATGGGCATGATAATGTTATGTTTGACAGTGTTTAACTCTGATGAAGTCTTTTATCATATGAACTGTGTTCTTTTGTAAACTGAATGTAATTACGTCTTTTCCGTTTAAAACATATACTTTGTTATGTTGTCACGTGACACTGTTAAAGTGTATTTGGTAATTAATAAATAAATGCTTCCGCCACATATAAAAAAATAGCGGTGTCACAAGATGCTTTTATAAATGTTTGACGAGATAGACACAAGCAAAACATTCCTCGAATGAATTATTATGCAGACAGAAGTTCTGTTGATTATTATTGAATTAGTTGGACGTTATAATTGCCACTAATTGATGTGAATATTTTCCCCTGATTATTATAGCTTGGTAACTTAAGAATTAGGAAACGGGTATGGCCCCTAATTCACGCGAATTCTAAAGGTAGCTACCGGGTTTAACACCCTGATAAATGAACATATATTTAGTATCAATATCCTTCCAATATGTAAAGCTTTTAGTTACTATTGTTTTATTTTTATGTAATACTCGTTTAAATAAATAAGTGCGAAGACAAAAGAAGAAAACAACGATTTGAAGACGCAAATGACCAAAAAGCTCAAATGTACAAGATACAATCCAAGTGGTTCCATTTATTGATAAGAAACGTCTAAAAATTATAAAAGTACAAGTCGCGGAACGCAAAGTACAAGATATCTAAGCATACGAAAAGGCGTTCGAAAATCCGGAACTGAGACATGAACCAACTATCAACGTACGACTCAACGAAGCTAAAATTACAAGTCAACTATGCACAAGAATATAATATAATATATATAATTCATAATAATAATAATAATATAATAATAATAATAATAATAATAATATAATATAATATAAATAATAATTCTCCGTATAAATCTAACTTTGAAGAATTCAATCATCCAAATCAATATGGACAACATTCAATCACGGACATCAACAAATTTTCAAACTTGGAATAGTGATTACTTTTGCTATAAATAGACGGAGGAATCAACACCAATGGACACACCTTTTTCAATCTTTCTTTCTCCCTATATGTAATTTATATTTATAATTTTAAGTTTAAGTTAAGATTAATAATAATTGGGTTATTGTAAGAAATGTTTTACGGGTTTTAAAGTCGAAACTCTGTCCGTGTAACGCTACGCGAAAATAATCACTGTAAGCTATGTTCTTCCTTTTTAAATTAATGTCTCGTAACTAAGTTATTATTATTCTTATTTAAGTCGAAGTAATCGTGATGTTTGACTAAATACTAAGACGGGGTTATTGAACTTTGGACCATAATTAAGGTTTGGGCAAAAGACCGATACTTGTGGAAATTGGACTATTGACTATTAATAGATGGGGGGTATTGTCTAATTGAGTGATAACTTATTGGAGTCTGTCGAACCTATCTTCAAATTAATTAATCTAATAATTAATAATGATTATGTTTATCCTATTTAGTGACGTTCATATGGAATCTATTATAATCATTTAATTAATTATTCGGGTTGGGTAATTGATTATATAAACTGATCAAGTGGGTAAATTAATATTCATATCTAATCAAAACACGGGTGGATTACTTAGAGTGATAACTGGTGTAATTGTTGACAGAAGTGATAACTGGTTCACAGTTTAAATCCTTAATTAGTGGGAATATTTGACTTCGGGTATAAGGGTAATTTTACGAGGACACTCGCACTTTATATTTATGACCAGTTGACTATTATGGACAAAACCAGATAGGTATCAAATAAACCAGGACAAAGGACAATTAACCCGGGTAACAATTAATTAAAATCAAACGTCAAACATCATGATTACGGAAGTTTAAATAAGCATAATCATTTTATTTCATATTCTATCGCAATTTTATTTATTGTTATTTTATTTATCGTCATTTATTTATTTTACGTACTTTAATTATTGTCATTTATCTTTACGCTTAAAAATATAAAATCGACAAACCGGTCATTAAACGGTAAATCACCTCAAAGTTACCTATAATTACTATATATTACTAAATCTAGTTTAACTACTTAATTAACTAATTTGACCTAGTAAGACACCCAATAATAGTGTCCACGGATCGACCTCTCGGACTTTACCTTAGCTATATTATTACACGATAGGTATACTTGCCTTTTGTGTTTTAGTTTAATTTAGGTGATTTCCTGTAGTAAATAAATATAAAACTGATAGCCGTTTCATACACACCCTCTAGAACACATCAAGTTTTTGGCGCCGCTGCCGGGGACACTTTTTGTGTCTTCACGGGGTATTTAATTTTTTTTTTAGTTTTTGACTGATTAAAGATATATTAATTAAAATATAATAATTTAATAAATATAATAATATAATAATATTGAAATAAAATATAATAATATAATAATAATTATGAATTAAATTTGAATCGTAAAGTTTTAAAAAGTCGTATTTATTAAATATTTCAGGGGTATATTATGTAACTTATAATTAATAATTTCTATTATGTCGCTTTCATGTGAATAATAAATTAATTAATTTCGTTTCATTTACTATTCAATGAATAGTAAATAAATTAAAAAAACAATTAAAGAGTTTTTGCTTTTCTATTTTTTTAAGTTAAAAAAATTAAAAAAAATAAAATTGAAAAATAAAATTGAAAAATAAAAAAAAAATAAAATAAATAAAATAAAATTTAAAAATAATAATAATAAAAAAATCTCGTTTTTTAAAAAATAAAAATAAAATAAAAATTTTTTAAAAAAATATTTAAAAAAAATATTAAAAAATATTAATACGTAAAAAAATAAAATAAAATAATAATTTAAAAAAAAATTATTAATTTCGTAAAAAATTAAAAAAAAAATTATTTAAAAAAATATATTTTTAAGATTTTGTCTATAAAATTAAAAAAAAAATAATTTAAGTTTTATTACCTTTAGATTTTTAGACTCTAGTCACAACTTTTAGTATTAAGTTTAGTTTTGCCATAGTTATTTTTATACTTTTAGATTTTTAGGCTTTGACGTAAAATCCCTTAAGTGCTTTTTCTTTAGACTAAGATTTAGGTGCCTTAAAATTTTGCGACGCCGTGTTAAAATTTTAGTATCCTTTTAAGTAATTCCCGTTTTTCGTTTAGAATCCCTTTTTAATTTTCGACGCGCTACAATTTTCTTATTTTTCGACCTTTTATTTTTCGACATTTTTCGACGCGCTCTTTTTCTTTCTTATTTCTCGACGCTCTAGTTTTTAGGACATAGATTTTTATTTCAAAATTTCGACGAAAAATTGTTTTAAGTGGTTAAATTGATAGACATCCAAAATTTTCTGGTTCGTAGTAATAGTTGGATTTGTTAGTGGCGAGTTGTGGGCTTCCGATTTAAAGGGTCCTGGCTACCTGCTGCATCTTTTGGCTATTCGAAACGTGGGCAAAATCAGAAAAGTCTATTAATTTGATAACTTATATAATTTTTTTTTTATTTTTATAACTAATAGGATATTCTGTGAATGCACCAAGCAAAATATTCACCACCTGTAACCAGATCAAGACATCTAGCCAATATTATCGTCGTTGATTTTTCTTTAAAATCATCATCTAGTCGAACAAGTACTCCAATTCAAATTTCCGATAATTCATCTTTTGAACCCGATTTCACAATTGAGAATCCGGAGAATATTCAAGGACAATTCAGAGATCCTGAACCACTAATCATTCCTCCGGAACCACAAATTACTCATCCAGAGATTGTCAAGGAAGAAACCATTTCAGAATCCTCTAGTGATTCAGATTCAACAAATTCAAATATGGAAATAACGGAACCTCTAAGTATGGAAGATCGAATGAGAGCCACACGCACTGGCCAAGGTCACGCCATTATTAAGCCAGACATTAATGCGTCAGATTATGAAATCAAAGGACAAATCCTACACATGGTAACTAATCAATGCCAATATAGTGGTACGCCAAAAGAAGATCCAAACGAACATCTTCGAACCTTTAATAGGATCTGTACTCTATTCAAAATCAGAGAAGTTGAGGATGAACAGATCTATCTCATGTTATTTCCCTGGACTTTAAAGGGAGAAGCCAAAGATTGCTTAGAATCGTTACCTGAAGGGGCGATTGACACATGGGATGTCTTAGTTGAAAAATTTCTTAAACAATTCTTTCCGGCATCTAAAGCCGTGAGACTTCAAGGAGAAATTGTTACGTTCATACAAAAGCCAAATGAAACTCTATATGAGGCGTGGACAAGATTCGAAAAGTTGTTGAGAGGATGTCCTCAACACGGTTTAGATACTTATCAAATAGTACAAATATTCTACCAAGGATGCGACATTGCTACACGAAAAGACATCGACATAACAGCTGGTGGTTCCATTATGAAAAAAACCGCAACCGAAGCTCACAAAATCATTGATAACACAGCCTCCCACTCACATGAGTGGCACCAAGAAAAAGATATCTTTCGATCATCTAAAGCGGCTAGAGCCGATTCTAGCCATAACTTTGATTCCGTTTCTGCATAAATAGATGCTTTCGAGAGACGAATGGAAAAGATGAATAAAGATATTCACGCAATACAAATCAGTTGTGAGAAATGCGGTGGACCACACTTAATGAAAGATTGTCACATTGAACAAACCATGGAACAACGAGAGAATGTTTCCTACATGAACCAAAGGCCGGGAAATAATTATCAAAATAATTATCAACCGCCAAGGCCAAACTTCAATCTAAATCAAAACATTATTTACAATCTAAATGGACCCAACAATAACTCGTATAACCAACAAGGTCCGAATAACCAACCAACTCAAAACAACACTTTTAATCAACAAAGACCTGGCTTGTATAAACCACCACAATATACCGAAGAGAAAAAGCCAAATCTAGAAGAAATGATGGCAAAGCTAATGGAATCTCAAACACAATTTATTACATCTCAAACCCAAACAAATGAAAGGTTTTATCAGTCATTAAGAACTCAACAAGCTTCCATTTTGAATCTAGAAAAACACATAGGAACTCTTGCTAGCATGATGAGTGAGAGGGAACAAGGAAAGCTACTTAGTAATACTGAAGTAAATCCTCGGAATGAGAATGTTAATATGGTGTCAACGAATTCTGAAAAACTAACACCAGAAGATGGGAAGGTTTTAGATGTGAGTAACAATGAATAAGTTACAACACCACCACCACCTGAGTATGTAAAGCCAGTGGTGGCACCATACATACCACCCATCCCGTTCCAAGAAAAGGAGTTGAGTATAAGCAAGTAATAGGTAATAAAGTTTGTGATACCTTTGGAAAGAAGAAAAAGAATAAGAAAGTGCAACAAACAAAAATCGTAAAGATAAATCCGGTGAAGACAGTTCCACCAAAACCTCCACCCAGGGTGGGTGATCCGGGTGAATTTATTGTTCCTTGTCTACTTACTGATTGTGTCATGTATGATGCACTAGCAGATTTAGGTGCAAGTGTGAGTGTTATGCCTCTTTCATTATATAAGAGATTAGGTGTAGGTGAGCTAACTCCAACGGATATGAGTGTTCGACTCCTTGATCAAACCATTAAGCACCCAGTTGGAATTGCTGACAACCTAAACGTTCAAGTAGGTAATTTAACCTTTCTAGTCGAATTCATTGTCATTGACATAGAAGAGGACTCAAACGTTCCTCTAATTTTAGGTTGACCATTCTTAGCGTCCACCGGGGCGTTATTTGATGTAAGAAAGGGTAGAATGACACTTAGTAATGATGAGAAATCGATCACCTTTATGATTCGAAAGTCTAAATCTCCACCAACCAAAACTGGTGAACCAGCAAAAACGATTGGTAAGAACCATGTTGTTTTATCAACTCCAACAGTAGTGCTTAGCAATAATAAAATGCCTAAGTGTGGGGAAAATGAAGTAACACCTAATGATGACCTGATAAAAAAGAACCCTGTTGTTGATACGAAATTAAATGATCCCGTTATTAATAGTTCAATGAAGAAACTTATTAAACGGATTCGCGATGCTAGAACCAAGGGGAAGTTTAAGTTATGTAACCGGTTAGTATCTAATCTATCGCCTAAAGAAAAGGCGAAACTAGTTGAATTTGTGGATATTACACAGGAATTCGACCAATGGCTTAAAGCAAAAGTCACAGATATGCAAGTTGATTATGGTCCAAGAGAAATTGACGATGAAGTTAATCACAATTTCGACACCACAGCTATGTAAGTGTGGGGAGATTCAAATGTTCTAAGAAATAATGCTGTCTAGGGTTAGTTATTTTGTTCTCGTGTAGTTCCGAGAATGGAATCCGATTGGTTTTTTCCACTAGTAGACACAAAAGAACTAGTTTTCTCCCCCCATTCTGAATTTTTGTTTTGTAGGTTTTGTATTAAATTAATACGCATTTTTAAATTTAAGTTTTGTGTGAGTTTAAAAACAAAAATGTACTTTATTTAATTAAGTTAAAAATATGATTTCTAAAATTCGTCGTAAGTTGAAAACTAGGTCGTTGAACCGAAATTGCTTTACTCGAGGGCGGGGCGACAAATTTTGTTATCATTATTTTTAATATTATTGATCTAAAGTATACCAAAAAAATTTTTTTAAAAAAAACCCAAAAAATCTTTGCTTTTAAAACAATCGCTTTAAAAACGACAAATTTTAAATTTTGTCGAGGGACGGACTAGGAAAATATACCGAAACTACCAAAAGTAAAAGGAAACAAAATTTTAAAAAATTATTCATTTAAATTGTTTTAATAAATAAAGGTTTTTATATAAAAAAAATTATATATATATATATATATATATATATATATATATATATATATATATATATATATATATATATATATATATATATATATATATATATATATATATATATATATATATATATATATATATGTTTGTAGTTTATCTTATGTACAAAACAGGGTAAAACAACGCATTTTCAAAGACTGACATTAAGTTCAACAAAGCTACTAATTTTGACGACAAGACGCAAAATATCAAATGTGATGTAAAATAATATGCTTGCAAACTCGGTATTTTTAATCACTTTTCTACACTAATCACCCTCATGAATTTATAATTATAGTCTGATTTCATGCAAATGAGGGCATTGCATGATCTCAAGTGTGGGGAAGGGTTATAAATTCTCTCGGGTTTACACTTAGTTTAATTGCCAAATTTTGTGAAAATTTGAAAAATTTTCAACTAAATGAATTCAAAATCATGTTTATACATATTTATGAACGATAAAACTAGGTGTTAATGCCGAAATTATTGTTACCTCGGAGAGAACATAAATGGAGAAACAACCCAAAACGTTAGAATTTATTTAAAATGGAATAGAGGAGAATAAAAAGGCAAAGAAAAAAATAAATAAAAACCAAGTGTGGGGAGAATATACCAAGTTATTCAATTAAAAATTGTATGTCACATGTTTCTGTAAAGTTATTGCAGGTGCTTTTGTTTTGGACTAAATTAACTATTTTACCCGGTAAATTGTAATATAAATGGAAGAAAAGATGGATCTACATGATGAATCAATTCCATCATTAAAATGAAATAAAGTCTTCAGAAAAAGACACGCACTTCTTGATTTAGGTCAGGAAGTTGTCGTCCAGACCAGCTGTAGGTTGACGAAAAATCTAGAAAAGTCATCTCTAAAATTAGCAGGAAATCCACGGACCTCAACATCAAACAGGGTCGCCAAGTGGTCAGACTTATCCTAACCATGAGAGGATCTGTCTCGTAAAATGGGGAGGGCGCCGTGTAAATTAGCTTGATAAGACTAATGAATCAGACCCCCAGAAAGGATAATCTCCTTAAAGATCAAAAATCAACTTTTAAGCCTGATATTACTCAATCCTTGAGATTGACCTTAAAGATTGAGAATTAAAAACTCATGAAATTCGATGATATCTAAACTCGAGCTTGAACGAGAAAATATTTTGATCAAATTACAAACCGATTTGTTTTCTGAAAACCTATTTTCAATGCGTTCATTACCATTGAACGTAAAATCCTAGGAATTCACCTGGAATTCATTAGGTCACCTGAACCAAATTGGGTGTCAACCGTAAGAACGGTGGTTGCATAGCATGGTCGAAGACAGGACCTTGTGCCAGACCGAAAAACTATAGGGTGATCTTTACTATTGCTCCTACAAAGGATAGTAATTGCATCCGACACGATATAGACCATAATCAAAAGCATGTCACGGGACATTGCCTTAACAGTTGCTTGTTCAACGCTTGACTTTACAACCGGACGGTAGTTTACCGAAAGGTATTATACGGAGCAAATATACTGGACGTGTTGCTTTCCCAATAAAAGGTTAGCAAGTGGGTGAAACAAAACCATAAGTTTTGAGCTAAAATTTTCAAATCTGAAATCCACCAAACCCACAAAAACAATTTGCAAACACCGGTGAAGGGTTATTCCGGAAAACTTATCTAGGATAAAATCTAGAATGAATTTTCAAAAGATCAAATGTTTTCATAAAGATCCAATTTCCTTAAAGGATCTAAATTTTTATAAGTCATGTGAGACTGTAAACCACATCGTTACTATCATTGTTTATACCGCCGTATCAAAATCACTTATGTATAAAGTGTGAAGAATAAAGAAGTGATTCTAGTGTGATTTAATTTCAAGTTCTGTATTGCTTGAGGACAAGCAACGTTCAAGTGTGGGGATATTTGATAGTGCTCTAAATGAACATATATTTAGTATCAATATCCTTCCAATATGTAAAGCTTTTAGTTACTATTGTTTTATTTTCATGTAATAATCGTTTAAATAAATAAGTGCGAAGACAAAAGAAGAAAACAACGATTTGAAGACGCAAATGACCAAAAATCTCAAATATACAAGATACAATCCAAGTGGTTCCATTTATTGATAAGGAACGTCTAAAAATTACAAGAGTATAAGTCGCGGAACGCAAAGTACAAGATATCTAAGCATACGAAAAGGCGTTCGAAAATCCAGAACTGAGACATGAACCAACTATCAATGTACGACTCAACGGAGCTAAAATTACAAGTCAACTATGCACAAAAATATAATATAATATATATATATATAATTCATAATAATAATAATATAATAATAATAATATAATATAAATAATAATTCTCCGTATGAATCTAACTTTGAAGAATTCAATCATCCAAATCAATATGGACAACATTCAATCACGGACATCAACAAATTTTCAAACTTGGAATACTGATTACTTTTGCTATAAATAGACGGAGGAATCAACACCAATGGACACACCTTTTTCAATCTTTCTTTCTCCCTATATGTAATTTATATTTATAATTTTATGTTAAAGTTAAGATTAATAATAATTGGGTTATTGTAAGAAATGTTTTACGGGTTTTAAAGTCGAAACTCTGTCCGTGTAACGCTACGCGAAAATAATCACTGTAAGCTATGTTCTTCCTTTTTAAATTAATGTCTCGTAACTAAGTTATTATTATGCTTATTTAAGTCGAAGTAATCGTGATGTTTGACTAAATATTAAGATGGGGTTATTGAACTTTGGACCATAATTAAGGTTTTGGCAAAAGACCGACACTTGTGGAAATTGGACTATTGACTATTAATAGATGGGGGGTATTGTCTAATTGAGTGACAACTCTTTGGAGTCTGTCGAACCTATCTTCAAATTAATTAATCTAATAATTAATAATGATTATGGTTATCCTATTTAGTGACGTTCATATGGAATATATTATAATCATTTAATTAATTATTCGGGTTGGGTAATTGATTATTCAAACTGATTAAGTGGGTAAATTAATATTCATATCTAATCAAAACAGGGGTGGATTACTTACAGTGATAACTGGTGTAATTGTTGACAGAAGTGATAACTGCGTCACAGTTTAAATCCTTAATTAGTGGGAATATTTGACTTCGGGTATAAGGGTAATTTGACGAGGACACTCGCACTTTATATTTATGACCGATGGACTATTATGGACAAAAACCAGATAGGTATCAAATAAACCAGGACAAAGGACAATTAACCCGGGTAACAATTAATTAAAATCAAACGTCAAACATCATGATTACGGAAGTTTAAATAAGCATAATCCTTTTATTTCATATTCTATCGCAATTTTATTTATTGTTATTTTATTTATCGTCATTTATTTATTTTACGCACTTTAATTATTGTCATTTATCTTTACGCTTAAAAATATAAAATCGACAAATCGGTCATTAAACGGTAAATTCCCCCAAAGTTACCTATAATTACTATATATTACTAAATCTAGTTTAACTACTTAATTAACTAATTTGACCTAGTAAGACACCCAATAATAGTGTCCACGAATCGACCTCCCGGACTTTACCTTAGCTATATTATTACACGATAGGTATACTTGCCTTTTATGTTTTTGTATAATTTAGGTGATTTTCTGTAGTAAATAAATATAAAACAGATAGCCGTTTCATACACACCCTCTAGAACACATCACACCCTCACCCAGAATGTTCACTAGACAGAAGAGTTAGTGGGCGTGTTGTTTAGTAATTCGAGGTTTATATATTTATTACAGACTGAAAGTTCTGTTTATTTTGGGGATATTTATGATGCGCATTAAATGTTAAGGTCGGTTACCAAGCAAAGAAAGCAAAGTGATTGTTATATATCAAGAGAATGATTTTATACACATGTTATGTGTATGTTATTTTGTACACAAGATATGTGTACGGTTACTAAGATTTATGAAAAATGATTTCGTACACGAGAAAGGTGTACTGTAATTAAAAGATATTGCATGTACATTACAGGTGGGTATAGGATTCGGGCCCATTTGTACCATGCACATTTAAATCTTGTGGTGTATCAGAATGATGAATTTTATTGTTTATGATAAACCTATGAACTCACCAACCTTTTGATTGACACTTTTAAGCATGTTTATTCTCAGGTATTAAAGAAATCTTCCGCTGTGCATTTGCTCATTTTAGAGATATTACTTGAAGTCATTCATGACGTATTTCAAAAGACGTTGCATTCGAGTCGCTGAGTTCATCAAGATTATTATTAAGTCATTGATAGTTTGATATATTGTGAAATGGTATGCATGTCTGTCAACTTTCAATGTAATGAAAGTTTGTCTTTTAGAAACGAATGCAATGTTTGTAAAATGTATCATATAGAGATCAAATACCTCGCAATGAAATCAATTATTATGTAACGTTTATAATCAATATGAACAGGGCATTTCACATCTACTGGGTTTACTCCTTTCTCCTCGTTACTAGCTCAAATTTTTAATTATGCCACATCCTAGCTTATCACTAAGTGTGGGATACCAACCCAAATAAACACTAGACAAATATTCCCAAAATCTTTAACTAAAACTCCTAAGTGTGAGATACACTAGGAACATTGGAGACAATGTTCGTCTAAGTGTGAGATGTTGGTATAATCTTTTTTGCTGTATTAAACCCCATTACAAAGATTTCGAGTTCTTAAGCCAAATTTCAAAATCTTTAACAAAAGAAAGCGTTTTCGAAAAAGTACTTTCGAAAATCTAAAACGTTTGTAAATAAAATTAAGGCTTAAGTAAGGTACAAATCTTGTTGGGACGAACCAAATCTCTAATAGAGCATTGCATGACTAGGCATTATCGACCTAAATTAATTATGGTGAGGTACCCAAATAAGACCATATAAGTATTCATCTTTAATGCTTCACTATTTTTCGTTGAGAGTGCCGATGTCTGTACTCAGAATCAGAACTTGTTCTAGATGTGCATTTCCAAGTAACAAAATACAACAACAACAACAACAACAACAACAACAACACCCAATCCCACATGTGTGGGGTATAGGGAGGTGAAACGTAGACAATCCTTCCTCCAACCTAGAATAAAGAGAAGTCATTTCTTCACCCCGAGTGAAACAATCTAAGAGTGGAGAAAGTCCTCCCTCTCTATATTCGACGGATAGAGAGATTGCTTCCAAAAGGACCTCCGACCATAAAAAAAAAAAAAAAAAAAAATATATATATATATATATATACACACACACTTACTTTACACATACTTGCATTCTTTTTTTAGTACTCTCTATCTTATGTATATATATATATATATATATATATATATATATATATATATATATATATATATATATATATATATATATATATATATATATATATATATATACACTTACTTTACACATACTTGCATTCTTTTTTAGTACTCTCTATCTTATGTTATACTGTTAATCTTTAGGTTCAAAATTCTTTTAAGGATTGTGAATGATAGTGTATCTCATGTTGGTATTGGTATTATATACTGTACTATTTGAATGTGTGTTCTTATTAATATACACTACAGGAAATATCACCTTTAGCGGCGCTAAAATAGAGCTACTTTTGGGTATCAAAGCGCCGTTGTAGATCTATCGTGGCGCTTTTGTGGCGCTTTTGCGAGCGCTACTTAAACCTCGCCGCTTTAGATATTTTGTGGCGCTTTTAAGTGGCGCTTTCAGTGGGACCCACAACTTTTTTATTAAAAGATAAAAGAAATTAAATTAGCATTTAGTGGCGCAAATTTGTTACGTAACAAGCGCCACAATTAATTTTATATAAATAAATTTTAATTATAAAGAAATTATTATGTGACGACCTTTTAGTGGCGCAAAAAGCGCCGCTTTTGATTTTAATTTTATTTAAATATTTACATAAATACTAATTAACCTGACCCTTTTGTGGCGCTATTTTGTGGCGCACATAGCACCGCTAAAGAGTTAAAAAAATTGGCAGCATTTTGTTGTATTTGCTACTGCCAGCCCAGAATTCCGGGCTTACATACATCAAAATCAAAACCTGTTTAACATTTTAAATAATCGCAATATCAACATAATATAACATCAACAAAAAGTTTAAAGCGTTAAATAGATGTCAAACGCTAACATACAATATAAGTTTAAGAGTTAACACTAATTGTTCAAAAGATGACTTAAAGAGTTAACACTAATTGTTCAAAAGATTCCAATCGCCACAAACATTTCCAATTTTCAGTTTTCATCTTCCTCCTCGTAGCCAACATCTTCCTCCTCGTTGCCAATATCTTCCTCCTCGTCGTCATCTTCCTCCTCACTATCTTCTATCACAATTGGTTTTTTCCCCAATAGTTTGTATAGTGGTGCAGTTGATTTAAATATCCTCTTTTGCGTTTTAGCTTCTAAACGAGCTAACATTTTATCAACTTGCAATTGAGTGTACATCCGTCCATTCGATTGGCTAGTCTGAGTGGAGGAGGATGCCATGGAAGTATTCGAAGTGGAAATTTTTAGGCCAATGCCACGTAGCCAACCATGTCGTGGACGCAATACCACTTCTAAAATTTCAGTTTCAGTAAGGGGGTTTTCCACGTTCCGCTGTTGGTTCCTCAACTCTACCATACGGGCCTGCATGGTTACAAAAACTTAGCCGATGTTTATTGTTTATATCAATTTACGAAAGAAGGAAGCAACACATACTGTTATGCATATATATATATATATATATATATATATATATATATATATATATATATATATATATATATATATATATATATATATATATATATATGCTTACTGTTATGTATATATATGTACATATACATACTAAACTGTTATGTATAGTTTAAGTAGCACAATTACTTACATGATTATCGGCATGCAGCTGCTCACGAAATTCTTTTGTAATTTCGTAGGAGTTGAGCTGTTTATATTGATCAATGGGGCTCTCTAACTCCCCGGTTGTCTTGTCCCGCTGTATATAAGTGAAATGAAGTTATACTTACCATACAATAATATATATACACACATACACACACTTATCGAACACAATTTTCTATAAACGAGTCGATCAAATTATTCATATTCATATATATATAACAGCAACTGATCTTGTATACAGCAGCATTAACCGATCCTGTACAGCTATATATATATATATATATATATATATATATAACAATCTGTATATATTATCTACATGTATATAGATAACATTATATAAATATATATATATATATATATATATATATATATATATATATATATATATATATATATAACAATCTGTATATATTATCTACATGTATATAAATAACATTATATATATATATATATATATATATATATATATATATATATATATATGTACCTATATGATATTTAAAAAAATAGATATACATTTACTCATTTAGAGATATAGACACTTACATTATCATAGCTGTTTTGGGCAAATGACTTCCTGCCCTGTCGAGTTGGAGCCTGATTTTCGTGAAATCTTTTGTTAGTTTTTGATAAATTCTGATAACTTTCATCCATCATCATTTCCACGAACTTTGGCCAATCAGTGGCGATCATTTGACAACCCTCAGGTGGTTGATTTCTAAGGACTGGGTTTTCAAGTCCTCCTTTTTTAACCCAAAAATTCCTTTTAAAACTGCTCTTTTGATGTCGGTAATATTTTTGAGCTAATTTGTTTATCCCCTTTGTGATCAGTTGACCATGTGGCCCATCTAAGTGGGGTCATAGGTTAAAAAAAGTCTGCAAGTTTTGAAGAAACAGCTAGTTAGGTCATTATATATACTTAAACATTTTTACAAAAAAGTTAACAAAAGTATTGAAATGTCCCGTTCTTATTGATTAAAAACGTTCCATATTAATTGATTTCGTTGCGAGGTTTTGACCTCTATATGAGACGTTTTTTAAAGACTGCATTCATTTTTAAAACAAACCATAACCTTTATTTCATAAATAAAGGTTTAAAAGGCTTTACGTAGATTTTCAAATAATGATAATCTAAAATATCCTGTTTACACACGACCATTACATAATGGTTTACAATACAAATATGTTACATCGAAATCAGTATCTTGAATGCAGTTTTTACACAATATCATACAAACATGGACTCCAAATCTTGTCCTTATTTTAGTATGCAACAGCGGAAGCTCTTAGTATTCACCTGAGAATAAACATGCTTTAAACGTCAACAAAAATGTTGGTGAGTTATAGGTTTAACCTATATATATCAAATCGTAACAATAGACCACAAGATTTCATATTTCAATACACATCTCATACATAGAGATAAAAAGTCATTCATATGGTGAACACCTGGTAATCGACATTAACAAGATGCATATATAAGAATATCCCCATCATTCCGGGACACCCTTCGGATATGATATAAATTTCGAAGTACTAAAGCATCCGGTACTTTGGATGGGGTTTGTTAGGCCCAATAGATCTATCTTTAGGATTCGCGTCAATTAGGGTGTCTGTGTGATGACCCGGGAATTTCTGACCAAATTTAAACATAATCTTATATGATTCGACTCGATAAGCAAAGTCTATTAAACCGAGTCTCATTATGTTTGAACTATTTCATGATAACATTTGACCTTTAACTATTTCCGATGATTCACGAACCTTTAATTGTAACTAAGAATGTAAATATAAATAATTATATATAAAACTAATTATATTAGTATTAATGAACTATTAAGTAATTTTGTTATTATAAAAGATAACATTTAATAACTAGAGATTTTCATTTTGAATATATATAGTATATTGTATATAAATGATTCAAACATATTTTACCAACGTTATCAAAATATTAAATGTACAATGTTATACTTTGTAGTTAATTGTTTAATATACATAATTAATCATCTACTTAACATTTAAAACATGATTTTATATATATGGTAGTATACATATATACATAAATATAACTATATATATATATGATTTTATACATAATTATTATATTATGTATATGTAGAAATTTATAATATATCTATGATGAAATAATGTACTATTTTAATAAATATATATAATACTTACATATATAAAACATTTATATTTTTCATAATTACATACATAAGTATAATATAATTAGTATGTAAATAAATATTATAATATATTTATATTAAAATGCATAAATATATAATATTCAGTATATGTTACAATACATATTACATAATTATTAAATATTACATAATAATAGATGATATTAATAAATTAAATTTAAATACAAATATAGTTGTTGTAGTAATGTTATTTGTATCGTCAAATATCAATATTTGTATTCATAATATCACTTTATATCATATAAAGATGAAATTGGATGTATATATTAGATTATTATTACTAATATTATTATTATCGATAAAATATTAATATTATCATAATTAGTATGGTACTATTATTATTATTATTATTATTATTATTATCATTTTTACAATTATTATTATCATTAATATTATATTTATCATTATTATTAATTTTATTAATATTATTAGATATTAATAGTATTTTTATTATATATTATTATTATTAATTAAAAAAAACAGTAGGGATCTATATTATACGCGTGACCTCTGTATCCTTTATCTCTATTATTTTTTTTTGTTTCTTTCCTGCTCCCAACTCGTGAACCTGTGTTGACATTTTCTCCATTTTTATCAACCGATCTCTATTATTACAACATGATTATGTATAATTGCAAATCAAATGAAAAGGAAATCCAATGGGATTAAAAAGCACATCGATATTTTTTTTTCTTCTTCTCTGCACGCTCCAATTTTTTTTTCTCTTAATTCAATTTCGAATAAAGTTTCAAAATCTAAAAATGCAGAAAGGTTAGAAATCTTTCTTTGAATCTATCTGCAAAATCTCAACTCTCAAATCTTTATATCGATCTTGAATTTTGAAGTCAAATTTAGTTTAAAAAAAGTCAACAATTGTTCTTGAGACAAATTCGCGTTCGTGTATATGTTTCTGATCAAATTGACGATTCCAGTAGTTTTTATACATGTTTAGAAAACTATTTCGTGTTATAAACATTATCTATAATGTTATCTATTACGAAATCAATTTTTTTTTTGTTCCAAGAACTGACGCTGCAGTAGGCCTTTAGTATATTTTTTTTTATTTTAGAACCCAAATTATTTTTTTTTCTGTAATGTTTTGAAGCTTTAAAGGGAACCCCGATTTTGTTTTTTTTTTTTTTGGTTATTGATGTTTTGTTGAATCCATGAGACTTGTGGAGAAGAAGAGGAATAGAAGAAAAATAGTTTATATATAAAATTTAAATTCGATATTAGTACAGAGAATCAGAGTTGGTGGGATGGTCGAGAGTGTTTGCGTGTGAGCATGTGGTCACGAGATCGAGTCCAGAGGACGGCAGTTTCTTTTTTTTTTTCTGAAACTCTTTTCATGTGAGGTAGTTTTCTTTTCTAATTTTATTATTGTTATTATATATTAATTATTATTAGTATTATTATTATTAGTGTGATTGTTTTGATTGTTATTGTTATTGTTATTATTAGTATCATACTTGTTATCATATTTGAAAGTATTATAGACATTACTATTATTATTATGATAGGTATTAATAATATTATTATTAGTAATAAACTTATCATTTTAGTATTTTAGCATCATTAGGATTATGATTATGATTATCATTATTATTATTATGAAGGAAATAAAAATATATTATTATCATTAATATTAGAATTTGTACCGGTTTATAAATAATAGTATCATCAGTACATTTACAATTAATAATATCATATTTATCAGTATCATCATTAATATTTACTAGTATTATTATGATTATCATTTATCATTTTATAAATATTAGAACCCTTATTATTAACATAAGTATGGTATTAGTATTAATATTATTTTAGAGTTATTATTATTAGTATCATTAACAGTTATCATTTTCATTTTTTTTGCTATTAGTATTATCATTATTAATAAAATTATTATTATTATTAGTAAATCATTATTATCTAAATTATTATTTTAACAAATAAATCTTTTGTACACTATATATATACTTATGGTATATACTAGGATTGTATTAATAATTCACATAACAAACTAATAAAATTTCATAAATACAATACTAACCACAAATATATGTATATAAATATATTAATGTCACTATTTATATAAACGTAAATCATTATAGATATATATACATAAAATCGATATATATATATATAAAATATAACTTAAAATATAATATAAGTATACGTTTTAAAATAAACGTTAGAATAAATTCTACAAAACTATAATATATAAATAATACATATTAATAAATGAAATTTTGTAACTTACATTATACGTATTAATATATACACAATTGATATAGGTTCGTGAATTCGAGGCTAACCCTGCATTGTTCAATGACGTCATATATATTTTTACTACAAAATACAGTATCGTGAGTTTCATTTGCCTTTTTACGCTTTATATTTTTGGGCTGACTTTTATAACTGTTTTACGAAATTGACACAAGTACGTGAAACTACATTCTATGGTTGGATTATCGAAGTCGAATATGCCCCTTTTTATTAAGTCTGGTAATCTAAGAATTAGGGAACAGACACCCTAATTGACGCGAATCCTAAAGATAGATCTATCGGGCCCAACAAGCACCATCCAAAGTACCGGATGTTTTAGTACTTCGAAATTTATATCATGTCCGAAGGAGGATCCCGGAATGATGGGGATATTCTTATATATGCATATTGTTAATGTCGGTTACCAGGTGTTCAATCCATATGAATGATATTTTTGTCTCTATGCATGGGACGTATGTTTATGAGAAATGGAAATATGAAATCTTGTGGTCTATTAAAATGATGGAAACGATTGTTTAAGTTAAACTAATGAACTCACCAACCTTTTGGTTGACACTTTAAAGCATGTTTATTCTCAGGTACGAAAGAAATCTTCCGCTGTGTATTTGCTCATTTTATAGATATTACTTGGAGTCATTCATGGCATATTTCAAAAGATGTTGCATTCGAGTCGTCGAGTTCATCAAGATTATTATCAAGTCAATTATAGTTGGATATATTATGAAATGGTATGCATGTCTGTCAACTTTCGATGTAATGAAAGTTTGTCTTTTCAAAAACGAATGCAATGTTTGTAAAATGTATCATATAGAGGTCAAGTACCTCGCGATTTAATCAACTGTTGTGAATCGTTTATAATCGATATGGACTTCGTCCGGATGGATTAGGATGGGTCTTCACAGTTGGTATCAGAGCGGTGGTCTTAGCGAACCAGGTCTTGCATTAGTGAGTCTAACTGATAATCGTTAGAATGCATTAATGAGTCTGGACTTTGACCGTGTCTGCATGTCAAAAGTTTTGCTTATCATTTAGTGTCGAAAAATTATTTGCTTATCATCCTTAAAGTCTAAGACACGTCTTACTGCCTTTATTGCATAGACAGTGTATAGTTAAATTCATATCTTAGCGTATCTGTTATTGTTACCTTTGCCTGACAGCTTTCGTAGATTCCTCCGTAGCTTATGGGATTTTAGTATTATATATGCATATGTAAATTATGTATTGCAGGGTACTAATCTACATCCTATAATCTATTTCTTATCGAAAATCCTTCATCAGATCGTAAGAGATGAATCCCTCAACCAGTTCGAGTCCATCAGATTTCGATAGCTATTTCGATAGTTATTCCGACAGCTATTTCGATATGGATTTCCACTCGAGCTCCGAAAGCAGAGTAACCAGAATGAATCGATCAATAAGCCATCATCTATTCTGAATGAAATGGAGATGGGTTCGTAGTCGACTTAATCAATGGAAACGCGAAGAAGGCGATCATTTCCACTAACCAAATTCACCTCTTGACAATGAACATAAAACGTTTATCGAAGAACCTGTTCGAGACACCATTTTCTCTCTCATTTCCAAAGTATCTCATCACGATCATATACTATCTCAGATTCTAAACCTCATTCATCCGCTCGTCCGAACCGACAATCATCCCGGTGTAATAGAAGAAGTTAACGAACTTCGCGCATAAGTTGTAGTCTTGGAAAATATGGTGCAAAACGTACCAGCTTCATCCAAATCACCGGCACCAACAGTACCACCAACAACCCAAATTTCAATATCACATGCCTCAACATCTCAATCTATACCTCGAGTATAATCATCATTCTACATGACGTTCTACATCAGTTATCTTCGTTCGACATGGTGATTATGTAATCTCTAATGTTTTAGAGATTATTTATTCTAGTTCCAACTGAAAACTAAATGAGTTTAATATCATGTTAACTCATTAAATTCATGATTACATCTGAAGAAAATATATATGTATATATGTTTTCATAAAGATTGTAATTAAAAATTCTTTTGTACAAACTGTTAATAATAAAAATATTTTAACGGGTAGGTAATACCCGAGGAATATTTAAATTTCACATTAATAAGTTACATTGTATATTCTTCGAATCTGATTCAACAGTTATTCACTATCCTATTTACAACCACCGGGATACTTATACGTTCACCAAAGAATAATATTTTCATTCAAATTCAATTTCATATTTGGATTTTGACCTATCAGAATCCAACAAGTGACATAATGAAGAAATAATGGACACAATAAAAATTGATTAGAAACAGACTAATTAACAATATTAAATTTTATCAAGAAACCACGCTAACAAAATCCTAGCTAACTGTTCCTAGCTAACTGTTAATTCCGTATTACATTTTATTTATCGCAATTTATTTATCGCAATTTATTTTATTGCAATTTATATTCTTGCAATTTTATTTATTGTCATTTAATTTCTGTTATTTACTTTACGCACTTTATTTATCGTCATTTAATTTATGTTATTTATTTTACGCACTTTAAATATCGGGACACGTATACAAGGTTTTGACATATCATATCGACACATCTATATATATTATTTGGAATCACCATAGACACTCTATATGCAGTAATGATCGAGTTCTCTATACAGGGTTGAGGTTGATTCTATAATAATATATATACTTTGAGTTGTGATCGAGTCTGAGACATGTACACGGGTCACGATACGTATTAATTAATTCAAATATTATATATTAAACTATATATGAATGATTGCACTGTCAACTGTGGACTATCGACTGTGGACTAATAACATTGGACAATTAAAATGAATTAAAATATTGAATATAAGATATGAAACTAAACAATTCTTCAAGTTTGCCACTTGATTTCGTCTTAAACCTCATTTGTATCTTCACGATTACATTCTGCGTTCAAACCATTTATGATTCTTGAAATCACCTCAATCGATAGGATGAATCAACCGCACTTCATCTACGGAAGGAAAGATTTATGCATATAGTTATGCACCTGAGAAAATCTCGGCAATTGAGTAAAAGTTCAACACGTAGCCACGTCAGATCCTTTGGCATTTATTAACAAAAACAACTTTGCGATCCCTTTTCAAAATTAGCCAATTTTGTCATAGCTCCAACAAGTCAACTTTGACTTTTCGTACGAAACAACCTTATTATAACGTTTATATATACGCGTGCTCTTTTATTGTTACCAGGTAACCTTTCATATTCCATTATATTACCATCAGCGTTTAATCATCTAAAAACACAATTCTCCTGAAACCACCTCGGATTAATAACCGATGATTCAGATATCATAGCATTAAATGCAGAGGAAACAGAAAAATGGTAGATGGTCTAAACGGACAAAAGTTTGATGATAAAGAAAGGAGTGTTAGGAACGCTCGATAGAAAATTGGGTATTGAAAAACAGATTGAGTTACCCATGAAGGAGACCAAGGACAAATACAAGGACCAAATCCTATATTCAAAGGATTCAGGTAATTCTGGATCCGTTGAAATCTTTAGAGAATATCTTGCTCCGAAGTCATGTTAAAATCTTGCAGAAAATCTTTCTCCATCAACCGTCGAACTTAGAAATTCCAAAATATCATCATCAATATCTTTGATATTTCTGAGGATATTTTCATAAATATTATCGTCCGAAATTATATACCTCTTCGTGCTTCCTGTGTATCAATATATTGGAAACATTCAATAGAAAATATAGTACCGAAAAGCAGATTATGCGAAACTATGAAGAAAGCCGTGGATAAATCACAAAGAATAAGTTTGACTTCAAAGAATTCAATGTCTGCTAAAGTCTATAGTGAATAACTTGCTCCTTACTCTAAACCCTTGCAGACAATAGTTTCTATCATCCTCTGATCTTAGATATTCTGAGATATTATCGTACCTTTCATTATAAATATCCTCCATATTTCTGGAGATATTTTTATAACTATTCTTATCTGAAATCATTAATCTTTTCGTGCTATCAGTATTACATCATATAGAAACTGTTAGTTTCTATATTCTGTAAATTTTCAAGCTTAAAATATGAATGTTATTGAAGTAATGATGGGAACTGATGCATGAGTTAGTATAATATAATGACACTTGATCAACGTGATTATATTACAGTAAGTCATGCTGAGTTTCTAAATGAAACGTGATGATTCACAGATCATAACGTCATCATGTGCCATGTTACATAACTCTTTCATCCTACTTAACTCCGTAACAAATCAAGAAAATGTATTCTTGATGGTTCTATCTTCCGTGATGTTGATAAATTTGAAAATCAAATCGTGCTATCACGTTCCTTCATGCTTAGAACATTATAATCATTCGAAACTCTATATCTATAAATTCTGGACCATTATTCGCTTGACTTGAAGTCGGGAAGAGAAAACAAAAGCATGGAGCTTTGAAATATAAGGGAGAATATAAAGTCCGATAACAACACATAAATTACAAACCGTGTATATCAATGTTTATCGCAACATAAAGACACGGGAGAATTAAAAACATTATAATCCCGAGGGCGAAGTAGAAGAAAGCAGATTCCTCTGGTGGAAGTTGGAAAAGGAGAATGATTGTTGCGATAGTAAGGATGAGGACAAGGATCAGAACTGGATTAATCATTTTCAGAATCTTTTGGATGCATGAACTAAGAAAGAAAGTATAAGAATGGTGAGAATAATGGAAAGGAAGAGCTTAATTTATACTGGAAATATCAGACGTAGTAATCCGGGCAGATCACCGTATTTAATTAAAGAGATCTTAATTTCCATAAATCCCGAAGAATCAGATTTTATAGATCTTCAAGATTTTCTTTAAATCCCTTAAATTCCGGAATTCAACCAAGGCAATGTCAAAAGTTAAGACGCGCCTTATTTTCTAAATTCAAACCTGACTACGTCAAAAGTTAAAAACAAATCTTTGTTTCTCATTTCATCCTTTTGTGAATAGCTTCATTCGCACTCTTCGAATAATCGAATTATTTTTATCCATATTACTCAATGATGATAAAACTCAAGTTATCAACTCATATTCATCAGGAAAACATATTTATTGTTAGCTATGACGACCTCACTCAAATTTCGGGACGAAATTTCTTTAACGGGTAGGTACTGTGATGACCCGGGAATTTCTGACCAAATTTAAACATAATCTTATATGATTCGACTCGATAAGCAAAGTCTATTAAACCGAGTCTCATTATGTTTGAACTATTTCATGATAACATTTGACCTTTAACTATTTCCGACGATTCACGAACCTTTAATTGTAACTAAGAATGTAAATATAATTAATTATATATAAAACTAATTATATTAGTATTAATGAACTATTAAGTAATTTTGTTATTATAAAAGATAACATTTAATAACTAAAGATTTTCATTTTGAATATATATAGTATATTGTATATAAATGATTCAAACATATTTTACCAACGTTATCAAAATATTAAATGTACAATGTTATACTTTGTAGTTAATTGTTTAATATACATAATTAATCATCTACTCAACATTTAAAACATGATTTTATATATATGGTAGTATACATATATACATAAATATAACTATATATATATGATTTTATACATAATTATTATATTATGTATATGTAGAAATTTATAATATATCTATGATGAAATAATGTACTATTTTAATAAATATATATAATACTTACATATATAAAACATTTATATTTTTCATAATTACATACATAAGTATAATATAATTAGTATGTAAATAAATATTATAATATATTTATATTAAAATGCATAAATATATAATATTCAGTATATGTTACAATACATATTACATAATTATTAAATATTACATAATAATAGATGATATTAATAAATTAAATTTAAATACAAATATAGTTGTTGTAGTAATGTTATTTGTATCGTCAAATATCAATATTTGTATTCATAATATCACTTTATATCATATAAAGATGAAATTGGATGTATATATTAGATTATTATTACTAATATTATTATTATCGATAAAATATTAATATTATCATAATTAGTATGGTATTATTATTATTATTATTATTATTATTATCATTTTTACAATTATTATTATCATTAATATTATATTTATCATTATTATTAATTTTATTAATATTATTAGATATTAATAGTATTTTTGTTATATATTATTATTATTAATTAAAAAAAACAGTAGGGATCTATATTATACGCGTGACCTCTGTATCCTTTATCTCTATTATTTTTTTTTTGTTTCTTTCCTGCTCCCAACTCGTGAACCTGTGTTGACATTTTCTCCATTTTTATCAACCGATCTCTATTATTACAACATGATTATGTATAATTGCAAATCAAATGAAAAGGAAATCCAATGGGATTAAAAAGCACATCGATATTTTTTTTTTCTTCTTCTCTGCACGCTCCAATTTTTTTTTCTCTTAATTCAATTTTGAATAAAGTTTCAAAATCTAAAAATGCAGAAAGGTTAGAAATATTTCTTTGAATCTATCTGCAAAATCTCAACTCTCAAATCTTTATATCGATCTTGAATTTTGAAGTCAAATTTAGTTTAAAAAAAGTCAACAATTGTTCTTGAGACAAATCGCGTTCGTGTATATGTTTCTGATCAAATTGACGATTCCAGTAGTTTTTATACATGTTTAGAAAACTATTTCGTGTTATAAACATTATCTATAATGTTATCTATTACGAAATCAATTTTTTTTGTTCCAAGAACCGACGCTGCAGTAGGCCTTTAGTATATTTTTTTTTATTTTAGAACCCAAATTATTTTTTTTCTGTAATGTTTTGAAGCTTTAAAGGGAACCCCGATTTTGTTTTTTTTTTTTTGGTTATTGATGTTTTGTTGAATCCATGAGATTTGTGGAGAAGAAGAGGAATAGAAGAAAAACAGTTTATATATAAAATTTAAATTCGATATTAGTACAGAGAATCAGAGTTGGTGGGATGGTCGAGAGTGTTTGCGTGTGAGCAGGTGGTCACGAGATCGAGTCCAGAGGACGGCAGTTTCTTTTTTTTTTTGAAACTCTTTTCATGTGAGGTAGTTTTCTTTTCTAATTTTATTATTGTTATTATATATTAATTATTATTAGTATTATTATTATTAGTGTGATTGTTTTGATTGTTATTGTTATTGTTATTATTAGTATCATACTTGTTATCATATTTGAAAGTATTATAGACATTACTATTATTATTATGATAGGTATTAATAATATTATTATTAGTAATAAACTTATCATTTTAGTATTTTAGCATCATTAGGATTATGATTATGATTATCATTATTATTATTATGAAGGAAATAAAAATATATTATTATCATTAATATTAGAATTTGTACCGGTTTATAAATAATAGTATCATCAGTACATTTACAATTAATAATATCATATTTATCAGTATCATCATTAATATTTACTAGTATTATTATGATTATCATTTATCATTTTATAAATATTAGAACCCTTATTATTAACATAAGTATGGTATTAGTATTAATATTATTTTAGAGTTATTATTATTAGTATCATTAACAGTTATCATTTTCATTTTTTTTTCCTATTAGTATTATCATTATTAATAAAATTATTATTATTATTAGTAAATCATTATTATCTAAATTATTATTTTAACAAATAAATCTTTTGTACACTATATATATACTTATGGTATATACTAGGATTGTATTAATAATTCACATAACAAACTAATAAAATTTCATAAATACAATACTAACCACAAATATATGTATATAAATATATTAATGTCACTATTTATATAAACGTAAATCATTATAGATATATATACATAAAATCGATATATATATATATAAAATATAACTTAAAATATAATATAAGTATACGTTTTAAAATAAACGTTAGAATAAATTCTACAAAACTATAATATATAAATAATACATATTAATAAATGAAATTTTGTAACTTACATTATACGTATTAATATATACAGAATTGATATAGGTTCGTGAATCCGAGGCTAACCCTGCATTGTTCAATGACGTCATATATATTTTTACTACAAAATACAGTATCGTGAGTTTCATTTGCCTTTTTACCCTTTATATTTTTGGGCTGACTTTTATAACTGTTTTACAAAATTGACACAAGTACGTGAAACTACATTCTATGGTTGGATTATCGAAGTCGAATATGCCCCTTTTTATTAAGTCTGGTAATCTAAGAATTAGGGAACAGACACCCTAATTGACGCGAATCCTAAAGATAGATCTATCGGGCCCAACAAGCCCCATCCAAAGTACCGGATGTTTTAGTACTTCGAAATTTATATCATGTCTGAAGGAGGATCCCGAAATGATGGGGATATTCTTATATATGCATATTGTTAATGTCGGTTACCAGGTGTTCAATCCATATGAATGATATTTTTGTCTCTATGCATGGGACGTATGTTTATGAGAAATGGAAATCTGAAATCTTGTGGTCTATTAAAATGATGGAAACGATTGTTTAAGTTAAACTAATGAACTCACCAACCTTTTGGTTGACACTTTAAAGCATGTTTATTCTCAGGTACAAAAGAAATCTCCCACTGTGTATTTGCTCATTTTATAGATATTACTTGGAGTCATTCATGGCATATTTCAAAAGACGTTGCATTCGAGTCGTCGAGTTCATCAAGATTATTATCAAGTCAATTATAGTTGGATATATTATGAAATGGTATGCATGCCTGTCAACTTTCGATGTAATGAAAGTTTGTCTTTTCAAAAACGAATGCAATGTTTGTAAAATGTATCATATAGAGGTCAAGTACCTCGCGATTTAATCAACTGTTGTGAATCATTTATAATCGATATGGACTTCGTCCGGATGGATTAGGACGGGTCTTCACAGTCTGTTCCCTAATTCTTAGATTACCAGACTTAATAAAAAGGGGCATATTCGATTTCGATAATTCAACCATAGAATGTAGTTTCACGTACTTGTGTCTATTTTGTAAATCATTTATAAAACCTGCATGTATTCTCATCCTAAAAATATTAGATTTTAAAAGTGTGACTATAACTCACTTTCGCAGATTTTTACTTCGTCGGGAAGTAAGACTTGGCCACTGGTTGATTCACGAACCTATAACAATATATACATATATATCAAAGTATGTTTAAAATATATTTACAACACTTTTAATATATTTTGATGTTTTAAGTTTATTAAGTCAGCTGTCCTCGTTAGTAACCTACAACTAGTTGTCCACAGTTAGATGTACAGAAATAAATCGATAAATATTATCTTGAATCAATCCACGACCCAGTGTATACGTATCTCAGTATTGATCACAACTCAAACTATATATGTTTTGGAATCAACCTCAACCCTGTATAGCTAACTCCAACATTCACATATAGAGTGTCTATGGTTGTTCCGAAATATATATAGATGTGTCGACATGATAGGTCGAAACATTGTATACGTGTCTATGGTATCTCAAGATTACATAATATACAATACAAGTTGATTAAGTTATGGTTGGAATAGATTTGTTACCAATTTTCACGTAGCTAAAATGAGAAAAATTATCCAATCTTGTTTTACCCATAACTTCTTCATTTTAAATCCGTTTTGAGTGAATCAAATTGCTATGGTTTCATATTGACTCTATTTTATGAATCTAAATAGAAAAGTATAGGTTTATAGTCTGAAAAATAAGTTACAAGTCGTTTTTGTAAAGGTAGTCATTTTAGTCGAAAGAACGACGTCTAGATGACCATTTTAGAAAACATACTTCCACTTTGAGTTTAACCATAATTTTTGGATATGGTTTCATGTTCATAATAAAAATCATTTTCTCAGAATAACAACTTTTAAATCAAAGTTTATCATAGTTTTTAATTAACTAACCCAAAACAGCCCGCGGTGTTACTACGACGGCGTAAATCCGGTTTTACGGTGTTTTTCGTGTTTCCAGGTTTTAAATCATTAAGTTAGCATATCATATAGATATAGAACATGTGTGTAGTTAATTTTAAAAGTCAAGTTAGAAGGATTAACTTTTGTTTGCGAACAAGTTTAGAATTAACTAAACTATGTTCTAGTGATTACGAGTTTAAACCTTCGATTAAGATAGTTTTATATATATGAATCGAATGATGTTATGAACATCATTACTACCTCAAGTTTAGTAGGTAAACCTACTGGAAGTGACAAGAAATGATCTAGCTTCAAAGGATCTTGGATGGCTTGAAAGTTCTTGAAGTAGGATCATGACACAAAAACAAGTTCAAGTAAGATTTTTACTCGAATTAAGATAGTTTATAGTTATAGAAATTGAATCAAAGTTTGAATATGAATATTACCTTGAATAAGGAAGATAACCTACTGTATATAACAAAGGTTTCTTGATCTTAGATGATTACTTGGAATGGATTAGAAAGCTTGGAAGTAAATTAGTAAACTTGAAGGGATTTTTGAAGTGTTCTTGAAGTGTTCTTCCTATGATGATTATAGCTTGATTCTTGAAGTGATTTTTGATGAAGATGATGATTAACTACTGGAAAAATACGTTCATAATAGTGTGTGTGTGTGTTGAGAGAGAATTAGAAAGAGAATTGGAAGTGAAATGGAGTGAATGATGAGTGGTAATTGGTGAGTGGTGAGTGGGGTTAAAAGGAGTTCTAGTTAGTTGACTAGCTCATGGTAGAAGTTAAAATTGATTAGTCATACATGACATAATCAAGAGTGGAATCCCATGCTAGTTCCTATTGGTATATACTCATAGTAAGTACGTTTTGAAGCTGTGTATAATACGGGTAAGAATACGACTAGAATTCTTGATGAAAGAAAAGAATGGAAAAGTAACTGTAACCATTTTCGTTAAGTATGAGTATTTTGATATATGTCTTGAAGTCTTCCAAAAGTATTTTAATACATCTAAATACACTACATGTATATACATTTTAACTGAGTCGTTAAGTCATCGTTAGTCGTTACATGTAAGTGTTGTTTTGAAACCTTTAAGTTAACGATCTCAATTAATGTTGTTAACCCATTGTTTATTATATCTAATGAGATGTTAAATTATTATATTATCATGATATTATGATATATTAATATATCTTAATATGATATATATACATTTAAATGTCGTTACAACGATAATCGTTACATATATGTCTCGTTTCGAAATCCTTAAGTTAGTAGTCTTGTTTATATGTATATAACTCATTGATAATATACTTATGGAGATACTTACTTATCATAATCTCATGTTAACCATATGTATATCCATATATATATCGTCATGTCGTTTTTACAAGTTTTAACGTTCGTGAATCGCCGGTCAACTTGGGTGGTCAATTGTCTATATGAAACATATTTCAATTAATCAAGTCTTAACAAGTTTGATTGCTTAACATGTTGGAAACATTTAATCATGTAAATATCAATCTCAATTAATATATATAAACATGGAAAAGTTCGGGTCACTACAAGTATAACCTCCAACTCAGGGATTAGATGCTCATAGTCCTCCTTTGGGATTGTTTTCCACTCTTTATAACAATACGGTATTTTTGACACTGCGTTCCATACAGCGGAATGAAATTGATTTCCGTTGTCACCCGACGGGCTGAACGCACCCCTCTTATCAATCAGAAACTCTATTGGGGCCAAACTTTTATGCCTAGCCACACTAGCCTTTAATCCCACATTGCGGGACTTCCCGCGAACCGGGGGTACTAATTTAAATAACAAATCATTAATATAGTGAGTGTGTATATATAGTTAACAGTTATTATGTATATATATGTACATATATATACTAAAGATTATTTATGTATATGTATGTATATGTATGTATGTATATATATATATATATATATATATATATATATATATATATATATATATACATATACATACATATACATAAATAATCGTTAGTATATATATGTACATATATATACATAATATTTTATGAAAGCTAAACCGAGATAATTTTACTTACATCGACCACTCGCCTGACAATCACGCGGTAATTCCGGAGAACCGCCACCTGGTGGGTCATTATCTCCATCCCCGTCATGGTTGCGATAACCAACATCTGCCATCTGTAAAAAGTGTAAAGGTATATACGAACATTCCCCAATAAAGATATACAATCAGTGAACATATTTGTTACAGATATAACTAACTCAAACAAAATTAGATATAATATAATGATCAAAATATATTTGCTTTTACAATCACAATACAAGATCAGTCACTAATATAATGACCAGAATCATGATCACTATCTTCATCGTCGTCTGTGGCCCAGTTAGTTTCGTCCGCATCCTCGTCTACTTCTTCAACTCTGGTCATGTCTTCGACAGCGACTTCGGTTACGTCTTCATCTGTCGCCTCATTGTCTTCATCAGCATTGTCATTTTCCGTGCCAAGCATATCATCATCATCTATCGTTGTTTCGTCTCTACTCAAGTTCGTTTGAGGTAAAGGCTCCAAGTTAGCAGACAATCGAATATCGGATGAAGTGCTACCATGTATAAGATCTAATTCGTTATCGGTTCTGAGGATATCTCGATCCCAGGTGTTCCGATGGTGGACTTCTTGAACCACCTTCCAATATTTACTCGAACCACCCTTTCTTTTACTAGGATCATCCAGATAAAAGACTAGATTTTTTTGTGTAGCAAGGAGGTATGGATCTTCTTTATACCATTCATGTTGAGTAGAAATATTTGTTAAGTTATTTTTGATGATACGACCATTTTTATCGGTTTTGAACCATCTACATCGAAATAAAACAACTTTATGACCCCACAGATAACAAAGCTCCAAAATTTCCTCTAACACACCATTAAACAAAGATCCATCAGGACCGGTAGTTGATATTCCGCTATTCTGTGTTGTTCGGCGTAAGTCTCGACTGTGAACCACAAACCTCACACCGTTAACAATGCAAGCGGTGTAAGAGTTTATATGTAATGGTCCATTTGCCAAAGCAAATAACTCATTACCACATTGAGATTCATCAGCTACGCGAAGACGCTTGATCTATAGAAAAGACGAGGTCAGACGAAATTTAGACAATAGTTAATCATGATTTGGAAAGCGTAATGTATGCAACGAGTTTACCTTGTTTTTAAACCACTCAGGAAACTCTTTTTCTATATTAGTTCCCCGCGGCATTTCATCTTTGAATTCACTGTACATATTTTGGATATTAGTATAATTATGAAAAGATAATTAACTTACTAAAAGACATTTCGAAAAAAAAAAGAAACACTTACTTCTTGTAGTTGTCGATCTCGGAACTGTTGTTAAGAACAAACCAATCTATCTTAGTTTGATGTGTGCGATCCACCAGTTTTTCTACACATTTACTGATAGGTGTACACACTGATTGGAATACATAATACTCACGGCAGGGAATTGGAGCGTCCGCATTTCTGTCAGGCTTATTAAATCGCGTCTGTACGTTATGAAGATACCTTGAGGCATAAGTTAAGGCCTCGTCTGCAACATACCCCTCAGCAATGGAACCTTCGGGCCTAGCTTTATTTCTTACATAATTTTTCAACTTTTTCATGTATCTTTCAAATAGATACATCCACCTCATGTAAATGGGACCACCTTGAATAGCCTCTTCAGGCAAATGCATAACCAAATGAATCATTATGTCAAAAAATGACGGAGGGAAGATTTGCTCGAGCGAGCACAAAATGTTAATCAACTTAACTTTGGCATCTTCCATGTCAGACATCATCAAGGTTCGAGCACAAAGTTGCTTAAAGAACAAGCAAAGCTCAATTATTGGTGTTGAAATAGATGTGTCTAAGTACGCTCGAACACCAACAGGAAGCAAATGTTGCATCATTATATGATGGTCATGAGACTTGAGCCCTGCTATCTTGGTATAATTTTCAATAACTTTATTTTTAAAGTTTGAGCCAAACCCATCAGGTAATTTAACTTGTCTAATGAATTTACAAAATTCATTCCGGTCGGCAGATGAGAAAGAGTACTTAGGATGAGGTTTTAACGACTTACCATTACCGAGTGGTTTTAGCCACAATTCTTTGCAAATACCCCACTCTTCTAACACCTTCCTTGCTGTCAACGTGTCTTTTGATTTTTCCTTGTTCATTAGCAAAGTATTCAACAAACTCTCACACACATTTTTTTCGATATGCATAACATCTAGATTATGTTTTAATTCAACAGAAGACCAATACTCAAGCTCGTAGAAAATCGATTTTTTACTCCAGTTACCCTCAACCGTTGAATCACGTTTTCTCTTCTTACCCCCGTATTTTCCCGGATCAGGATCAGGCGCATTTTCAAGTTGTTTTAAGATCTCATCATTTGTTCTTCTTCGAGGAGGACGCCTAGTCTCGTTTTTTCCATCGAATGACTTGGAAAACCTCAATTTATTTTTAATGGATAGGTACATTCTATGACCAATATAAATGATTTTAGTCAAAGCACGTTTAGATGGAGTGTCGACATTACATGTAGGGCATGCCATGTATCCTTGACCACTCCAACCGGACAAACTACTACGAGCAGGGAAATCATTTATAGTAAATAAAAGAATGGCATGCATATTGAAGTAACTGTTTGTGGCATGGTCTTTGGTTGTAACTCCGTCAGACCATAGAACCTTCAATTCATCAATCAATGGCCTTAGAAAAATATCAATGTCCTTCCCGGGAGATTTAGGGCCAGGTATTAACAATGTCAGCATGAAGGTTGACTCTTTCATACATAACCAGGGTGGCAAATTGTATGTTGTCAATATGACCGGCCACATGTTGTAAGAAGAATTTGTGTTACCGAATGGATTGAAACCATCAGCAGACAGCCCTAATCTAACGTTTCTAGGTTCACGTGCAAAATCTGGGTACCTTGTATCAAAATCTTTCCATGTTGTACCATCCACCGGGTGACGCATCTTACCATTTTCCGTACACTTTCCAGTAGCATGCCAAGTCATATCTTTCGCAGTGTGTCTTAAGCTATAAAGGCGTTTAAGTCTTGGAGTCAACGGAAAGTAACGCAAGACTTTGTGAGCAACTTTCCTTCCATTAGTGTTTTTATCTTTCCATCTACTCTCATTACATACCGGACATCTGTCCTTATTTTCGTTCTCTTTCCAGAATAGGCAACAGTCGTTCTTACAAACATGAATAGATTCGTATCCTAACCCAATCTTTCTCATTGTCTTCTTACTTACATAGTGTGATGACGGGATTTTAGCATGTGGAAATGCAGACTTGAGCAATGCAAGCAATTGGTCAAACGATGTATTACTCCATTTATTAGCAACCTTCACGTGCATCAACTTCGCCAAAAAATTAAACGAAGACATCGAATCACAACCAGGATATAGCTCGGTTTGCTCAAGTATAGATAATTCATCAAGCTCGTCTGTATCACTCAGTGCATCTGTATCACTCGGTGCGTTCGTGATCTCATCAGTATCCATCGAGTGACTCTCCTGACGAACATCGGTAAGAAGATCATGCAATTGGTCTGTTGTGGAAGGTATGACACGTTCTATTAACGACTTGTTCACCGTGCCACTTCCATGTCTTATAACGTCGGCTAAAACCATAACTATGTATGTGTGTTTCAACCATTTCGAGCGAATGAAAGACAAAGTTGTCACAATTCTCACATGGACAACGACATTTGCCATCTTTATTTAGGTATTCCTTACAACTCTTGATGAATTCTTTTAGACCGGACCAAAATTCTTTTGAAAAATGATTTGTTAAAGTGGTCCAACTCTTATCGATCGACATTTTACTGCGCTTACGAAATTTACAACTAACAATTACTTCAATGTACATATATTGTTGTCACAAATAAAAAAAAATCATATTGAATGCACAAGTACAAATAAAATTAAAACAACAAATTCTATACTAAGGAATGTAAGTAATTTTATGCAGCAAGGTGGCTGTCCTAACCCACATTTTGATACAAGACAGGGGAGATTTAGCATATATATAAGCTAACATCATACTAAGATATTCACATAAGATCATAACGGTATATACAAATTGCAAAATACAAATGACAAGCACAAAACACATGCTCCATATTACATAACAGATAAGTCACATACAATTTGCATCAAATTAGTTTCTACCTAACCAACATAAGATAGCCACCTGGTAACACAAAAAGCTTAATACTCAAATGATTTTAGACATGTTCTAATATTTAACCTTCCCACCAACGTCTACTGTCAACAACATTGCAAATCAGTTTGCTACTTCACATGAATATAATACATCAAAATCAAAAAATACTTTACATAAGGTGGTTAAAGGAATTTGCACCAAAACTAATGTATCTCTAAAACTTTGCAATTTAACATCAATATAATCAATTTCACTTCATTAACTCATTTTATTCTTACAAAAATATACAAAAAATACTACAGATTTAATTTTAGATCTAGAGAAAGAAGTTAGATACTGAGATGTGAGTTACCTTGAAACACTAGTGTATCGCAAGAAGCAGATAATTCAGAGATGAAAATGAAGATGAAAAAGTTAGGGTATTTCACTTTTCTAACTTTTGGATAAAGCCCCTTTTTATATTTTTCAAACTTTTTACTCTTTTAGGCTAATTTGGCGGTATTAATAAATTTGGTGGAGGGAAATCCATTTTTTCGTGAAAATTACAAAGTGGCAGTAGCACCAATTAATATTAATATCATTTTTAATATTTAAGTATTATTATTTTGATTATATTAATATTTATTTCTTATTTTTATCATATTAAGATTATTTTTTATTATTTTTATGATTATCTTTTATTTTTGGGTAACGAGAAATCCAACAAATTGAGTGGAGATGATTTCACTCAAATTATGCATTACTTGTTTGTATAATACAAACTCTCAATGCACAAATTGAGTGGATTTGTCAAAACACTTGTTGAATTTATCATCACCTTTTTTTAGGTAAGGAGTTACTCGGTGAATATATTAATATCAACAAAAAAGATACAAGAGTTAAGCACTGAGTTATAGGACGCGCCATATAACCACACAAACAACCAAGCTTTCGCTATGACACAAAAGCAAACTAGAGCATAAAAGCTCGAACAAAAACACAATCAAGAGATTTTCCTATCCGGCTTTAGCTGAAGCGCACTTGGAGATGATTTCCATTTAAAGCTCATTAGTTTTAATCGAACAATCGAATAGATCACTTGATAGAGCTGTTCCGGAGAACGTCTTCCTTTATTGAACAATTTTCTGTTACGCTCTTGCCACACAAAGTAAACCGAAGCAGAAAAGGGAAGTTTGATAATAACAATTCGGGCCACATTTCGTGATGCAAATGGGCTTAACATATACGCGAAGTCCTTCCGGTAGTAACTAATGACCGGAAATCACAGTGTTGCCTATATATTTGCATTGAAGACAACACCGAATTAATCAGTTGCACCCTTCCTGCTAAAGAGATAAATTTGTTCTACCAACTATTAATTCGAGATTTAACTTGGTCCACTTAGAATTTGAAATCACTGTAAAATAGTTATATTACAATGCTACAATTCCCTTGTTACCTTTCATCGACATTAGTATCATTTTGGCAATATATATATAAGCTTTTGGTAAGAATTGAAATGTTATGAGGGAAACTTTCGGTAGAAAAGCTTGGGCAGGTGCAATTTCATTTGTTGGTATGATCCATCCATGTGCGATATGACAAAAATTATTATACCTGGTCTGTTAAGGTCAAAGAATGATCTTTAAGCCAAACTAAAACACGCACAAGGCAAAACAAGAAAAATGAATCTGTTTTTAATTTGTACTTCGTAGTTGGCAGCAATGCTGTGTTATATTTCTTCTTTATTTAGATTGGCATATGTTTGATGAAGTTAGTCCTACATCCGTTTCCTGTAATTCGTACGACAAGTTAATGTAATCGTTAAGTAACTTATGTTAAATGGATTTGGAAGTGCAATCAGAAAGAACGATCGTTGTAGTAGATTATTATTTTCAATTAACTAAATATCTAATATATAATATGTAAAAAAAAAATCAAAGTAAAAATTAAAAAAAACAACAAGTAATATTAATGTAAATTAATTTTTGACGGATCATGAATAAAAATATAAATACTAATATATAATATTACTAGTTAAATACTTTTTTTGTTTTTTTTGTTTTTACTCTTTAGCGGCGCACAACAAAATGGCGCCACAATAGAGCTGGCGGGAAAATTTTTTCATCTGGAGGGAAAAATTAAAAGGAAAAAACAAAAAGAATATACATTAAGTGGCGATTTTTGTGCGCCACAAAATAGTTGACGGGTCTTTGTTCACCACTTTATTTTTTAAATCAAAAATAAATTCACTAAATCAAATGTGGCGCGTGTTGCGCCACAAAAAGCGCCACAGATGGTAACGTTTGACCAAAACTGTGTGCTCGTTAAAAATTTTGTCTTTTAGCGGCCCTTTAGCTGCGCTTTTGGAGCGCCACAATAGGTATGCGTCACCTGTTCTCATTTTTCTAGTAGTGATATATACAAGTTATTAACATGAATGGAAACCACATCCTTTTGCTTGATTTATTCACTTCTCCCTTTCATAATACAAATAAAAAAACTCAACCTATAAATTATTGTTTTATTCTCTGATTTGATAAGGACTTGTCCTACACGCTGTTGGCTGTTGGGCAGAGAATTGCTGAGACAAGCCTAACTTGACCTATTATATGTTGATTGACATTTATTATGTCTCAAAGTATGGCTTCAATCTGGACAACATTTGTTTTATTTCATTGCCGTCATTTTTCCAAAAAGATGGGTTTGGCGAATACACGGACCACATGTGTTACGTAGAAACAAAATGACAATAATAATTTACTTCTTAGTAATCAGAGGTGAAAATCAATCAACAACTATGAGGAAAAAATGATAATAAATTTGTAAACAATTAAATATGGTGTTGGGACTGGTGGAACAGTTGTCAACCACACCACTACTTCAAGATGTAATTCAAGATGATATACAATTGAAAGAAAAACAAAACAAAGAAAAAGAAGATCTTTGAAATTTTCATGCACGTGGATTTGGATGACATAATTGTATGGACTTTTAAATTGGGTTTATGCGACTTTTGTATGATTTGATTTACCGAATAGTGGCGGTTTGTAACGATAGGAGACGGACAAGTAGTGGGATATTTGTTTTCAGGATTATGGTGTTATTAATTAAGCAAGGGTGCTAATACCATGATAACTAATATAAACGATGTATATATTATTGTGAATCGCTGATTAGTACATGAAATGAGACATATATTGCTAAATACTCTAGCACAGTATAATGGGTTAGGACACTTATTATAATACCATGGTCGTGTTACGCACGCCCATGACATCTTTTATTATGTCCATGGTTGCGTCGCGAAAAGACCATGGACACTTATTATAATCTCATGGCAGCATTGCGTAAGTCCGTGAGATTACTTCATTTGCTCATCGTCGCATACATTCTTATGCACTTCCCTTCTAAAAGTAGTTTCAGTTTCATTCGAGATTTCAACACCACTAAATACTTTAGTACTATTGAAATGGGGACTACCATGATATAAAAATAACTATTAAAAGGATTATTTCCCCTTCAGTGATGCACAGTCGAATGTCGAAAAACCTTTTTTACAGGTTGGTTAGACCCACATACACATCATATTTATTATCTTCGCGGGACGTCTATTCCTTGCGATGAGTGGCTACCAAAGTCTTTTACGACACTGGTTAAGCCCGTAGAGATAACACAGTTATTGAGGGAATTGATCCACGCTATGCGAACTCAGTGTTTCTTATTTTGTGTGTCCAAAAGTTTATTAGCATTATTTATGTTGATTGCACGCACCGCTGCACATGGATACACTCTGGATCTCAAGTGGCGTAGTTTAGTTCGGTTACTAAATCTATACAAAATGGTGACAGTAGTAAAATATTGGTTTGTTTCAAAAGCATGTACACCGTGCAGGACAGAGACCTGCAAAGTCATGACTATAAAATACATGTATTGGTTTACTTGTTTAAATACCCGGACATTGGTTTGGACGGAAGACTCTTGAGTAAGCATTGGCTTGCTTAAAAGACGCATAGTGACAGTGGATTGTCCATGAATATAATTATAATAATGTTTAAAAAAGTCAGGAGTATAAATTTACTAAGCATTGGCTTGTTTTAGCGTCAAGTGCGCACATGCGGACAACATTGGTTTAGCCACAAGAATATATGATTACTTGTCTGCATAGAGGGGTCACTCCCGTCATGCAACATAACATTTATAATATCTATAATGATGATGTCATAAATAAACATTTTCTAAGCATACAAATAATTCAAAATAAAAAAGAAAAATTTTAAAACATCTTTAATGATGTCATTATTTTATATCAATTTTATTAAAAAATAATATGAAATCTTTTATAAAAGGAAATACTAATCTCTCCAAAATATAAGCTAACAAACTCTCATACGTTATAATTTATGTTTCTTCCCATTTTATTGTTCAACAACCATGCTTTTCTTCTTTACAATCAATTTAATCTTACATTCTAGCCTTGCAAATACGATTAGTCGATCTAACCCGGTTTGTTGTTAACTTTTACATTCAATTTTGTTTGATTATATGTTATCAGTTTTTATTTGATGGAACCACGGTTTTGTTTGGTTGATGGAACCACACTTAATACACTCAAAGTTTTATTGATGTTTCTCTTAGTTATCTTATCATGTGGGAGTTGAATATTCTTAATACACTCAACTTAATTACGATTATTCGATTCAACCAGTTTTGTTGTTAACTTTTACATTCAGTTTTGTTTGATTATGTATTATCAATTTTTATTTGATGGAACCACGGGTTTGTTTGATTAATGGAACCACAGTTAATACACTCAAAGTTTTATTGATGTTTCTGTTAGATGTGTTATCATGTGGGAGTTGAATATTCTAAATTTAGAGCTTATTTTTATGAAGAAACTTTGAGTGTATTAATATAGGGCTTAGTATGTTCTTAAACTTTGAGTGTAGTAATATGATATCTATCTATGCATCTTTGTTTATTATTCTGCAATTGATGGCATATAGGATACCGGGTAAGGGAATATCCATTTGCAGTACATAGATACAATTTTTATGATAATTATTCAATTACGAATTTGCGGTATATATCTTATCATTGTAGTGACATCTTTTCTTAAAATGTAGGTTACGACAACATCTATGATGCATATGTACCTATTGTATAGTGATGTTGATGAATTTAGATTATTGTTCATCAACTAACCCGTGAAATCACGAGTCATTCGACTAGTTTATTCTACAAGTCTAAGTTATTGTGCAATAAATTAAGGGAGTTATCAGTCCGCATACAAATACACAAGTGCACAAAACTAGATTTTCAAAAACTACTCAAACATTCAAAATTTCATTTACGAATGATTACATAAGTTTGGAATGATTACATCGAAAAGGAAATATTAAATGCATAGGGCTTATAAGGACGCGCCCAATTGCGTGGAAATTGGTTGGCCGGAAGACACATGAGGTAACATTGGTTTATTGCCCACATGTGCCAAAGTAAAACACTACCCGCACAATGATGATTTTGATATCGCGTAAAAAGTCATGTTTTTACTAACGATATCTACTCAAATCCTACACGAATTTAAGAAAAATAGTTTAATAAACACACTAATCCACTAAGTTTTACTAAACATGACCTAGAAGCTGGAAAAAGAGCCAAAATTAGGGTTTTCTAACCTTAATTTCAAGAACTGACCTAGAAGACCACCATAAAAGCTCAAGATCACTAACCAGAGTTGCTAAAACTTATTCAAGACATGTATATGAAGATCTATCAAGAACCTAGAATCTCATCTGATTCATATACAAATATCAAGAGTGTTCAAGACTTACAAACACTGAAAACACACACAAAACCCTAATCACACAATACTTCAAATACAACTGCAAGGAACATCTAGAAGTAATTCAGGGGATTGTGTGTGACTATTATGAGTCTAAGGAACCCCAAGAAAGTGCATATGCTGAAATTGAAGTCAAAACGTGTACTGATGTTTAAGCAACGTACTATTAGAAACCCGTATGCAACAAACATTGATGCAAGATCAACAACTGGCCAACCAGTTACACCAACTGGGGACCTAGTTGGTGCAACTGGAGACCCAGTTACCACAACTAGAGACCCAGTTGGTGCAACTGGCAACCCATTTCTCACAACTGGCGACACGAAAATCACAATTGACGACTCGGGAATCATAACTAGCGATCCAGAGGTAAGAACTGGCAACCCAAAGGCCACAACTGACGACCTAGGATTAGCAACTGGCGACTCGTGGTTCATAACTGGCGACCTGTGGTTAAGCGACCTAGTTTCACAACTGGCGACCACTATAAGAAAAATGGCTTTATATGACCCTTGTTTTTGGGCCTGCAAGAGTTAGGGTCCTAAAAAACTACTTCTTAGGACACCACTTTTTTGGGGGTTCTATTATAAATTTCAGTAATATCACGGGGTCCTAATAAACTACTTAACTACTTTTTAGAACACTCTCATTAGAGGGTCCCATTATAAATTGACGTTTTAAAAAAGAGTCCTAAAGTGGAATAAATAGGACATTTTAGTAATGGTGTCCTATTTCATGATTGACAGAATTTATTTAAGGTTCTAAAAGGTATAATTAATAGGACACTTATTTTTAAGGTCATAATATCATATTCATATATAACTTTCGACACATAAATTATGTGTTCTATAAAGTACTTTTATACGACATTTGATATTTCAGTCATATTTCATGATTTTTGGAATTTATATAGGGTGCTAAAAAGTATATTTAATAGGACGTTTAGGTTTTGGGCCATAATATCATATATAACTTTATAGGACACTTATAATGTTGGTTCTATAAAGTATTTTTATAGCACAATTGATATTTCGATCCTATCAAATGATTTTCAAAATTAATTTAGGGTCCTAAAAAATGAAATGAATATGACTCTTTGTTTTTGGAGTTCTAATATCAAACTAACATTTATAGGTCATCTTAATTAAGTGTAACATATTGGGACAATTGATATATAATCGTTATATATTGATATTATTAAGTATTATTATAGAAGACTTTTGATTAAGGTAATACCGATGCAATATAAAATTATATTTATGGACCATTGTTGTAATTTGAGTAATAATATTATATTATTCTTACAATATTGATGGTGCACGTGTTGTTTTTTCATCAACAGTGCACATGCAAGCACATGTATATAGTAAAAGTGTACAACTTCATATATATCATGAAGCTTCTATGGGAGCTAGTGGATTCATTGTGTTCTACTCGGAAAGTGAAAGAAACAAACGTGCATATATAAGTTTATGGGAACCTCCCTCTATCAAAAATTAATTTTAGAGAAATGTGAAACTCATGAGCTTATATGTTGTACATGTTGGTGGACCTAAATCGATCCAATAAATGGTATTCGAGCCTGGTTATAACCCAAATGTGTGGACGATGCAGAATGGTAGCGGAGGTTCAAACCGAGATGACTATGGATGTGACCGGGGAGGAGGTCGGGTGTCCGGGTGAGTCGAGATGGTATTGAACGCGTCCACGGAAGTAGCGTGGAATGAATCGATTAAGGGGGTGATTGTTGGAGCTAATCGATTCATTGTGTTCCACATCGAAAAGTGAAAGAAACAAATGTGCATATATAAGCTTATGGGAACCTCCCTCTATCACCAATTGGTTTTAGAGAAATGTGAAACTCATGAGCTTATATGTTGTACATGTTGTTAGACCTAAATCGATCCAATAGCTTCAACTGTTTCACATAATAAACAATCCCCTCTAATCATCTTTAATATCCATATTTTCATCATTTTCAGGGCCTGTAGACATCTCACTTTGCAAATGTGCTTTCACGTCGTCAACATGTGTTTGCTGGTCCAAATCAGATTGTGGTACAAATACATTGACTTTATAAGATTAAAGATGTCAATATATTCAATTTACCGTTCAATTACAGACCATGGAAATGATACAATGACAACAAACATTAAACCTAAATATAATTTAGTGATTTCCAAAACAAAAGAAGAGTCCAGTGATTAATGTGACACAACAACAACGAACTATAGACGGATATTTTTTGTATATGAAATATTGTTATGTTAGCAGTTACTGTGATATAGGCTGTTATAGCATGTTGTTAAATTTAACTAAATATAATTGACGTTGATTGTTGCAAAAGATAGATACAAATGCGGCTTATATATAAATAAACTAGTGACACGGTAGTTGAAAAATTTAGTTAGTTTCAAAAGATTGTTTCTATAGACAATAATTAATACTAACATGAACACACATCGAAATTGTAATGCTCCATCACTACTAGAAAAATGAGAACAGGTGACGCATACCTATTGTGGCGCTCCAAAAGCGCAACTAAAGGGCCGCTAAAAGACAAAATTTTCAACGAGCACTCAGTTTTGGTCAAACGTTACCATCTGTGGCGCTTTTTGTGGCGCAACACGCGCCACATTTGATTTAGTGAATTTATTTTTGATTTAAAAAATAAAGTGGTGAACAAAGACCCGTCAACTATTTTGTGGCGCACAAAAATCGCCACTTAATGTATATTCTTTTTGTTTTTTCCTTTTAATTTTTCCCTCCAGATGAAAAAATTTTCCCGCCAGCTCTATTGTGGCGCCATTTTGTGGCGCACCAGCGCCGCTAAAGGGTAAAAACAAAAAAAAAAAAGTATTTAACTAGTAATATTATATATTAGTATTTATATTTTTATTCATGATCCGTCAAAAATTAATTTACATTAATATTACTTGTTGTTTTTTTTAATTTTTACTTTGATTTTGTTTTTACATATTATATATTAGATATTTAGTTAATTGAAAATAATAATCTACTACAACGATCGTTCTTTCTGATTGCACTTTCAAATCCATTTAACATAAGTTACTTAACGATTACATTAACTTGTCGTACGAATTACAGGAAACGGATGTAGGACTAACTTCATCAAACATATGCCAATCTAAATAAAGAAGAAATATAACACAGCATTGCTGCCAACTACGAAGTACAAATTAAAAACAGATTCATTTTTCTTGTTTTGCCTTGTGCGTGTTTTAGTTTGGCTTAAAGATCATTCTTTGACCTTAACAGACCAGGTATAATAATTTTTGTCATATCGCACATGGATGGATCATACCAACAAATGAAATTGCACCTGCCCAAGGTTTTCTACCGAAAGTTTCCCTCATAACATTTCAATTCTTACCAAAAGCTTATATATATATATTGCCAAAATGATACTAATGTCGATGAAAGGTAACAAGGGAATTGTAGCATTGTAATATAACTATTTTACAGTGATTTCAAATTCTAAGTGGACCAAGTTAAATCTCGAATTAATAGTTGGTAGAACAAATTTATCTCTTTAGCAGGAAGGGTGCAACTGATTAATTCGGTGTTGTCTTCAATGCAAATATATAGGCAACACTGTGATTTTCGGTCATTAGTTACTACCGGAAGGACTTCGCGTATATGTTAAGCCCATTTGCATCACGAAATGTGGCCCGAATTGTTATTATCAAACTTCCCTTTTCTGCTTCGGTTTACTTTGTGTGGCAAGAGCGTAACAGAAAATTGTTCAATAAAGGAAGACGTTCTCCGGAACAGCTCTATCAAGTGATCTATTCGATTGTTCGATTAAAACTAATGAGCTTTAAATGGAAATCATCTCCAAGTGCGCTTCAGCTAAAGCTGGATTGGAAAATCTCTTGATTGTGTTTTTGTTCGAGCTTTTATGCTCTAGTTTGCTTTTGTGTCATAGCGAAAGCTTGGTTGTTTGTGTGGTTATATGGCGCGTCCTATAACTCAGTGCTTAACTCTTGTATCTTTTTTGTTGATATTAATATATTCACCGAGTAACTCCTTACCTAAAAAAAGGTGATGATAAATTCAACAAGTGTTTTGACAAATCCACTCAATTTGTGCATTGAGAGTTTGTATTATACAAACAAGTAATGCATAATTTGAGTGAAATCATCTCCACTCAATTTGTTGGATTTCTCGTTACCCAAAAATAAAAGATAATCATAAAAATAATAAAAAATAATCTTAATATGATAAAAATAAGAAATAAATATTAATATAATCAAAATAATAATACTTAAATATTAAAAATGATATTAATATTAATTGGTGCTACTGCCACTTTGTAATTTTCACGAAAAAATGGATTTCCCTCCACCAAATTTATTAATACCGCCAAATTAGCCTAAAAGAGTAAAAAGTTAGAAAAATGTAAAAAGGGGCTTTATCCAAAAGTTAGAAAAGTGAAATACCCTAACTTTTTCATCTTCATTTTCATCTCTGAATTATCTGCTTCTTGCGATACACTAGTGTTTCAAGGTAACTCACATCTCAGTATCTAACTTCTTTCTCTAGATCTAAAATTAAATCTGTAGTATTTTTTGTATATTTTTGTAAGAATAAAATGAGTTAATGAAGTGAAATTGATTATATTGATGTTAAATTGCAAAGTTTTAGAGATACATTAGTTTTGGTGCAAATTCCTTTAACCACCTTATGTAAAGTATTTTTTGATTTTGATGTATTATATTCATGTGAAGTAGCAAACTGATTTGCAATGTTGTTGACTGTAGACGTTGGTGGGAAGGTTAAATATTAGAACATGTCTAAAATCATTTGAGTATTAAGCTTTTTGTGTTACCAGGTGGCTATCTTATGTTGGTTAGGTAGAAACTAATTTGATGCAAATTGTATGTGACTTATCTGTTATGTAATATGGAGCATGTGTTTTGTGCTTGTCATTTGTATTTTGCAATTTGTATATACCGTTATGATCTTATGTGCATATCTTAGTTTGATGTTAGCTTATATATATGCTAAATCTCCCCTATCTTGTATCAAAATGTGGGTTAGGACAGCCACCTTGCTGCATAAAATTACTTACATTCCTTAGTATAGAATTTGTTGTTTTAATTTTATTTGTACTTGTGCATTCAATATGATTTTTTTTTATTTGTGACAACAATATATGTACATTGAAGTAATTGTTAGTTGTAAATTTCGTAAGCGCAGTAAAATGTCGATCGATAAGAGTTGGACCACTTTAACAAATCGTTTTTCAAAAGAATTTTGGTCTGGTCTAAAAGAATTCATCAAGAGTTGTAAGGAATACCTAAATAAAGATGGCAAATGTAGTTGTCCATGTGAGAATTGTGACAACTTTGTCTTTCATTCGCTCGAAATGGTTGAAACACACATACATAGTTATGGTTTTAGCCGACGTTATAAGACATGGAAGTGGTACGGTGAACAAGTCGTTAATAGAACGTGTCATACCTTCCACAACAGACCAATTGCATGATCTTCTTACCGATGTTCGTCAGGAGAGTCACTCGATGGATACTGATGAGATCACAAACGCACCGAGTGATACAGATGCACTGAGTGATAAAGACGAGCTTGATGAATTAGCTATACTTGAGCAAACCGAGCTATATCCTGGTTGTGATTCGATGTCTTCGTTTAATTTTTTGGCGAACTTGATGCACGTGAAGGTTGCTAATAAATGGAGTAATACATCGTTTGACCAATTGCTTGCATTGCTCAACTCTGCATTTCCACATGCTAAAATCCCGTCATCACACTATGAAAGTAAGAAGACAATGAGAAAGATTGGGTTAGGATACGAATCTATTCATGTTTGTAAGAACGACTGTTGCCTATTCTGGAAAGAGAACGAAAATAAGGACAGATGTCCGGTATGTAATGAGAGTAGATGGAAAGATAAAAACACTAATGGAAGGAAAGTTGCTCACAAAGTCTTGCGTTACTTTCCGTTGACTCCAAGACTTAAACGCCTTTATAGCTCAAGACACACTGCGAAAGATATGACTTGGCATGCTACTGGAAAGTGTACGGAAAATGGTAAGATGCGTCACCCGGTGGATGGTACAACATGGAAAGATTTTGATACAAGGTACCCAGATTTTGCACGTGAACCTAGAAACGTTAGATTAGGGCTGTCTGCTGATGGTTTCAATCCATTCGGTAACACAAATTCTTCTTACAGCATGTGGCCGGTCATATTGACAACATACAATTTGCCACCCTGGTTATGTATGAAAGAGTCAACCTTCATGCTGACATTGTTAATACCTGGCCCTAAATCTCCCGGGAAGGACATTGATATTTTTCTAAGGCCATTGATTGATGAATTGAAGGTTCTATGGTCTGACGGAGTTACAACCAAAGACCATGCCACAAACAGTTACTTCAATATGCGTGCCATTCTTTTATTTACTATAAATGATTTCCCTGCTCGTAGTAGTTTGTCCGGTTGGAGTGGTCAAGGATACATGGCATGCCCTACATGTAATGTCGACACTCCATCTAAACGTGCTTTGACTAAAATCATTTATATTGGTCATAGAATGTACCTATCCATTAAAAATAAATTGAGGTTTTCCAAGTCATTCGATGGAAAAAACGAGACTAGGCGTCCTCCTCGAAGAAGAACAAATGATGAGATCTTAAAACAACTTGAAAATGCGCCTGATCCTGATCCGGGAAAATACGGGGGTAAGAAGAGAAAACGTGATTCAACGGTTGAGGGTAACTGGAGTAAAAAATTGATTTTCTACGAGCTTGAGTATTGGTCTTCTGTTGAATTAAAACATAATCTAGATGTTATGCATATCGAAAAAAATGTGTGTGAGAGTTTGTTGAATACTTTGCTAATGAACAAGGAAAAATCAAAAGACACGTTGACAGCAAGGAAGGTGTTAGAAGAGTGGGGTATTCGCAAAGAATTGTGGCTAAAACCACTCGGTAATGGTAAGTCGTTAAAACCTCATCCTAAGTACTCTTTCTCATCTGCCGACCGGAATGAATTTTGTAAATTCATTAGACAAGTTAAATTACCTGATGGGTTTGGCTCAAACTTTAAAAATAAAGTTATTGAAAATTATACCAAGATAGCAGGGCTCAAGTCTCATGACCATCATATAATGATGCAACATTTGCTTCCTGTTGGTGTTCGAGCGTACTTAGACACATCTATTTCAACACCAATAATTGAGCTTTGCTTGTTCTTTAAGCAACTTTGTGCTCGAACCTTGATGATGTCTGACATGGAAGATGCCAAAGTTAAGTTGATTAACATTTTGTGCTCGCTCGAGCAAATCTTCCCTCCGTCATTTTTTGACATAATGATTCATTTGGTTATGCATTTGCCTGAAGAGGCTATTCAAGGTGGTCCCGTTTACATGAGGTGGATGTATCTATTTGAAAGATACATGAAAAAGTTGAAAAATTATGTAAGAAATAAAGCTAGGCCCGAAGGTTCCATTGCTGAGGGGTATGTTGCAGACGAGGCCTTAACTTATGCCTCAAGGTATCTTCATAACGTACAGACGCGATTTAATAAGCCTGACAAAAATGCGGACGCTCCAATTCCCTGCCGTGAGTATTATGTATTCCAATCAGTGTGTACACCTATCAGTAAATGTGTAGAAAAACTGGTGGATCGCACACATCAAACTAAGATAGATTGGTTTGTTCTTAACAACAGTTCCGAGATCGACAACTACAAGAAGTAAGTGTTTCTTTTTTTTCGAAATGTCTTTTAGTAAGTTAATTATCTTTTCATAATTATACTAATATCCAAAATATGTACAGTGAATTCAAAGATGAAATGCCGCGGGGAACTAATATAGAAAAAGAGTTTCCTGAGTGGTTTAAAAACAAGGTAAACTCGTTGCATACATTACGCTTTCCAAATCATGATTAACTATTGTCTAAATTTCGTCTGACCTCGTCTTTTCTATAGATCAAGCGTCTTCGCGTAGCTGATGAATCTCAATGTGGTAATGAGTTATTTTCTTTGGCAAATGGACCATTACATATAAACTCTTACACCGCTTGCATTGTTAACGGTGTGAGGTTTGTGGTTCACAGTTGAGACTTACGCCGAACAAAACAGAATAGCGGAATATCAACTACCGGTCCTGATGGATCTTTGTTTTATGGTGTGTTGGAGGAAATTTTGGAGCTTTGTTATCTGTGGGGTCATAAAGTTGTTTTATTTCGATGTAGATGGTTCAAAACCGATAAAAATGGTCGTATCATCAAAAATAACTTAACAAATATTTCTACTCAACATGAATGGTATAAAGAAGATCCATACCTCCTTGCTACACAAAAAAATCTAGTCTTTTATCTGGATGATCCTAGTAAAAGAAAGGGTGGTTCGAGTAAATATTGGAAGGTGGTTCAAGAAGTCCACCATCGGAACACCTGGGATCGAGATATCCTCGGAGCCGATAACGAATTAGATCTTATACATGGTAGCACTTCATCCGATATTCGATTGTCTGCTAACTTGGAGCCTTTGCCTCAAACGAACTTGAGTAGATACGAAACAACGGTAGATGATGATGATATGCTTGGCACAGAAAATGACAATGCTGATGAAGACAATGAGGAGACAGATGAAGACGTAACCGAAGTCGCTGTCGAAGACATGACCAGAGTTGAAGAAGTAGACGAGGATGCGGACGAAACTGACTGGGCCACAGACGACGATGAAGATAGTGATCATGATTCTGTGCATTATATTAGTGACTGATCTTGTATTGTGATTGTAAAAGAAAATATATTTTGATCATTATATTATATCTAATTTTGTTTGAGTTAGTTATATCTGTAACAAATATGTTCACTGATTGTATATCTTTATTGGGGAATGTTCGTATATACCTTTACACTTTTTACAGATGGCAGATGTTGGTTATCGCAACCATGACGGGGATGGAGATAATGACCCACCAGGTGGCGGTTCTCCGGAATTACCGCGTGATTGTCAGGCGAGTGGTCGACGTAAGTAAAATTATCTCGGTTTAGCTTTGATAAAATATTATGTATATATATGTACATATATATATACTAACGATTATTTATGTATATGTATGTATATGTATATATATATATACATACATACATACATACATACATACATATACATACATATACATAAATAATCTTTAGTATATATATGTACATATATATACATAATAACTGTTAACTATATATACACACTCACTATATTAATGATTTGTTATTTAAATTCGTAGCCCCGGTTCGCGGGAAGTCCCGCAATGTGGGATTAAAGGCTAGTGTGGCTAGGCATAAAAGTTTGGCCCCAATAGAGTTTCTGATTGATAAGAGGGGTGCGTTCAGCCCGTCGGGTGACAACGGAAATCAATTTCGTTCCGCTGTAGGGAACGCAGTGACAAAAATACCGTATTGTTATAAAGAGTGGAAAACAATCCCAAAGGAGGACTATGAGCATCTAATCCCTGAGTTGGAGGTTATACTTTTGTTAACTTTTTTGTAAAAATGTTTAAGTATATATAATGACCTAACTAGCTGTTTCTTCAAAACTTGCAGACTTTTTTTAACCTACGACCCCACTTAGATGGGCCACATGGTCAACTGATCACAAAGGGGATAAACAAATTAGCTCAAAAATATTACCGACATCAAAAGAGCAGTTTTAAAAGGAATTTTTGGGTTAAAAAAGGAGGACTTGAAAACCCAGTCCTTAGAAATCAACCACCTGAGGGTTGTCAAATGATCGCCACTGATTGGCCAAAGTTCGTGGAAATGATGATGGATGAACATTATCAGAATTTATCAAAAACTAACAAAAGATGTCGCGAAAATCAGGCTCCAACTCGACAGGGCAGGAAGTCATTTGCCCAAAACTGCTATGATAATGTAAGTGTCTATATCTCTAAATGAGTAAATGTATATCTATTTTTTTAAATATCATATAGGTACATATATATATATATATATATATATATATATATATATATATATATATATAATATATATATATATATATATATATATATATATATATATATATATAATGTTATTTATATACATGTAGATAATATATACAGATTGTTATATACAGATTGTTATATATATATATATATATATATATATATATATATATATATATATATATATATATATATATATATATATATATATATATATATATATATATATATAGCTGTACAGGATCGGTTAATGCTGCTGTATACAAGATCAGTTGCTGTTATATATATATATGAATATGAATAATTTGATCGACTCGTTTATAGAAAATTGTGTTCGATAAGTGTGTGTATGTGTGTATATATATTATTGTATGGTAAGTATAACTTCATTTCACTTATATACAGCGGGACAAGACAACCGGGGAGTTAGAGAGCCCCATTGATCAATATAAACGGCTCAACTCCTACGAAATTACTAAAGAATTTCGTGAGCAGCTGCATGCCGATAATCATGTAAGTAATTGTGCTACTTAAACTATACATAACAGTTTAGTATGTATATGTACATATATATACATAACAGTAAGCATATATATATATATATATATATATATATATATATATATATATATATATATATATATATATATATATATATATATATATATGCATAACAGTATGTGTTGCTTCCTTCTTTCGTAAATTGATATAAACAATAAACATCGGCTAAGTTTTTGTAACCATGCAGGCCCGTATGGTAGAGTTGAGGAACCAACAGCGAAACGTGGAAAACCCCCTTACTGAAACTGAAATTTTAGAAGTGGTATTGCGTCCACGACATGGTTGGCTACGTGGCATTGGCCTAAAAATTTCCACTTCGAATACGTCCATGGCATCCTCCTCCACTCAGACTAGCCAATCGAATGGACGGATGTACACTCAATTGCAAGTTGATAAAATGTTAGCTCATTTAGAAGCTAAAACGCAAAAGAGGATATTTAAATCAACTGCACCACTATACAAACTATTGGGGAAAAAACCAATTGTGATAGAAGATAGTGAGGAGGAAGATGACGACGAGGAGGAAGATATTGGCAACGAGGAGGAAGATGTTGGCTACGAGGAGGAAGATGAAAACTGAAAATTGGAAATGTTTGTGGCGATTGGAATCTTTTGAACAATTAGTGTTAACTCTTTAAGTCATCTTTTGAACAATTAGTGTTAACTCTTGAACTTATATTGTATGTTAGCATTTGACATCTATTTAACGCTTTAAACTTTTTGTTGATGTTATATTATGTTGATATTGCGATTATTTAAAATGTTAAACAGGTTTTGATTTTGATGTATGTAAGCCCGGAATTCTGGGCTGGCAGTAGCAAATACAACAAAATGCTGCCAATTTTTTTTAACTCTTTAGCGGCGCTATGTGCACCACAAAATAGCGCCACAAAAGGGTCAGGTTAATTAGTATTTATGTAAATATTTAAATAAAATTAAAATCAAAAGCGGCGCTTTTTGCGCCACTAAAAGGTCGTCACATAATAATTTCTTTATAATTAAAATTTATTTATATAAAATCAATTGTGGCGCTTGTTACGTCACAAATTTGCGCCACTAAATGCTAATTTAATTTCTTTTATCTTTTAATAAAAAAGTTGTGGGTCCCACTGAAAGCGCCACTTAAAAGCGCCATAAAATATCTAAAGCGACGAGGTTTAAGTAGCGCTCGCAAAAGCGCCACAAAAGCGCCACGATAGATCTACAGCGGCGCTTTGATACCCAAAAGTGGCGCTATTTTAGCGCCGCTAAAGGTGATATTTCCTGTAGTGTATACAGCTTTAGATACCAACGTGCAACCTAATATTCAGGAACTGACTACTACTAAACAACTCCACTATTGACCCATTATTCTTGCTTACTTCTCAGTCAATAGCTACCCATTCAAAATACTAGTTCAAACTGAAAACTAAACATAACATAATAACTAAAGACTTATACTTATTAAATTCTAGAAAATAAGCAAACTTATTAAACCTACGAACCAATTAATTCCAACAATCACCCTCCTAAATAGTTTGTATCTTCATCAAAGGAGTATCGGTTCTTCTTCTCGAATCAAGTGGGATTCTTTGTCGTTCAATTTTGTGCACTCATTTTTGAAGTGTTCATACTCTTCACACTCATAGAACCTAAACCCACTATTGTCACCTCGACCCGAGCATCTTCCTCGGCCTCTACCACCTCTTTCATAGATCCTTCCACGTCCCATTCCTTTTCCACTTCTTTCACCATACTTTTGTTCACTTTCCAACAAACGTTTATTTTGTTCTTCATCTTTTTCTACATGAATTAGAAGCCTTTCTTCATAAGCTTTCACACTTCCAACCGCCTCTTCAAACGAAATTTTAGCAAGGTCCGAATATTGTTCAATGGGAACTACAATTGGAGAGCATTTCTTTGGAACTGAATTGAGAAACTTTCTTACAATCACCTCCTCTTCAAGGGTAGAACCAAGATTTTGAATTTATGTTATTTATCTTTCTGGAAAAGCCATTGATTGATTCTCCTCTTTCATCTTTAGCATTTCCAATTCATTTCTCAACGTTTGCAACCTTGCCTTTTGCACCAACTCAACCCCTACATACCTGATGTGTCAAAAGTGTGTGCAGTAGTGCTTAACTTATCTTTCAACTTTTAAATTTATAAAACCTTTATTAATACACTTTAACACCCTAACGAGCAACAAAACCCGATCAGATGTAGTATTTTAGGTTATCGTCCCAAGAGAGCGTAGATGCGGATAAGAGTTGTTTTATTTAAATAGTTTAATTCTTATTAAAGAATTAAAGATAGATTTTTATGTCTTTTATATGATAGATTCTTATCTCTTAGGAAAGAAATGTTTTAAAGATAAACAAAATAATAAAACAAAACAAGGAATTGAAGATTTAAAATAAACAGATAAAAGTAAAGCAGTTACACGAACAAATAACTCATACGAAAATCATATTAGGCAAGTTTCATAACTTATATTAACACAAAGCAGAATAATAATCATATATCAACTATTATCCCTTACTAGGCTAAGTCAAGTGTTGCATATCATTTAATAAGTAGGACTTAAAGCATATGCTAGACACGTGATGTGCATGACTAACATCTCAATTCTTCATATTTAATTCAATTACATAATACATATCAATCTTGTGATGAGGATCAACATGCAAATAGACTGATAAATTATATAAGCTATTAAACACCAAGTAGATCAACTCAAGTTACTAGCTGAAAGTCAATTACTATTAAGTTCTCATGCAATCATTAATTAAACAAATCCAAACAAAGGTTCTTCGATTAAGCTTAACAATATCAAACTTTATTATATAAGCATAATTCCAATTAAACAATTTTATCACTATTAAGCTTTTTGACCTAGTTGCATGCAATTCAATTTAACAAGTTTGATGGACTAGATATAAACAAGTAGCATGAATCGAATAGTAGATCATCGGATCAAGTACTAATCAATCCTAAAATTATGTTATCTCATCATTAAGCATAGCAACAAGTATATTCAAGCAAAACAGATTCGAAACAGTTTAAATATCATTACAGAAACTCAACCATACAGATATGGAAAAGAACCAGAAACTGTACGGATGAAGTACACGAAGCCGGCGGCTTTATTTCATTCAAGCCGGCGGCTTGGACTGGTGAAGTCGGCGGCTTCATCTGATTCCCAGATGAAGTTCAGTTTTCGTCCACGTAACCACTATGAACGTTTAGTTCATAGCAGAAGAAGAACAGAAATTATTAAAATAATAAAACAGACTAAACAATAAAGTAAAGATAGAATCATACCTTAAAAAGTTAGATGAAAAGAACTTGAATAATTAACTTGAATGATTCTTGATTACAATGAAAAATAAATCTAATCTAAGGGTTTTAGAGAAAACCCTAAAAGAAAAACGAAACTAAACTGAATTGTATTGAGTTGTAAATTGAAAACTGTAACAGGAACCCTCTATTTAAACTGTTTAAAATCGGTGGCCAAGCCGGCGGCTTCAGGATGAAGTCGGCGGCTTCCTTGAGTCGGTGACTTCTTTTGCAAGTAAACCTTGATTCGCAAGCTCAAAACGCATAACCGTTATAATTAAGCCGGCGGCTTTGATGGCAGGCCGGCGGCTTCAGTGATCCGACAATCTTTCTGATTTTGTTTCCATTTTTACATGAACTTGGTCGACAAGTCGAGAAACCGTGTCCAGTAGGCTGGCGGCTTTAGGGTGAAGCCGGCGGCTTTATATGCTTTTTACTTGATCAACAAGTTCATCTAATTCTGCGAGTAATTCTAGAATATTCTTGCACATTCACTACAAAGTCGGCGGCTTCCTTGAACCCTGGTCAGCGGCTTCATAGCCTTTTATGCAGTTTTCTTTGTTTTTGATCCTGTTTGATACATAACTTTGATAAAATCATTAGAATTACCTTTTTCCCATTTTACTCATTTTAGTGTGTTTTAGGATTAAAATGTCTTTATAATACTAAGATAACTCCTCAAAATGTTATCAAAAAACAGTATAATTTAGGATTTATCAAATCCTCACACTTAAACTTTTACTTGTCCTCAGGTAAACCTTATAAATCATATCACTTTAAATGGGTATAAAGTAAAATTGCAAAATCAAAAATATGTCTTAATAAGAATTTAGTTTTTATTATTCGTAAGAACTAGTCTGAACCAGATCAAGGATTACAAGTAGTCCTAATGTTTATTAAGTCAAATTTATACAAGTTGGTCATCATTGGACTCTTGTTTTCTAACTAGAGCTTTTAAAAGTGTATGGTTCTCATTGGAATTCTTTTCTTTTGTTGGCCTTCATTGAGCTATTTTACCTTTTTATTCCTTTTGCTTCTATGCTTAGCATTTAGCTTTACACTTGGCAATTTGTTTCTAAATTGGCCTTTATTTGGACTCTTTTGCTGCCTCAGTGGTCCATGCTTATTATGCCATATGGTAGTGGCTATAAGTTTGCAATCGTTTTACAATATTTGACTTTTAAATTCTTATCTTAAACAAGTAATCCGATCTCGAAATTGAGAGTAGTTCTATTATTTCTTTTAAGATTAAGTTAGTAAAAAGACATAAGTTTGACTAAGAATTTATACTTTCTAAAAAAAAAATTAATTTGTACCCATTTTTCAACTTTTTTGGGGAAAATTATAGTATATTTTAATTCTTTTAAGTGAGTAATCACTTCCCTCCTCACATTTAGATTATGCAATGTCCTCATTACATTTAAAATAAAAGATAGTAATAAATGAAAGACATAATTGTAAAATAAGGGAAAGAGTGATGTTGCTTGATTGTAGGATCGTAGAATGATTGCGGAGCACTTTGCGGACTTTTTTTGAATTGAATATAAATAACTTGACAAGATATTATTGAATAATTCAAAGTATAACACAAATATTTTATTAATAACTTTCATCACTTAAACATTTTAACACTTAGGAGCTATATTGCTCTTACATTCATAATTAAATAAGTAACCAAATAATAAAACACTTAGAAAAACATAATCTTAATAAATATATATAGGGATAGGTAGTTTTGATTATAGAGTCGGTTGCGCGACTCATTTTTCTGACGGGATCACTCCTTATGCTTATTTTCCCCACACTTATTCTTCTCATACTCATTTAACATCTTAATTTTTTGCAAGAAATTCAATGTGGTGTCAAGACCTCTACGAAACGACATTTCAAATGTGACATTTAACTCATGGATTTGCTTTCTCACTTCAGTGCTAAGCTTATATTGCTCTTTTATGAATTCGGTCACTATTTTATCAACGGTAAGCTCATCATCATCCTCTTTATCAATTTTAATCATTTTCACATTTGAGCGAGGAACTTTAGATCTCGGGACTAACGGAATAGATTCAAATATGGCACCATAACGAATGATTAAAGTACTATTAGCATATTTAATGGTGGCACGAGCAGTAGCTAGAAACGGAGATCCTAGGATTAAAGGAGTTATCGGATCTTCTTTCATGTCCATGACCACAAAATCAATTCTATAGAAAGCATAATCGAAGATAACTTCAAATTCTTTAACAATCCCCAACGGTTCATGTAAACGACTATCAGCAAAGCACACATTCCCTTTGATAGGTTCCAACGAGGGCAATCCTAAGCGATTGTAAATGGAAAATGGCATAACATTAATGCTAGAACCAGTATCAGCTAACCCAATTATAGGAAGGGGACCACGAATTAAGCAAAGGACTTGGAATTCCCCTGGATCAGTGCGCATAACATGAATTTTAGGTGCTTCAAATGGGTCTACTTGATCAATTGTGAATGAATAAAGAGGGCACAAACCTTCTATTTTTCTTTCTTCTAACTGTTTCATAGTATCAGCTAACCAATCATCTTTATTTTCACACTCCGATTTTTCTAGATTTTTCACTAGTAACTTCATCACTTTCATCAGCCTTTTTATCAACCTCATCTTCTTTCTCATCAAATAACTCATGCATAAAGATTACCTCATCACGATCAAGACCTCAAACTTTAGCATCTTTTGACTTATCTTCTTCATTAGCAGTCAACTTTTTTATTTCTTGATCATATTCTTCCTCTACCATTTTAAACTCCCATAAGTACCTTAAACCAGGTTCATAAATATCAACCTTATTCACTTCTCTAATCACATTCACCTTTTCAAAACGAACTTCCTTAGAAACTTCAAATTCGGCAAGAACTTTACCCTCGACAAGTTTGAACAACTTAGCAACATTTCGTTCTATGTTTTGAATGGACGCTTGATGATTATTTTGCACTTGGGAAAGTTGATGTAATACCCCGTCAGAATCCACTAACGGTGTATTAACTCTGATCCCACAGTTTAACGGTCACGCCCTCTACATGAGACGTTTTCGAAAAGTATTCGCATTAATTATCAAAACAAAGTCATTTATTAAAGAAATGTAACTGAAAAGTAGTTGACACAAATGACCAATGTAAATAACTATAACACCCCTAATTTTTTTTTAAATACAGCGGAAGACCTGGTTATAATATATATATCATATAAAATCCACTTGATTATAATATACAAGTTAATATTTAAAAGTCTGGGTGTTATATTAAATATTACAACAACTTTTAATATAAAAGACACGACATCAGAGTTTCCGGCTTTGTCAAACATATCTTCCAACATCCCATCTTCACCCTGATAACTAGCATACAACAAATCCATAACCTGCAGGGAAGATGTGGGGGATTAGCACGAAACTAAGTGAGTGCAACTAACTATATGCAATAATATACAGGAACCGTCATACTAATCATGCCACATAGTCTAACACATAAACATCACCCAAGTGCCGTCTACAGAGACTCTAGCTACTCGGCCAAACCATTAACCACCAGTTGATCAGACTGGGGCTTACCAGAAGTTCCTCCACCACCATATGTATATATATAATCCACACGCGACGGACGCGTCATTTACATATATATACACCACGGTTGTCTAGGCTACCACAGAGGAACCCAACCCGCAGGTTGATCTCTCCTACCGTCGCTACCACACAATAGGGATGCACTGGGCTCCAGCAGATAAGCATCAACTAACATGCAGTCATCACAACAAACTAACTAACCACAACAGTAAGTATATCTAACAAGCATGGCAATTATAATATAACATGCTACTATATACTATATTCTCCAGTTAGTCCCACTCACTGATACCGACATCACTCGGTAGTCTAATGTCACCGAGTCTTCTCCTCCTCTGTATCACCTAAAAACAATACTCACAAGTTAGTCATAATATCATGATCATCAATATACAAACGGGAAGCATAACGGCTAAAAATCAACACTTAATAAAATATTTCACTGCCAAAGACACTCGGTCGACTGTCAGAGACAGTCGACCGACTGTCTACACTTACTCAGTCGAGTGTCAAGTCACTCAGTCAATGGTCTCTCGCAGACACACTCAGCCGTGGGTCTCACATACTAGGTCGATGGTCGAGTCGGTCGATCGAGTGTCTAAAGACACTCTGTGACAACCCAGAAATTTCTGACCAAATTTAAACTTTAATCTTTATATGTTTCCGACACGATAAGCAAAGTTTGTTAAGTTAAATCTCAAGAATATTAAACTGTTTTCATACATTCATTTAAACCTCGACCAAATTCCGACGATTCACGAACCATTAAATGAACGGATATGATTATATGTATATGTGTATATATTGTAGTGACCCGTACTTTTCCAAGATTATTCCATGATTATATATTAAATGAAAACTATATTTGCATGATTAAATGTTTCCAACATGTTAAGCAATCAAACTTGTTAAGACTTGATTATTTGAAATGAGTTTCATGTAGACAATTACCACCCAAGTTGACCGGCGATTCACGAACGTTAAAACTTGTAAAAACGACATGATGATATACATATGAACATATATATGGTTAACATGAGATTATGATAAGTAAGTATCTCACTAAGTATATTAACAATGTGTGATATACATAAAAAATGAGAATATTGAATTATGAAGCTCGAAACGATATACATAACGATTATCGTTATATAAACGTCTTACTAAATACATATGTATTGTATTAAGATATTGATATACTATATTTAACATGATAAAATGATAATTAAGTATATCATTGAGTGTATTAACAATGAACTATACAAGTAAGATGAGACTACTAACTTAAGGATTTCGAAACAATATATATATGTAATGATTATCGTTGTAATAGTATTTTAACATATATATGATGTTAAGATATATTCATACATCATGTTATCATGTTAACATAACAATTTAACATCTCATTTAAGTATAATAACAATGAATTAATTACATTTAACAAGATCGTTAACTTAAAGGTTTCAAAACAACACTTACATGTAACGACTAACGATGACTTAACGACTCAGTTAAAATGTATATACATGTAGTGTATTTATATGTATTAGTACACTTTCGAAAGACTTCAAGACACATATCAAAGTACTTCTACTTAATAAAAATTCATACAATTACATCCTCATTCATTTTCATCAACAATTCTACTCGTATGCACCCGTATTCGTACTCGTACAATACACAGCTTCTAGATGTATTTACTATTGGTATATACACTTCAATGATCAGCTCTTAGCAGCCCTTGTGAGTCACCTAAACATGTGGGAACCATCATTTGGCAACTAGCATGATATATCTCACAAAATTACAAAAAATATTATAAATCATTCATGAATTATTTACAAGAAAACAAACTTACACATCCTTTATATCTAATCCATACACCAACGACCGAAAACACCTACAAATACTTTCATTCTTCAATTTTGTTGATGTAATTTATCTCTCTAAAGTTCTATCTTCAAGTTCTAAGTGTTCTTCATAAATTCTATAAGTTCTAGTTTCATAAAATCAAGAATACTTTCAAGTTTACAAGTCTACTTCCAAGCTTTCTAATCCATTCCAAGTAATCATCTAAGATCAAGAAACCTCTATTATTTATAGTAGGTTATTATTCTAATTCAAGGTAATATTCATATTCAAACTTTGATTCGATTTCTATAACTATAAACTATCTTAATTCGAGTAAAAATCTTACTTGAACTTGTTTTTGTGTCATGATTCTACTTCAAGAACTTTCAAGCCATCCAAGATCCTTTGAAGCTAGATCAATTTTTGTCACTTCCAGTAGGTTTACCTACTAAACTTAAGATAGTAATGATGTTCATAACATCATTCGATTCATATATATATATATATATATATATATATATATATATATATATATATATATATATATATATATATATATATATATAACTATCTTATTCAAAGATTTAAACTTGTAATCACTAGAACATAGTTTAGTTAATTCTAAACTTGTTCGCAAACAAAGTTAATCCTTCTAACATAACTTTTAAAATCAATTAAACACATGTTATATATCTATATGATATGCTAACTTAATGATTTAAAACCTGGAAACACGAAGAACACCATAATACCGGACATACGCCGTCGTAGTAAAACCGGAGGCTGTTTTGGGTTAGAAAAATAAAAACTATCTTAATCTTTGAATTGGAAATTTGTTTTCTAGAAAAATGATATTTTATATGAATATGATACTATATCCAAAAATCATGGTTAAACACAAAGTTGAAGTATGTTTTTCAAAATGGTCATCAAGATGTCGTTTTTCGACGGAAATGACTACCTCTTTAAAAAATGACTTGTAACCTGTATTTCCGACTATAAACTTATACTTTTTCTATTTAGTTTCATAAATTTTAGTTCATTATGAAACCATAGCAACTTGAATCACTCAAAACGGATTTGAAACGAAGAAATGACGGGTAAACCAAAATTGGTTAAATTTGCTAGTTTTAGCTACGAAAATTTTGTAACAAATCTAGACTAACCATAACTTAACTAACTTATATTGTACATGTATTCTAACATATATTATGTAATCTTGGGATACCATAGAAACGTATACAATATTTTGACATATCATATCGACGCCATCTAATATATTATTTGGAACAACCATAGACACTCTATATGCAATAATGCTTGAGTTAGCTATACAGGGTTGAGGTTGATTCCAAAATAATATATACTTTGAGTTATGATCTAGCCTGAGACTTGTATACACTGGGTCGTGGATTGATTTGAGATAATATATATTGATTTATTTCTGTACTACTAACTGTGGACACCTAATTATGGACTACGAACGTTGGAATGTTAACTTAACAAACTTAAATCGTTAAAACATAATAAAACATATTGTGAATATATTTCAATCATACTTTGATATATATGTATATATTTGCTATAGGTTCGTGAATCGACCAGTGGCCAAGTGTTATTTTCCGACGAAGTGATAATCTGTGAAAGTGAGTTATAGTCCCATTTTTACTATCTAATATTTTGTGATGAGAATACATGCAGTTTTGTAAATGTTTTACAAAATAGACACAAGTACTTGAAATTACATTCTATGTTGGATTATGAATACCGAATATCACCCTTTTAGCTTGGTAACCTAAGAATTAGGGAACAGACACCCTAATTAACGCGAATCTTAAAGATAGATCTACGGGCACTAACTCCTCCCATACTGGAAATTGGTATGCTTTAGTACTTCGAGTTATTAATACAGATGGATTTCTGTTTTGGAGATATTCTATATGCATTTTGTTAATGTCGGTTGCCAGGTGTTCAACATATAAATGGTTTTTTATGCAGTTTGCATATTATTGAAAAATGGAAATGGAAATCTTGTGGTCTATTATTATGATTTGATAAGATATAGGTTAAACCTATAACTCACCAACATTTTTGTTGACTTTTAAGCATGTTTATTCTCATGTGATTATTAAGAGCTTCCGCTGTTGCATGCTAATTTAAGGACAAGAATTGGAGTCAGCATGCTTGTAATATATTGTTTAAAAACTGCATTCGGAGATTTAAATCGATGTGTAATATTGTTGTAAACCAATATGTAATATTCGTGTGTAAAACGTTATCTTTTAGATTATCATTACTTGATAATCTACGTTATGGTTTTTGAACCTTTATTGATAAAATAAAGGTTATGGTTTGTTTTTAAATAAAATGAATGCAGTCTTTGAAAAATGTCTCATATTGAGGTCAAACCTCGCAACGAAATCAATTAATATGAAACGTTTATAATCGATATGAATGGGACATTTCAGTTGGTATCCGAGCGTTGGTCTTAGAGAACTAGAAATTGCATTAGTGTATGTCTAACTGAGTTTGTTAGGATGCTTTAGTGAGTCTGGACTCCGACCGTGTTTTCTTCAAAAATGATTGCTTAACACTGTTTGTTGAAAACTATATATTATTAACATGTAAATATTATGTGATATATTAAATCTCTTAACGTGTTTGGTATTGTGTGATAGATGTCTACCTCTAGTACAAATCCCATCGACTCACCTAATAATAATGAAGAGTCGAATATATATTGGGAAGATTCACAAATTCCCGAGGAAGAACTGGAAGAGGAGGAACCGGAGGAGGAGGAACTGGAAGAGGAGGAACCGGAAGAAGAGGAACCGGAAGAAGAAGAGGTTCCGGAGGAAGAAATATTAATAACTACTGAAAAACAGTTAAATAAAAGAAAATCATCAACAAATGGACCCAAGTTAAAAATGGTTTGTGGTGTCTCCGCGGAGGAGGAAAAATATTGAGAAAATTACCAATTTTCTGATGAATCAGATCCCGACGAGGATTCCGATGATGTTATAAAAATTACCCGACCCAATTTGAGAGAGCAAAAGAAAATAATAAAGGAAAAGGAATCAAAGTAGAGAAACCTGATTCCAACTCCGATGAACTTTATATGTATCGTAAACATCCGTACTTCTTAAATTTTAACAATAACCCGGGAACCTCTAAGCCACCAGGTTTTTCTAAACCATTTGTGAAAACAACGGCTCGTATTAGAGGAACACCATATATCCCTAGGAAATTAGCGAAACGAACCAAGTCCGAAGCAGGAAGAAACAAGTGAGTCGGAATAAAGAGTTGTAATCATGTTGTGTAACATATGTATTATAGTATGCTTGTATTTTGATGTTATATGTAAAAAAAATTGTTTGTATTACTTGTTAATTATCTTTTACGAATCTAACCCTCGTCTATTTTACAGTATAAAAACACAAAATGGATGTTAAGGATAGACAACCGAAAATTTTAGAAGACTTACCAGGGGATATAATTGATGAAATCTTGGCTAGAGTTGGTCAGAATTCATCAGCACAATTATTTATGGAAAAATTAGTTTGTAGAACATTTGAAGAACGTTTCAGGCATGCCTTAGTTTATAAAAGGTTTTCATTTGATAGATGGGGTGTATCACATTGGGGAGACCTCAAGTTACGCAGTGTTTTCTTTAAGGAATTAAGTGTGGGGAATCCAAATGCAATTTTATGCTACGGGTTAAGAACCTATTTTGACTCCACATATCCCAACATACGACTTCGTGCTTTAGAAAGAGCTTCTAACATGCAACATAAAGAAGCATGTTATGCTTACGGGTTAGTGATGTTCGCTTCTCACCAAAGTGAGAAAATGAACATCGGATTACAACTGTTAAATAAAACATTCCCACAAGTGACGTATTCAGTAGTTGAAGTAAGAAATAAGGTTTTTAGATTGTTATGGGGCTGTTGGGCATTACGTAACCCTCGTCCTTTTGATGATGTTACAACATGCTGCCTAGCCAACGGCCATAACGGTTATTTTCCACAAGACTAAGGATAGGAAATAGTATTAGTAAAACCCTAATGCATGACTTGTTTCTGGACCTATGAATTACGTATCTTTATTGCCTTCGCGGAACGAATTGCGTTAAACTAGAATTGTCTTCGCAATTGCCTTGTATCAAAGTTATTGTGTGCTATATTTCATGCTATATGTAAAATAGCGGTATTGTACGTTTGTAAATTATTGTATAAAAGTTTGAACGTGAAATTTATTGTAATCAGTTTTTCATATAGAACTGTAGTAGTTGAATTGTATGTTAGCTACTAAGTATGAACTTAACGGGTAGGTACTACCCGAATTAAAACTTATAAAACGCTAATATGAAGAAAAAGCTTTTATAAATAAGTTCATATTATGCTACGAAATACTATTGACTACTCTTAATATTCTATATGATTAACTCAATTCTTTTGGCTATTTTTGAAGCAAATGGCACCGACGACTCGTCAGAACTTAAACATGAGCGAGGAAGACTTCCGTGCTTTTCTTGCTGCGAACATAGCCGCAGTGCAGGCCACAATGCAAAATAACAACAATAACTCCGGATTTAGCAGTGGAATTAATTCCACAAGGAATCGTGTAGGATGCTCCTACAAAGAATTCACTGCCTGTAAACCTCTAGAATTCTATGGAACCGAAGGACCAATCGGATTGAAGCGGTGGACCGAGAAGGTCGAATCGATGTTTGCTATAAGTAAGTACACTGAAGAAGACAAAGTAAAGTACGCTACGCATACCTTCACAGGTACTGCGTTAACATGGTGGAACACCTAACTCGAGCAGGTGGGACAAGATGCTGCTTACGCACTATCGTGGTCAGCATTCAAGCACTTGATGAACGAGTAGTATCGTCCCAGAAACGAGGTCAATAAGCTTAAGGTTGAGCTTAGAGGATTATGAACGCAAGGTTTCGACATCACCACATACGAACAATGATTCACAGAGTTGTGCCTATTTTGTCCTAGAGCGTTCGAAGATGAAGAAGAGAAGATCGACGCATTTGTAAAAGGGTTACCAGAAAGGATTCAAGAAGATGTGATTTCGCACGAACCCGACTCCGTACAAAAGGCAAGTCGAATGGCTCACAAACTCATAAATCAGATTGAAGGAAGGATTAAAGAACAGGCGGTCGAAGAGACCAACACGAAACAAGTCAAGAGAAAGTGGGAAGAAACCAGTGACAAGGGTCACCAATACAACAACGACAACAATCACAATCACAATCGCAACAACTATTCCAACAACCGTAACATCAATCGCAACAACAAAAATCACAATCCCAACAACAACTATAACAACCGATTCAACAACCACAACAACAAACATCCCAACGATAATAACAAAAGGCAGAAGCCATGCCAGAGGTGTGAAGGATACCATTCAACTGGGTTCTGCCTGACAACGTGTACTAAGTGTAAAAGAAGTGTTCATGGTGCGACGAAGTGTGAAGTCTACGGACCGGTGATTGACAAAAATAATGCAACAAATAATGTCGGGATAAATAATGCCGCCTTTATTTGTTATGGATGTGGGAAACCGGGACACGTCAAGAGTAAATGCCCAAACCAAGGGAATACAAATGGGCAAAGTCATGGAAGAGTCTTCAACATCAATGCGGCAGAAGCGCAGGAAGACCCGGAGCTTGTTACGGGTACGTTTCTTATTGATGAAAAACCTGCTTATGTTTTATTTGATTCGGGTGCGGATAGAAGCTATATGAGTAAAGATTTTTGTGATAAATTAAGTTGTCCATTGACGCCTTTGGATAATAAATTTTTACTCAAATTAGCAAACGGTAAATTAATTACAGCAGATAATATATGTCGGAATCGAGAAATTAAACTGGTTAGCGAAACGTTTAAGATTGATTTGATACCAGTAGAGTTAGGGAGTTTTGATGTGATAATTGTAATGGACTGGTTGAAAGAGGTGAAAGCAGAAATCGTTTGTTACAAAAATGCGATTCGCATTATGCGAGAAAAAGGAAAACCCTTAATGGTGTACGGAGAAAAGAGCAACGCGAAGCTAAATCTTATTAGTAATTTGAAGGCACAAAAACTAATAAGAAAAGGTTGCTATGCTGTTCTAGTACATGTCGAGAAAGTACAAATCGAAGAAAAGAACATCAATGATGTTCCCGTCGCAAAAGAATTTCCCGATGTATTTTCGAAAGAATTACCGAGACTACCTCCACACCGATCCGTTGAATTTTAAATAGACCTTGTACCAGGAGCTACACCAATAGCTCGTGCTCCATACAGACTCGCACCCAGTGAAATGAAGGAACTTCAAAGTCAATTACAAAAACTTTTAGAGCGTGATTTCATACGACCAAGCACATCACCATGGGGAGCTCCTGTTTTGTTTGTCAAAAAGAAGGATGGTACATTCAGGTTATGTATCGACTACCGAGAGTTGAACAAACTTACCATCAAGAACCGTTATCCACTACCGAGAATTGACAACTTATTTGATCAACTACAAGGCTCATCAGTCTATTCGAAAATTGATTTACGTTCTGGATATCATCAAATGCGGGTGAAGGAGGATGATATTCCAAAGACTGCTTTTAGGACGTGTTACGGTCATTATAAGTTTATGGTTATGCCGTTTAGATTAACTAACGCACCATCTGTGTTCATGGACCTCATGAACTGAGTGTATGGGCCATATCTTGACAAATTTGTCATTGTCTTCATCGATGACATACTTATTTACTCAAAGAATGATCAAGAGCACAGTGAACATTTGAGAAAGGTGTTAGAATTATTGAGGAAGGAAAAATTGTACGCTATGTTTTCAAAGTGTGCATTTTGGTTGAAAGAAGTTCAATTCCTCGGTCACATAGTAAACAGAGAAGGTATTCAGGTGGATCCGACAAAGATTGAAACCGTCGAAAAATGGGAAACCCCAAAAACTCCGAAGCACATACGCCAATTTTTAGGATTGACTGGTTACTACAGAAGATTTATCCAAGATTTTTCCAAAATAGCAAAAACCTTGACTGCATTAACGCATAAAGGGAAGAAATTTGAATGGAAGGATGAACAAGAGAAAGCGTTTCAATTGTTGAAGAAAACATTAACTACGGCACCTATATTGTCATTGCCGGAAGAGAATGATGATTTTTTGATATATTATGATGCCTCAAAGCAAGGCCTCGGTTGTGTATTAATGCAACGAACGAAGGTAATTGCTTATGCGTCTAGACAATTGAAGATTCAAAAGCAAAATTATACGATTCATGATTTGGAATTGGGTGCTATTATTTTTGCATTAAAGACTTGGAGGCACTACTTATATGGGGTCAAAAGTATTATATATACCGACCACAAAAGTCTGCAACACATATTTAATCAGAAACAACTGAACATGAGACAGCGTAGGTGGATTGAGTTGTTGAATGATTACGATTTCGAGATTCATTACCACTCGGGGAAGGCGAATGTGGTAGCCGACGCTTTGAGTAGAAAGGACAGAGAACCTATGCTGGTAAAAGCTATGAATATAATTATTCGTACTAACCTTACTACACAAATAAAGGAGGTGCAGCAGGGAGTTTTAAAAGAAGGAAAGTTGAAGAATGAAATACCCAAAGGATCGGAAAAACATCTAAATATTCGGGAAGACGGAACCCGTTATAGGGCTGAAAGAATTTGGGTACCAAAGTTTGAAGACATGAGAGAAATGGTACTTAAGGAAGCGCATAAAACTAGATATTCAATACATCCCGGAGCGGGGAAGATGTATAAAGATCTTAAGAAACACTTTTGGTGGCCGGGTATGAAAGCCGATATTGCTAGATACGTAGGAGAATGTTTGACGTGTTCTAAGGTCAAAGCTGAACATCAGAAACCATCCGGTCTACTTCAACAACCCGAAATCCCGGAATAGAAATGGGAAAACATTACAATGGATTTCATTACTAAATTGCCAAAAACTGCAAGTGGTTATGATACTATTTGGGTAATAGTCGATCGTCTCACCAAGTCAGCACACTTTCTGCCAATGAGAGAAGATGATAAAATGGAGAAGTTAGCACGACTATACTTGAAGGAAGTTGTCTCCAGACATGGAATACCAGTCTCTATTATCTCTGATAGGGATGGCAGATTTGTTTCAAGGTTTTGGCAGACATTACAGCAAGCATTGGGAACTCGTCTAGACATGAGTACTGCCTATCACCCACAAAATGATGGGCATAGTGAAAGGACGATACAAACGCTTGAAGACATGCTACGAGCATGTGTTATTAATTTTGGAACCAGTTGGGATCGACATCTACCGTTAGCAGAATTTTCCTACAACAACAGTTACCACTCGAGTATTGAGATGGCACCGTTTGAAGCACTTTATGGTAGAAAGTGCAGGTCTCTGATTTGTTGGATGGAAGTTGGGGATAGAAAATTACGGGTCCATAAATTCTCCAAGAAACTACAGAGAAAATCATTCAAATTCAACAACGGTTGAAAACCGCCCAAAGTCGACAAAAGAGTTACGCGGACATTAAGAGAAAAGATATAGAATTTGAAATTGGAGAGATGGTCATGCTTAAGGTTTCACCTTGGAAGTACGTTGTTCGATTTGGTAAACGGGAGAAACTAAACCCAAGGTACATTGGGCCATTCAAGATTATAGATCGTATCGGACCAGTAACTTACCGACTTGACTTACCTCAACAACTCGCTGGGGTACATAATACCTTTCATGTCTCGAATCTGAAGAAATGTTTTGCTAAAGAAGATCTCACTATTCTGTTAGACGAAATCCAAATCAATGAAAAACTCCAATTCATCGAAGAACCCGTCGAAATAATGGATCGTGAGGTTAAAAGACTTAAGCAAAACAAGATACCAATTGTTAAGGTTCGATGGAATTCTCGTAGAGGACCCGAGTTCACCTGGGAACGTGAAGATCAGATGAAGAAGAAATACCCGCACCTATTTCCAGAAGATGCGTCAACACTTCCAACAGCTTGAAATTTCTTGACGAAATTTATTTAACGGGTAGGTACTGTAGTGACCCGAACTTTTCCATGATTATTCCATGATTATATAGTAAATGAAAACTATATTTTCATGATTAAATGTTTCCAACATGTTAAGCAATCAAACTTGTTAAGACTTGATTATTTGAAATGTGTTTCATGTAGACAATTGACCACCCAAGTTGACCGGCGATTCACGAACGTTAAAACTTGTAAAAACGACATGATGATATATATATGGACATATATATGGTTAACATGAGATTATGATAAGTAAGTATCTCACTAAGTATATTAACAATGTGTGATATACATAAAAAATGAGAATATTGAATTATGAAGCTCGAAACGATATACATAACGATTATCGTTATAACAACGTCTTACTAAATACATATGTATTGTATTAAGATATTGATATACTATATTTAACATGATAAAATGATAATTAAGTATATCATTGAGTGTATTAATAATGAACTATACAAGTAAGATGAGACTACTAACTTAAGGATTTCGAAACAATATATATATGTAACGATTATCGTTGTAATAGTATTTTAACATATATATATATATATATATATATATATATATATATATATATATATATATATATATATATATATGATGTTAAGATATATTCATACACCATGTTATCATGTTAACATAACAATTTAACATCTCATTTAAGTATAATAACAATGAATTAATTACATTTAACAAGATCGTTAACTTAAAAGTTTCAAAACAACACTTACATGTAACGACTAACGATCACTTAACGACTCAGTTAAAATGTATATACATGTAGTGTATTTAGATGTACTAGTACACTTTTGAAAGACTTCAAGACACATATCAAAGTACTTCTACTTAATAAAAATTCTTAAAATTAAATCCTCATTCATTTTCATCAACAATTCTACTCGTATGCACCCGTATTCGTACTCGTACAATACACAGCTTCTAGATGTATTTACTATTGGTATATACACTTCAATGATCAACTCTTAGCAGCCCTTGTGAGTCACCTAAATATGTGAGAACCATCATTTGGCAACTAACATGAAATATCTCACAAAATTACAAAAAAACTATAAATCATTCATGAATTATTTACAAGAAAACAAACTTACACATCCTTTATATCTAGTCCATATACCAACGACCAAAAACACCTACAAATACTTTCATTCTTCAATTTTGTTGATGTAATTGATCTCTCTCAAGTTCTATCTTCAAGTTCTAAGTGTTTTTCATAGATTCTATTAGTTCTAGTTTCATAAAATCAAGAATACTTTCAAGTTTACAAGTCTACTTCCAAGCTTTCTAATCTATACCAAGTAATCATCTAAGATCAAGAAACCTCTATTATTTAAAGTTGGTTATCATTGTAATTCAAGGTAATATTATATTCAAACTTTGATTCGATTTGTATAACTATAAACTATCTTAATTCGAGTAAAAATCTTACTTGAACTTGTTTTTGTGTCATGATTCTACTTCAAGAACTTTCAAGCCATCCAAGATCCTTTGAAGCTAGTTCAATTTTTGTCACTTTCAGTAAATTTACCTACTAAACTTAAGGTAGTAATGATGTTCATAACATCATTCAATTCATATATATATAACTATCTTATTCAAAGATTTAAACTTGTAATCACTAGAACATAGCTTTTAACATAACTTTTAAAATCAATTAAACACATGTTCTATATCTATATGATATGCTAACTTAATGATTTAAAACGTGGAAACATGAAGAACACCGTAAAACCGGACATACGTCGTCGTAGTAAAACCGGAGGCTGTTTTGGGTTAGAAAAATAAAAACTATCTTAATCTTTGAATTGGAAGTTTGTTTTCTGGAAAAATGATATTTCATATGAGTATGATACTATATCCAAAAATCATGGTTAAACATAATGTTGACGTATGTTTTTCAAAATGGTCATCAAGATGTCGTTCTTTCGACGGAAATGACTACCTCTTTAAAAAATGACCTGTAACCTGTATTTCCGACTATAAACTTATACTTTTTCTGTTTAGTTTCATAAATTTCAGTTCATTATTAAACCATAACAACTTGAATCACTCAAAACAGATTTGAAACGAAGAAATGACGGGTAAACGAAAATTGGATAAATTTGCTAGTTTTAGCTACGAAAATTTTGTAACAAATCTAGACTAACCATAACTTAACTAACTTGTATTGTACATGTATTCTAACATATATTATGTAATCTTGGGATACCATAGACACGTATATAATGTTTTGACATATCATATCGACGCCATCTATATATATTATTTGGAACAACCATAGACACTCTATATGCAGTAATGCTTAAGTTAGCTATACAGGGTTGAGTTTGATTCTAAAATAATATATACTTTGAGTTGTGATCTAGCTTAATACTTGTATACACTAGGTCGTGGATTGATTCGAGATAATATATATTGATTTATTTCTGTACTACTAACTGTGGACAACTAATTGTGGACTACGAACGTTGGACTGTTAACTTAACAAACTTAAATCGTTAAAACATAATAAAATATATTGTGAATATATTTCGATCATACTTTGATATATATGTATATATTTGTTATAGGTTCGTGAATCGACCAGTGGCCAAGTGTTATTTTCTGACGAAGTGATAATCTGTGAAAGTGAGTTATAGTCCCATTTTTACTATCTAGTATTTTGGGATGAGAATACATGCAGTTTTGTAAATGTTTTACAAAATAGATATAAGTACTCGAAATTACATTCTATGTTGGATTATGAATACCGAATATCACCCTTTTAGTTTGGTAACCTAAGAATTAGGGAACAGATACCCTAATTGACGCGAATCTTAAAGGTAGATCTACGGGCACTAACTCCCCCCATACTGGAAAATGGTATGCTTTAGTACTTCGAGTTATTAATACAGATGGATTTCTGTTTTGGGGATATTCTATATGCATTTTGTTAATGTCGGTTACCAGGTATTCAACATATGAATGGTTTTTTATGTAGTTTGCATGTTATTGAAAAATGGAAATGGAAATCTTGTGGTCTATTATTACAATTTGATAAGATGTAGGTTAAACCTATAACTCACCAATATTTTTATTGACTTTTAAGATGTTTATTCTCAGGTGATTATTAAGAGCTTCCGCCGTTGCATGCTAATTTATGGACAAGAATTGGAGTCAGCATGCTTGTAATATATTGTTTAAAAACTGCATTAAGAGATTTAAATCGATGTGTAATATTGTTGTAAACCAATATGTAATATTCGTGTGTAAAACGTTATCTTTTAGATTATCATTACTTGATAATCTATGTTATGGTTTTTGAACCTTTATTGATAAAATAAAGGTTATGGTTTGTTTTTAAATAAAACGAATGCAGTCTTTGAAAAACGTCTCATATAGAGGTCAAACCTCGCAACGAAATCAATTAATATGAAACGTTTATAATCGATATAAACGGGACATTTCATATATTATAACTTGAAACATTAACAAAGTACTAAACGTATAATACTTTACATGAATGTATTTGTTTCAATATGTTTATCATTGGAATTAGAAGATAAGATCAAATGATTGATTTATAAGATACATTGTATGATTACGATTCTCTGTTGAGAGGTCCACTTTGATTTAGGAAAACTTTTCCTTTTTAACGGTATTCGGAATAAATGGTAAAGTAATCTTCGAGTAAGGACAAAGTGTCAAGTAGCGAGAGCTAGACAGATTGGTGGAAATTCCTGTTGAATTCCAAATACATGCCTTACAATAATTGCCTCGTGACTTTTGATAAGATAAACTATTTAACCTTCATATTAGTTAATGTAAAAGTAAAATTGGGGAGTATAGATAACTTAAAAAATGAATATCGATAGGTTAAGTAAACGATTGTAACACTTGTTTAGTGATTCAGTTGATTTATAGATATGTTAATTAGAACGTTTGAGAAGTTAAATTAAACATTGGCGCATAAATGAATTATATCAAATTAAGTTCTAGAGCGTAAACGTTAAGTGATATAATAATATCTATTGTTTAAACGATTTTAATCTATATATATATATTAAACTTTGAAATATAATTAATTTTTGAAAAACTAAATATTATGTTAGTAAATAAATATTTCTAAAATATATAAGTTTATATTTCTAAATAAAAATATATTTATATTTTACAAAGTGATAAAATATAATATTAACTTGGTCGTAAAACATTTTGAATTTTAAATAGTATTATTATAATATATATTGGTAAATAACGAGACGTCGATTTATAGAAGCAAATGACCAAAACACTCAAATGAATAAGTTACACTTTGTGTGGGATAATTTTTCTTTGATTTGAGTCTTGTTATTGATAAAGGTACATTACACGAAATGTAAAGTACCAGTTCTCTAAGCGTACGAAAATGCGTTCGAAAAACCGAAACCGGTACTTAATTCAAGGGTCAACGTACAACACATCGGTGTAAAAATTACAAATCAACTATGCACGAGAATATAATATAATATTTAATTAACTCTAAAGATTAAATATATTATATATTAAATAATATATATAATAATCTTAATAGAGTGTCGGCAAGTATAGTAAACGTGTTTTTAACTTCTCCATCAAACCATGCGATCGCATGGTCTAAACCTTAAAACCCCATGCGATCGCATGGGGGGTTAGGTGACAGAAGTTCTATAAAGCTTGCTCGACTTCTGATTCGGGTAACTCAGTTTTCATTTCATCATAACACTCAGTATAAATAAATATATACACATATTATTGATATTACTAATCTCTAGATTTTTAATATTATTATTATTAGTATTAGTAGTATTTAGTATTATTATTAGTATTAAACATAAAATACTACGACGAGGTTGTAGTGACCCGAACTTTTCCATGTTTATATATATTAATTGAGATTGATATTTACATGATTAAATGTTTCCAACATGTTAAGCAATCAAACTTGTTAAGACTTGATTAATTGAAATATGTTTCATATAGACAATTGACCACCCAAGTTGATCGGTGATTCACGAACGTTAAAACTTGTAAAAACTATATGATGACATATATATGGATATATATATATAGTTAACATGATACTATGATAAGAAAACATATCATAAAGTATATTAACAATGAACTACATATGTAAAAACAAGACTACTAACTTAATGATTTTTAAACGAGACATATATGTAACGATTATCGTTGTAAAGACATTTAATGTATATATATCATATTAAGAGATATTCATACATGATAATATCATGATAATATAATAATTTAAAATCTCATTTGATATTATAAACATTGGGTTAACAACATTTAACAAGATCGTTAACCTAAAGGTTTCAAAACAACACTTACATGTAACGACTAACGATGACTTAACGACTCAGTTAAAATGTATATACATGTAGTGTTTTAATATGTATTTATACACTTTTGAAAGACTTCAATACACTTATCAAAATACTTCTACTTAACAAAAATGCTTACAATTACACCCTCGTTCAGTTTCATCAACAATTCTACTCGTATGCACCCGTATTCGTACTCGTACAATACACAACTTTTAGATGTATGTACTATTGGTATATACACTACAATGATCAGCTCTTAGCAGCCCATGTGAGTCACCTAACACATGTGGGAACCATCATTTGGCAACTAGCATGAAATATCTCATAAAATTACAAAAATATGAGTAATCATTCATGACTTATTTACATGAAAACAAAATTACATATCCTTTATATCTAATCCATACACCAACGACCAAAAACACCTACAAACACTTTCATTCTTCAATTTTCTTCATCTAATTGATCTCTCTCAAGTTCTATCTTCAAGTTCTAAGTGTTCTTCATAAATTCCAAAAGTTCTAGTTTCATAAAATCAAGAATACTTTCAAGTTTGCTAGCTCACTTCCAATCTTGTAAGGTGATCATCCAACCTCAAGAAATCTTTGTTTCTTATAGTAGGTTATCATTCTAATACAAGGTAATAATCATATTCAAACTTTGGTTCAATTTCTATAACTATAACAATCTTATTTCAAGTGATGATCTTACTTGAACTTGTTTTCGTGTCATGATTCTGCTTCAAGAACTTCGAGCCATCCAAGGATCCATTGAAGCTAGATCCATTTTTCTCTTTTCCAGTAGGTTTATCCAAGGAAATTAAGGTAGTAATGATGTTCATAACATCATTCGATTCATACATATAAAGCTATCTTATTCGAAGGTTTAAACTTGTAATCACTAGAACATAGTTTAGTTAATTCTAAACTTGTTCGCAAACAAAAGTTAATCCTTCTAACTTGACTTTTAAAATCAACTAAACACATGTTCTATATCTATATGATATGCTAACTTAATGATTTAAAACCTGGAAACACGAAAAACACCGTAAAACCGGATTTACGCCGTCGTAGTAACACCGAGGGCTGTTTTGGGTTAGTTAATTAAAAACTATGATAAACTTTGATTTAAAAGTTGTTATTCTGAGAAAATGATTTTTATTATGAACATGAAACTATATCCAAAAATTATGGTTAAACTCAAAGTGGAAGTATGTTTTCTAAAATGGTCATCTAGACGTCGTTCTTTCGACTGAAATGACTACCTTTACAAAAACGACTTGTAACTTATTTTTCCTACTATAAACCTATAATTTTTCTGTTTAGATTCATAAAATAGAGTTCAATATGAAACCATAGCAATTTGATTCACTCAAAACGGATTTAAAATGAAGAAGTTATGGGTAAAACAAGATTGGATAATTTTTCTCATTTTAGCTACGTGGAAATTGGTAACAAATCTATTCCAACCATAACTTAATCAACTTGTATTTTATATTATGTAATCTTGAGATACCATAGACACGTATACAATGTTTCGACCTATCATGTCGACACATCTATATATATTTCGGAACAACCATAGACACTCTATATGTGAATGTTGGAGTTAGCTATACAGGGTTGAGGTTGATTCCAAAATATATATAGTTTGAGTTGTGATCAATACTGAGATACGTATACACTGGGTCGTGTATTGATTCAAGATAATATTTATCGATTTATTTCTGTACATCTAACTGTGGACAACTAGTTATAGGTTACTAACGAGGACAGCTGACTTAATAAACTTAAAACATCAAAATATATTAAAAGTGTTGTAAATATATTTTGAACATACTTTAATATATATGTATATATTGTTATAGGTTCGTGAATCAACAGTGGCCAAGTCTTACTTCCCGACGAAGTAAAAATCTGTGAAAGTGAGTTATAGTCCCACTTTTAAAATCTAATATTTTTGGGATGAGAATACATGCAGGTTTTATAAACGATTTACAAAATAGACACAAGTACGTGAAACTACATTCTATGGTTGAATTATCGAAATCGAATATGCCCCTTTTTATTAAGTCTGGTAATCTAAGAATTAGGGAACAGACACCCTAATTGACGCGAATCCTAAAGATAGATCTATTGGGCCTAACAAACCCCATCCAAAGTACCGGATGCTTTAGTACTTCGAAATTTATATCATATCCGAAGGGTGTCCCGGAATGATGGGGATATTCTTATATATGCATCTTGTTATTGTCGGTTACCAGGTGTTCACCATACGAATGATTTTTATCTCTATGTATGGGATGTGTATTGAAATATGAAATCTTGTGGTCTATTGTTACGATTTGATATATATAGGTTAAACCTATAACTCACCAACATTTTTGTTGACGTTTAAAGCATGTTTATTCTCAGGTGAATATTAAGAGCTTCCGCTGTTGCATACTAAAATAAGGACAAGATTTGGAGTCCATGTTTGTATGATATTGTGTAAAAACTGCATTCAAGAAACTGATTTCGATGTAACATATTTGTATTGTAAACCATTATGTAATGGTCGTGTGTAAACAGGATATTTTAGATTATCATTATTTGATAATCTACGTAAAGTTTTTTAAACCTTTATTTATGAAATAAAGGTTATGGTCTGTTTTAAAAATGAATGCAGTCTTTGAAAAACGTCTCATATAGAGGTCAAAACCTCGCAACGAAATCAATTAATATGGAACGTTTTTAATCAATAAGAACGGGACATTTCAGTTGGTATCCGAGCGTTGGTCTTAGAGAACCAGAAAATTTGCATTAGTGTGTCTTATCGAGTTTGTTAGGATGCATTAGTGAGTCTGGACTTCGACCGTGTTTTCTTTAAAAATGATTGCTTAACATTTTTGTTGGAAACTATATATTTTTAACATATGAATATTATGTGATATATTAATCTCTTAACGTGTTTGATATTATGTGATAGATGTCTACCTCTAGAACAAGTCCCATTGACTCACCTAATAATAATGAAGAGTCAAATGTAAATTGGAATGATTTGTGGACTGATTCACAAGTTCCCGAAGAGGAACCGGAAGAAGAGTCGGAACCGGAAGAAGAAACGGAACCGGAAGAAGAATCGGAACCGGAAGAAGAATCGGAACCGGATGAAGAAATAGAACCGGTGGGGGAAATAATAAAACGGTTAAGTAAAAGAAAATCCTCAACCAACCGACCAAAGTTAATTATGGTCAATAGTGTTTCCGCCAAGGAAGCAAAATATTGGGAGGATTACCAATTCTCCGATGAATCGGATTCCGACGAGAATTCCGATGATGTTATAGAAATTACCCCAACTGAATTTAAAAAGGCAAAAGAAAATAATAAGGGAAAGGGCATAAAAATAGAGAAATCTAATTCCAACCCCGATGAACTTTATATGTATCGTCAACCCCCGAAGTCCTTAAGTTGTAACAATGACCCGGGAACCTCTAAACCACCAGGTTTTTCTAAACCAATGTGGACAACGACGGCTCGTATTAAGGGAACATCATATATCCCTAGAAACTTGGCAAAACGAACCAAAACCGAAGAAGAAGAAACGAGCGAGTCGGAATAAGATAGTTGTATTCGTGTGGTGTAATATATGTAATATAGTGTTCTTATGCTTTATGATATATGTAAAAATTGCTTGTATTAATAAGTATTTTTTTATGAATCTAACTCTTGTCTATTTTACAGTTTAAAAACACAAAATGGATAGACAACCCAATATTTTAAGAGACCTACCCGGAGACATGATTGATGAAATCTTGTCTAGAGTCGGCCAGAATTCTTCGGCACAACTATTTAAGGCGAGATCAGTTTGTAAGACATTCGAAGAACGTTCCAAGAATGTCTTGGTTTATAAGAGACTTTCGTTTGAAAGATGGGGGATATCACATTGGGAAACCCATAAGTTACGATGTGTTTACTTTGACGCATATATTGCGGGGAACCCAAATGCTATTTTACGCAACGGGTTAAGAAATTATTTTGACTCAATATATCCGAATATTGGACTTCGTGATTTAGAAAAAGCGGCTAACATGCAACATAAAGAAGCATGTTATGCTTACGGATTAGTAATGTTCGCTTCTCACCAAAGTGAGAACAAGAACATCGGGCTACAACTATTAAACAAAACGTTTCCACAAGTGACGGAGTCGGTAATTGGGGTAAGAAATGAGGTTTTTAGATTATTACGGGACTGTTAGACATTACGTAACCCTCGTCCCTTTGATGACGTTACAACACACTGTCTTATCAACGGCCATAACGGTTATGTTGCACAAGACCAAGGATGGGAAGTAGTCCTAGTAAAACCAGAATGCATGACTTGTTTCTGGACGTATGAATTACGTGTCTTTATTGCCTTTGCTGAACGACTTGTGTACTAGCTAGAATTGTCTTCACAACTATCTTGTATCAAAGTTATTGTGTGCTATATTTCATGCTTTATGTAAAATAAGCGGTATTGTAAGTTTGTAAAATATTGTATAAAAGTTTGAACGCGAAATATTATTATAATCAGTTTTTCATATAGAATTGTAGTAGTTGAATTGTATATTAGCTACTAAGTATGAACTTAACGGGTAGGTACTACCCGAATTTAAACTTATAAAACGCTAATATGAAGAAAAAGCTTTTATAAATGAGTTCATATTATGCTACGAAATACTATTAACTACTCTTAATATTCTGTATGATTAACTTGTTCCATTTAACTATTTTGAAGGAAATGGCACCGACTACTCGACACACCGTGAATATGAATGAAGAGGAATTCCGTACTTTTCTAGCTTTAAACATAGCCGCAGTACAGGCTGCGCTACATACCAACAATAACCTTGGATCTAGCAGTACAGGAAATCGTGTAGGATGCACCTACAAAGAATTCACTGCCTGCAAACCTTTGGAATTTGATGGAACCGAAGGACCGATCGGATTGAAACGGTGGACCGAGAAGGTTGAATCGGTGTTTGCCATAAGTAAGTGTACTGAAGAGGACAAAGTGAAGTACGCTACGCATACCTTCACAGGTTCTGCGTTAACATGGTGGAATACCTATCTAGAGCAAGTGGGACAAGATGATGCGTACGCACTACCGTGGTCAGCATTCAAGCACTTGATGAACGAGAAGTACCGTCCCAGAACCGAGGTCAATAAGCTCAAGACAGAACTTAGAGGGTTACGAACCCAAGGATTTGATATTACCACGTACGAAAGACGATTCACAGAATTGTGCCTATTGTGTCCGGGAGCATTCGAAGATGAGGAAGAGAAGGTCGACGCGTTTGTGAAAGGATTACCGGAAAGAATCCAAGAAGATATAAGTTCACACGAGCCCGCCTCCATACAACAGGCATGTAGAATGGCTCACAAACTAGTGAACCAGATTGAAGAAAGAATTAAAGAACAGACTGCTGAAGAGGCCAATGTGAAGCAAGTCAAAAGAAAGTGGGAGGAAAACGGTGATAAAAATCACCAATACAACAACAACAGCAATTACAACAATAATCGCAACAATTATCCCAACAATCGCAACATCAATCGCAACTACAACAAACGGCCCAACAACAACAACAACAACAACAACAACAGCAACTACAACAATCATCCCAACAACAATAATAACCGCAACAACAACAACAATCAGAAGCAGCTATGCCAAAGGTGTGAAAAGAATCACTCGGGGTTCTGCACCAAATTTTGCAACAAGTGTAAAAGAAATGGTCATAGCGCGGCGAAGTGTGAGGTCTACGGACCAGGGGTTAATAGAACGAAAGGAACAAATGGTGTCGGAACGAGTAATGGCGGAGCAAGTAGTGTCGGAGCAAGTTATGCCAATGTAGTTTGTTATAAATGTGGAAAACCAGGCCACATTATTAGAAATTGACCGAACCAGGAGAACACGAATGGACAAGGCCGTGGAAGAGTTTTCAATATTAATGAGGTAGAGGCACAGGAAGACCCGGAGCTTGTTACGGGTACGTTTCTTATTGACAATAAATCTGCTTACGTTTTATTTGATTCGGGTGCGGATAGAAGCTATATGAGTAGAGATTTTTGTGCTAAATTAAGTTGTCCATTGACGCCTTTGGATAGTAAATTTTTACTCAAATTAGCAAATGGTAAATTAATTTCAGCAGATAATATATGTCGGAATCGAGAAATTAAACTGGTTAGCGAAACATATAAGATTGATTTGATACCAGTAGAGTTAGGGAGTTTTGATGTGATAATCGGTATGGACTGGTTGAAAGAAGTGAAAGCGGAGATCGTTTGTTACAAAAATGCAATTCACATTATACGAGAAAAAGGAAAACCCTTAATGGTGTACGGAGAAAAGGGCAACACGAAGCTACATCTTATTAGTAATTTGAAGGCACAAAAACTAATAAGAAAAGGTTGCTATGCTGTTCTAGCACACGTCAAGAAAGTACAAACTGAAGAAAAGAGCATCAATGATGTTCCCATTGCAAAAGAATTTCCCGATATATTTCCGAAAGAATTACCGGGATTACCCCCACATCGATCCGTTGAATTTCAAATAGATCTTGTACCAGGAGCTGCACCAATAGCTCGTGCTCCTTACAGACTCGCACCCAGCGAGATGAAAGAACTGCAAAGCCAATTACAAGAACTTTTAGAGCGTGGTTTCATTCGACCAAGCACATCACCGTGGGGAGCTCCTGTTTTGTTTGTCAAGAAGAAAGATGGTACATTCAGGTTGTGTATCGACTACCGAGAGTTGAACAAACTTACCATCAAGAACCGCTACCCACTACCGAGAATCGACGACTTATTTGATCAACTACAAGGCTCGTCTGTTTATTCAAAGATTGACTTACGTTCCGGGTATCATCAAATGCGGGTGAAAGAAGATGATATTCCAAAGACTGCTTTCAGAACACGTTACGGTCATTACGAGTTTATGGTCATGCCGTTTGGTTTAACTAATGAACCAGCTGTGTTCATGGACCTTATGAACCGAGTGTGTGGACCATACCTTGACAAGTTTGTCATTGTTTTCATTGATGACATACTTATTTACTCAAAGAATGACCAAGAACACGGTGAACATTTGAGAAAGGTGTTAGAAGTATTGAGGAAGGAAGAATTGTACGCTAAGTTTTCAAAGTGTGCATTTTGGTTGGAAGAAGTTCAATTCCTCGGTCACATAGTGAACAAAGAAGGTATTAAGGTGGATCCAACAAAGATAGAAACTGTTGAAAAGTGGGAAACCCCGAAAACTCCGAAACACATACGCCAGTTTTTAGGACTAGCTGGTTACTACAGAAGGTTCATCCAAGACTTTTCCAGAATAGCAAAACCCTTGACTGCATTAACGCATAAAGGGAAGAAATTTGAATGGAATGATGAACAAGAGAAAGCGTTTCAGTTATTGAAGAAAAAGCTAACTACGGCACCTATATTGTCATTGCCTGAAGGGAATGATGATTTTGTGATTTATTGTGATGCATCAAAGCAAGGTCTCGGTTGTGTATTAATGCAACGAACGAAGGTGATTGCTTATGCGTCTAGACAATTGAAGATTCACGAACAAAATTATACGACGCATGATTTGGAATTAGGCGCGGTTGTTTTTGCATTAAAGACTTGGAGGCACTACTTATATGGGGTCAAAAGTATTATATATACCGACCACAAAAGTCTTCAACACATATTTAATCAGAAACAACTGAATATGAGGCAGCGTAGGTGGATTGAATTATTGAATGATTACGACTTTGAGATTCGTTACCACCCGGGGAAGGCAAATGTGGTAGCCGATGCCTTGAGCAGGAAGGACAGAGAACCCATTCGAGTAAAATCTATGAATATAATGATTCATAATAACATTACTACTCAAATAAAGGAGGCGCAACAAGGAGTTTTAAAAGAGGGAAATTTAAAGGATGAAATACCCAAAGGATCGGAGAAGCATCTTAATATTCAGGAAGACGGAACCCGGTATAGGGCTGAAAGGATTTGGGTACCAAAATTTGGAGATATGAGAGAAATGGTACTTAGAGAAGCTCATAAAACCAGATACTCAATACATCCTGGAACGGGGAAGATGTACAAGGATCTCAAGAAACATTTTTGGTGGCCGGGTATGAAAGCCGATGTTGCTAAATACGTAGGAGAATGTTTGACGTGTTCTAAGGTCAAAGCTGAGCATCAGAAACCATCAGGTCTACTTCAACAACCCGAAATCCCGGAATGGAAATGGGAAAACATTACCATGGATTTCATCACTAAATTGCCAAGGACTGCAAGTGGTTTTGATACTATTTGGGTAATAGTTGATCGTCTCACCAAATCAGCACACTTCCTACCAATAAGAGAAGATGACAAGATGGAGAAGTTAGCACGACTGTATTTGAAGGAAGTCGTCTCCAGACATGGAATACCAATCTCTATTATCTCTGATAGGGATGGCAGATTTATTTCAAGATTCTGGCAGACATTACAGCAAGCATTAGGAACTCGTCTAGACATGAGTACTGCCTATCATCCACAAACTGATGGGCAGAGTGAAAGGACGATACAAACGCTTGAAGACATGCTACGAGCATGTGTTATTGATTTCGGAAACAGTTGGGATCGACATCTACCGTTAGTAGAATTTTCCTACAACAACAGCTACCATTCAAGCATTGAGATTGCGCCGTTTGAAGCACTTTATGGTAGAAAGTGCAGGTCTCCAATTTGTTGGAGTGAAGTGGGGGATAGACAGATTACGGGTCCGGAGATTATACAAGAAACTACCGAGAAGATCATCCAAATTCAACAACGGTTGAAAACCGCCCAAAGTCGACAAAAGAGCTACGCTGACATTAAAAGAAAAGATATAGAATTTGAAATTGGAGAGATGGTCATGCTTAAAGTTGCACCTTGGAAAGGCGTTGTTCGATTTGGTAAACGAGGGAAATTAAATCCAAGGTATATTGGACCATTCAAGATTATTGATCGTGTCGGACCAGTAGCTTACCGACTAGAGTTACCTCAACAACTCGCGGCTGTACATAACACTTTCCACGTCTCGAATTTAAAGAAATGTTTTGCTAAAGAAGATCTCACTATTCCGTTAGATGAAATCCAAATCAACGAAAAACTTCAATTCATCGAAGAACCCGTCGAAATAATGGATCGTGAGGTTAAAAGACTTAAGCAAAACAAGATACCAATTGTTAAGGTTCGATGGAATGCTCGTAGAGGACCCGAGTTCACCTGGGAGCGTGAAGATCAGATGAAGAAGAAATACCCGCATCTATTTCCAGAAGATTCGTCAACACCTTCAACAGCTTAAAATTTCGGGACGAAATTTATTTAACGAGTAGGTACTGTAGTGACCAGAACTTTTCCATGTTTATATATATTAATTGAGATTGATATTTACATGATTAAATGTTTCCAACATGTTAAGCAATCAAACTTGTTAAGACTTGATTAATTGAAATATGTTTCATATAGACAATTGACCACCCAAGTTGATCGGTGATTCACGAACGTTAAAACTTGTAAAAACTATATGATGACATATATATGGATATATATATATAGTTAACATGATACTATGATAAGAAAACATATCATAAAGTATATTAACAATGAACTACATATGTAAAAACAAGACTACTAACTTAATGATTTTTAAACGAGACATATATGTAACGATTATCGTTGTAAAGACATTTAATGTATATATATCATATTAAGAGATATTCATACATGATAATATCATGATAATATAATAATTTAAAATCTCATTTGATATTATAAACATTGGGTTAACAACATTTAACAAGATCGTTAACCTAAAGGTTTCAAAACAACACTTACATGTAACGACTAACGATGACTTAACGACTCAGTTAAAATGTATATACATGTAGTGTTTTAATATGTATTTATACACTTTTGAAAGACTTAAATACACTTATCAAAATACTTCTACTTAACAAAAATGCTTACAATTACACCCTCGTTCAGTTTCATCAACAATTCTACTCGTATGCACCCGTATTCGTACTCGTACAATACACAGCTTTTAGATGTATGTACTATTGGTATATACACTACAATTATCAGCTCTTAGCAGCCCATGTGAGTCACCTAACACATGTGGGAACCATCATTTGGCAACTAGCATGAAATATCTCATAAAATTACAAAAATATGAGTAATCATTCATGACTTATTTACATGAAAACAAAATTACATATCCTTTATATCTAATCCATACACCAACGACCAAAAACACCTACAAACACTTTCATTCTTCAATTTTCTTCATATAATTGATCTCTCTCAAGTTCTATCTTCAAGTTCTAAGTGTTCTTCATAAATTCCAAAAGTTCTAGTTTCATAAAATCAAGAATACTTTCAAGTTTGCTAGCTCACTTCCAATCTTGTAAGGTGATCATCCAACCTCAAGAAATCTTTGTTTCTTATAGTAGGTTATCATTCTAATACAAGGTAATAATCATATTCAAACTTTGGTTCAATTTCTATAACTATAACAATCTTATTTCAAGTGATGATCTTACTTGAACTTGTTTTCGTGTCATGATTCTGCTTCAAGAACTTCGAGCCATCCAAGGATCCATTGAAGCTAGATCCATTTTTCTCTTTTCCAGTAGGTTTATCCAAGGAAATTAAGGTAGTAATGATGTTCATAACATCATTCGATTCATACATATAAAGCTATCTTATTCGAAGGTTTAAACTTGTAATCACTAGAACATAGTTTAGTTAATTCTAAACTTGTTCGCAAACAAAAGTTAATCCTTCTAACTTGACTTTTAAAATCAACTAAACACATGTTCTATATCTATATGATATGCTAACTTAATGATTTAAAACCTGGAAACACGAAAAACACCGTAAAACCGGATTTACGCCGTCGTAGTAACACCGCGGGCTGTTTTGGGTTAGTTAATTAAAAACTATGATAAACTTTGATTTAAAAGTTGTTATTCTGAGAAAATGATTTTTATTATGAACATGAAACTATATCCAAAAATTATGGTTAAACTCAAAGTGGAAGTATGTTTTCTAAAATGGTCATCTAGACGTCGTTCTTTCGACTGAAATGACTACCTTTACAAAAACGACTTGTAACTTATTTTTCCTACTATAAACATATAATTTTTCTGTTTAGATTCATAAAATAGAGTTCAATATGAAACCATAGCAATTTGATTCACTCAAAACGGATTTAAAATGAAGAAGTTATGGGTAAAACAAGATTGGATAATTTTTCTCATTTTAGCTACGTGAAAATTGGTAACAAATCTATTCCAACCATAACTTAATCAACTTGTATTGTATATTATGTAATCTTGAGATACCATAGACACGTATACAATGTTTCGACCTATCATGTCGACACATCTATATATATTTCAGAACAACCATAGACACTCTATATGTGAATGTTGGAGTTAGCTATACAGGGTTGAGGTTGATTCCAAAATATATATAGTTTGAGTTGTGATCAATACTGAGATACGTATACACTGGGTCGTGGATTGATTCAAGATAATATTTATCGATTTATTTCTGTACATCTAACTGTGGACAACTAGTTATAGGTTACTAACGAGGACAGCTGACTTAATAAACTTAAAACATCAAAATATATTAAAAGTGTTGTAAATATATTTTGAACATACTTTAATATATATGTATATATTGTTATAGGTTCGTGAATCAACAGTGGTCAAGTCTTACTTCCCGACGAAGTAAAAATCTGTGAAAGTGAGTTATAGTCCCACTTTTAAAATCTAATATTTTTGGGATGAGAATACATGCAGGTTTTATAAATGATTTACAAAATAGACACAAGTACGTGAAACTACATTCTATGGTTGAATTATCGAAATCGAATATGCCCCTTTTTATTAAGTCTGGTAATCTAAGAATTAGGGAACAGACACCCTAATTGACGCGAATCCTAAAGATAGATCTATTGGGCCTAACAAACCCCATCCAAAGTACCGGATGCTTTAGTACTTCGAAATTTATATCATATCCGAAGGGTGTCCCGGAATGATGGGGATATTCTTATATATGCATCTTGTTATTGTCGGTTACCAGGTGTTCACCATATGAATGATTTTTATCTCTATGTATGGGATGTGTATTGAAATATGAAATCTTGTGGTCTATTGTTACGATTTGATATATATAGGTTAAACCTATAACTCACCAACATTTTTGTTGACGTTTAAAGCATGTTTATTCTCAGGTGAATATTAAGAGCTTCCGCTGTTGCATACTAAAATAAGGACAAGATTTGGAGTCCATGTTTGTATGATATTGTGTAAAAACTGCATTCAAGAAACTGATTTCGATGTAACATATTTGTATTGTAAACCATTATGTAATGGTCGTGTGTAAACAGGATATTTTAGATTATCATTATTTGATAATCTACGTAAAGTTTTTTAAACCTTTATTTATGAAATAAAGGTTATGGTTTGTTTTAAAAATGAATGCAGTCTTTGAAAAACGTCTCATATAGAGGTCAAAACCTCGCAACGAAATCAATTAATATGGAACGTTTTTAATCAATAAGAACGGGACATTTCAGAGGTTCTGCTCGCGTGATCTCAAAATAAGTTTTTCCGAGTGGGATAGATCTAAGGAAATTATGGGCTACAGTTATGGATGTTATGAGTGTGGATCATGGGTATGCTCTTAAGGACAATCTAGTGTTTATCATCTCCGTTGCGTCTACGTACTTTCCTGCAATACTGAATCTCAATATTGATACATGAACACCCATAACTTAACTTTTATATATTATTAGTGTATCCCTGACTAGTGCTCGAGTATATATGTTTATGCATGTTTGTATGTTTAATTTTGTCATTAGATAACTTATGATAAATTATGAATTTGATACGTATGCGATTGAGATAAGGTATATGATATGCATGTCGTTGGAAAGCTGGCGAAAAACTATAAACTTTTCATTTAGATATCGTATGATTTTGCTGAACGGATTAAAAGATATCGTCAATTGAATTATCTATAATTTTAAAGTATTATTGTTAAAATGATTATCGTTATCGTTATCGTTATCATTATCGTCGTTATTATCGTTATTATTATTTTTATTTAATAATCAATATTATAATTATAATTATTATTATTATTATTATTATTATTATTATTATTATTATTATTATGATTATCATTATTATTATTAATATTATTAAAATAATTAATATTTTTTTATCAAAACTATCAATTTATTATTTTTATCGTCATTATTATTATTAAAAGATATTAAAACCATCATTTTTATTAAAATTATCATTTTTAATAGAAATATCATTATTATTATAAAATATCATTATTATTATCATTTAAGTATTATTATTATTTAAAAATTATCATTTTGAATAGAAATATTATTTTTATATAAAATATTATTATTACGGTTAATATTAAAAAGTATTGCTATTATTAAGATTGTCATGATTAGAATTAACATTTTATTATAATCATTAGTAAATATAAATATTGTTATTTTTATTAGTAGAATAATAATAATTATTATTACAAAATAATACAACTTTAACTTATTATTGTTATTATCGATAATATTTTATCATATCAATATGTGATACAAATATATTTTACTACATGTAATATAATTACATTAATAATACCTATCATTATATTTTTATGATATTAAATGAACTTTATAAATTTTATTACTTAAGATATATAAAAGTATATTTTTATTATATAAATTTTAATATAAAATTTTATTTATTTATTAATAAATGAATTATATTATTACTTTAATAAAATCTGTTAAATATATTAAATATATAAAACGACTATATTTATGTTAAATAATAATCATGCATAGATTTTGAAAGTCATTTTGGGTCAAGTTGACTTTTGTTGACTTTTGCATGATAATCTCGAGCATTAGGATTATGATACACTATGACCTAACCTAAATTGTTAGACAGATATTGACCAATCTATGAATATATATATATATATATATATATATATATATATATATATATATATATATATATATATATATATATATATATATATATATATATATATATATATATATACTTAATATAGGTTCGTGAATCCGAGGCCAACCCTATACTTGTCAGTGCCATCATATGCACAATTGCTACGAAATACAGTATTGTGAGTTTCATTTGCTCCCTTTTTAAATGCTTTTGGAATATATATTTTTGGGACTGAGAATATAGTCATGCGCTGCTTTTATAAATATTTTACGAAATAGACACAAGTAATCGAAACTACATTCTATGGTTTGATTATCGAATCGAATATCACCCCTTTTAGCTTGGTAGCCTAAGAATTAGGGAACAAATACCCTAATTGACGCGAATCCTAAAGGTAGAGCTACGGGCACTAACACCCCCCATACTGGAAAATGGTATGCTTTAGTACTTCGAGTTTATATTATACAGATGGATTTCTGTTTTGGGGATATTCTATATGCATGATGTTAATGTCGGTTACCAGGTGTGTTCAATCCATATGAATAATTTTTAAACACTTGCGAGTGTATGATTATTGAATAAAGGAAATCTTGTGGTCTATTAAATTATGGAAATGATTGATTACGATAAACTAATGAACTCACCAGCCCGTTGGTTGACACTTTAAAGCATGTTTATTATCAGGTATTAAGGAAATCTTCCGCTGTGCATTTACTTATTTTAAAGATATTATTTGGAGTCATTCATTGTAGTGACCCAAACTTTTCCATGTTTATATATATTAATTGAGATTGATATTTACATGATTAAATGTTTCCAACATGTTAAGTAATCAAACTTGTTAAGACTTGATTAATTGAAATATGTTTCATATAGACAATTGACCACCCAAGTTGACCGGCGATTCACGAACGTTAAAACTTGTAAAAACGACATGACGATATATATATGGATATACATATGGTTAACATGAGATTATGATAAGTAAGTATATCCATAAGTATATTAACAATGAGTTATATACATATAAACAAGACTACTAACTTAAGGATTTCGAAACGAGACATATATGTAACGATTATCGTTGTAACGACATTTAAATGTATATATATCATATTAAGATATATTAATATATCATAATATCATGATAATATAATAATTTAACATCTCATTAGATATAATAAACAATGGGTTAACAACATTAATTGAGATCGTTAACTTAAAGGTTTCAAAACAACACTTACATGTAACGACTAACGATGACTTAACGACTTAGTTAAAATGTATATACATGTAGTGTATTTAGATGTATTAAAATACTTTTGGAAGACTTCAAGACATATATCAAAACACTCATACTTAACGAAAATGGTTACAGTTACTTTTCCATTCTTTTCTTTCATCAAGAATTCTAGTCGTATTCTTACCCGTATTATACACAGCTTCAAAATGTACTTACTATGAGTATATACCAATAGGAACTAGCATGGGATTCCACTCTTGATTATGTCATGTATGACTAATCAATTTTAACTTCTACCATGAGCTAGTCAACTAACTAGAACTCCTTTTAACCCCACTCACCACTCACCAATTACCACTCATCATTCACTCCATTTCACTTCCAATTCTCTTTCTAATTCTCTCTCAACACACACACACTATTATGAACGTATTTTTCCAGTAGTTAATCATCATCTTCATCAAAAATCACTTCAAGAATCAAGCTCTAATCATCATAGGAAGAACACTTCAAGAACACTTCAAAAATCCCTTCAAGTTTACTAATTTACTTCCAAGCTTTCTAATCCATTCCAAGTAATCATCTAAGATCAAGAAACCTTTGTTATATACAGTAGGTTATCTTTCTTATTCAAGGTAATATTCATATTCAAACTTTGATTCAATTTCTATAACTATAAACTATCTTAATTCGAGTAAAAATCTTACTTGAACTTGTTTTTGTGTCATGATCCTACTTCAAGAACTTTCAAGCCATCCAAGATCCTTTGAAGCTAGATCATTTCTTGTCACTTCCAGTAGGTTTACCTACTGAACTTGAGGTAGTAATAATGTTCATAACATCATTCGATTCATATATATAAAACTATCTTATTCGAAGGTTTAAACTCGTAATCACTAGAACATAGTTTAGTTAATTCTAAACTTGTTCGCAAACAAAAGTTAATCCTTCTAACTTGACTTTTAAAATTAACTACACACATGTTCTATATCTATATAATATGCTAACTTAATGATTTAAAATCTGGAAACACGAAAACACCGTAAAACCGGATTTACGCCGTCGTAGTAACACCGCGGGCTGTTTTGGGTTAGTTAATTAAAAACTATGATAAACTTTGATTTAAAAGTTGTTATTCTGAGAAAATGATTTTTATTATGAACATGAAACTATATCCAAAAATTATGGTTAAACTCAAAGTGGAAGTATGTTTTCTAAAATGGTCATCTAGACGTCGTTCTTTCGACTGAAATGACTACCTTTACAAAAACGACTTGTAAATTATTTTTCCGAAAATAAACCTATAATTTTTCTGTTTAGATTCATAAAATAGAGTTCAATATAAAACCATAGCAATTTGATTCACTCAAAACGGATTTAAAATGAAGAAGTTATGGGTAAAACAAGATTGGATAATTTTTCTCATTTTAGCTACGTGAAAATTGGTAACAAATCTATTCCAACCATAACTTAATCAACTTGTATTGTATATTATGTAATCTTGAGATACCTTAGACACGTATACAATGTTTCGACCTATCATGTCGACACATCTATATATATTTCGGAACAACCATAGACACTGTATATGTGAATGTTGGAGTTAGCTATACAGGGTTGAGGTTGATTGCAAAATATATATAGTTTGAGTTGTGATCAATACTGAGATACGTATACACTGGGTCGTGGATTGATTCAAGATAATATTTATCGATTTATTTCTGTACATCTAACTGTGGACAACTAGTTGTAGGTTACTAACGAGGACAGCTGACTTAATAAACTTAAAACATCAAAATATATTAAAAGTATTATAAATATATTTTGAACATACTTTGATATATATGTATATATTGTTATAGGTTCGTGAATCAACCAGTGGCCAAGTCTTACTTCCCGACGAAGTAAAAATTTGTGAAAGTGAGTTATAGTCCCACTTTTAAAATCTAATATTTTTGGGATGAGAATACATGCAGGTTTTATAAATGATTTACAAAATAGACACAAGTACGTGAAACTACATTCTATGGTTGAATTATCAAAATCGAATATGCCCCTTTTTATTAAGTCTGGTAATCTAAGAATTAGGGAACAGACACCCTAATTGACGCGAATCCTAAAGATAGATCTATTGGGCCTTACAAACCCCATCCAAAGTACCGGATGCTTTAGTACTTCGAAATTTATATCATATCCGAAGGGTGTCCCGGAATGATGGGGATATTCTTATATATGCATTTTGTTAATGTCGGTTACCAGGTGTTCACCATATGAATGATTTTTATCTCTATGTATGGGATGTGTATTGAAATATGAAATCTTGTGGTCTATTATTATGATTTGATATATATAGGTTAAACCTATAACTCACCAACATTTTTGTTGACGTTTTAAGCATGTTTATTCTCAGTTGATTATTAAGAGCTTCCGCTATCGCATACTTAAATAAGGACGAGATTTGGAGTCCATGCTTGTATGATATTATGTAAAAACTGCATTCAAGAAACTTATTTTGTTGTAGCATATTTGTATTGTAAACCATTATGTAATGGTCGTGTGTAAACAGGATATTTTATATTATCATTATTTGATAATCTACGTAAAGCTTTTTAAACCTTTATTGATGAAATAAAGGTTATGGTTTGTTTTAAAATGAATGAAGTCTTTGAAAAACGTCTCATATAGAGGTCAAAACCTCGCAATGAAATCAATTAATATGGAACGTTTTTAATCAATAAGAACGGGACATTTCATTCATGGCATATTTCAAAAGACGTTGCATTCAAGTCGTTGAATTTAATAAAGATTATTATTAAGTAAATGACAGATTAGGTCATTTATAGTTTGGATATTATGAAATGGTATGCATGCCTGTTAACTTTCGATGAAATGAAAGTTTGTCTTTTTAAAACGAATGCAATGTTTGCAAAATGTATCATATAGAGGTCAAATACCTCGCAATGTGACCATATGTTATTGTATTTGTCCTTATGGATTTGGACGGGTCGCTTCATGTGGTATTAGAGCGGTGGTCTTAGCGAACCAGGTCTTGCATTAGTGTGTCTAACTGATAGTTATTAAGATGCATTAGTGAGTCTGGACTTCGACCGTGTCTGCATATCAAAAGTTTTGCTTATCATTTTTGTCAGAAATTAACTACTTATCTTCTTAAGTCTAGACGCCTTTCGGTTACCTCAAAATGTAACCATATCTTACTGCATTCATTGCATAGATAGTGTATAGACAAATTCATATCTTTATATATCTATTACAGTAAACTCTGTCTGACGTCTTTCGAAAATTTCTCTGTAATTTAGGGGATCTTGGTATTATATATACATATGTACAATATGTATTGAAGAATACCAAACTGAATCCTATAATCTATTACATATAAAAATTCATTTCCCTAATCATATGAGATGGATCCCTCGACTAGTTCAAGTTCATCGGATTCTAATATGGATTTTCATTCAAGCTCCGAAAGCAGTGTGACCGGAATGGATCAACCAATTAGTCATCATCTATTCTAAATGAACTGGGGATGAGTTCGTAGCCTCCTTAATCATTGGAGACAAGAAGAAGGCGATCCTTTCCATCCGCCACATTGCCCTCTTTGTGAAGAACCTGAAGCACTTACCGGCGAACCTGTCCGAAACACCATTTTCTCTCTCATTTCCAGAGTATCTTGTCTCGATTATATACTATACCAAATTCTAGATCTTATTTATCCGCTCGTTCGAACCGACAACCACCCCAGTGTAATAGAAGAAGTTAACGAGCTTCGCGCTCGGGTAGTGGTTTTGGAGAATATGGTGCAAAGATTACAAGCACCAGCAGCAGCACCGGCAACAACAGTACCACCATCTGCAACACCAACAGTACCATTACCACCACCAACAACAACATCCGCATTCCATACCTCAATATCACAATCTATACCTCGAACATCAACATCATACGCACCGTAAATACCAAGGAGTACCAACAACACCAAACGATGAAGTATTGATTCATAACTTCATCGAGGGAATATTCTGTAGAGAATATGTAATTTCTAAAAGTTTTAGAAATTATTATTCTAGTACTAATTGTAAACCAGATGAGTGAGCGAAATGATGAAATGAAACCCTGACTGGAATGATGCACGATTTACAAACTAGACTTATTTTACCAGCAGCATCAGCAGTACCATCAACATTACCAGCATCGTCAATGTTGTCAACATCGTCAGCACCAGCAGCACCTATAACATCACAAGTTCAATCAGATCTATAATCACCGCGAACAACATCACTAACCAACAACAAGTAGGTCATATCAACGACTTATGAACTCATTTTCACTGAAGAAATTATATGTATAACTTCTATATATAAATTTTGGAAACCATAGTATATCTTTTCATATTAAGCTATTATAAATGAATTAATAAGGGTAGATACTACTCGGTTAATTCATATTACTAATATGCTATGATGTACATCCTCAGTTAATAACTTAACCATCGTTAGCTACAATATCCCTTTCAACTCGACAAATTTTATTTCATAATAAACCAAGTGTATTATTCAATTATAAGTTTGATTTTTACACTTTCATTTTCGATATGCTCGAAATTCCCTAGAAAACATCATCATATCTTACGAGGTTAACAAGAATTCCACAAGCATCAACATCCTTCACCGAGGAATATCAATTAGTATCGATAATGAAGTACTAATTACATTAGTGAAACACTCCGTGAAAATTATGTAATCTTTAATGTTTTAAATATTATCCATTTCCAATTTCAGCCGAAAATCAAACGAGTTTAATATTCTATTAACTCAATAATTATGTATTACATCTGAAGAAAATATACCTATATATTTTCATAAAGACTGTAATAAAATTTTTGTACAAAATATTAACTGTGAATTTTTTTTAACGGGTAGGTAATACCCGAGACATATATAAATTCACAATTAATATGTTACATTCTTCGATTCTGATTCACAATTCATCAACTACATACATTACTTTCACAACAATATACATTCTTTTATAAAAATCAAAACAACCATTCTCATCAAAAATTGATTATATATTCTGAATTTTGACGAATCAAAATTCAAGTCAAGATTTAACAGAAGACATCACTCTTAGATTCTTACATCTTTCAAAGCTATACTTTTACTTCAAAACTGTGCTAAAACATCATTTCTATTCATAGAACTCAGAAAATATTTTACCTTGCTCCTTACTCTAAAACCCTTGCGGACGATATTCTTCATCATCCTCTGATCTTAGATATTCTAAGATATCATCATATCTTTCATTATAAATATCTTCGATGTTTTTGAAGATATCTTCATAACTATTGTTATTCGAAATCATTTATCTCTTCGCGCTATCTGTGTTACATCATAAAAGAAACTATTTTAGTTTCTAAATTTTGAAAAATTTGAATGTAAAATATGAATGCTATTGAAGTAGTGTTGGCAACTGAAGCATGAGTTAGTATAATATAATGACACTTGATCAACGTGATTAAATTACAGTAAGTCATGCCGAGTTTCTAAATGGAACGTGACGATTCACAGATCATAACGTCATCATGTGCCATGTTACACGACTCTTGTATTCTACTTAACCTCTAAACATATCAAGAAAATATTTTTCTTGATGACTCGGTCTTTTTCGAGGTATTATGGTAATTTGATAAATCGATATCGTGCTATTACAATTTCCTTATTAGAACACTAACTATCCATACTTACAAATTCTGGACCATTATTCGCTTGACTTGAAGTCGGGAAGAGGAGACAAAAGTATGGAACTTTTGAATATAAAAGAAAATATAAAGCTCGACAACAACACATAAATTACAAACTGTGCATATCAATACGTATTTCCACGTAAAGGCATGGGAGAATTAAAATTACTATAACTCCAAGGTAATAGTAGAAATAAACAAAATCCTCAGGTGGTAGATGAAATAGAAGAATGACAGACATGAAAGTTAGGAGTATATCCAGAATCAGTACTGGATGGAGCATACTGATGAATGCTTTAAAATATGAGTTGAGGGAGAAAGAATAGAAGGTGTAAGTTGTAAGGAAATGAAGGGGGTGGATTTATAGTAAACTATCTGACAGAGCAATCAAAACAGATGATTGCATTTAAAGCGGATCCTAATTCCCTTGATTACCGAAGAATAAAATCTTATTACGAAGATTTTCTCCAAATCTCTTGAACTTGAAAATCAATCCTATCTATTTCAAAAGATATGACGAATCTACACCTACTCATTCCACTCTTTTGTGATAACGTCATTCATACTCTTCACATAAACGGATTGTTTTATCCATATTACTCAATGATGATAAAACTCTATTTATCAACTAATAATTGTCATGAAAACATTCTTATTGTTAGCCATGACAACCTCGATCGAATTTCGGGGACGAAATTTATTTAACGGGTAGGTACTGTGACAACCCGAAAATTTCCGACCAAATTTAAACTTTAATCTTTATATGTTTCCGACACGATAAGCAAAGTTTGTTAAGTTAAATCTCAAGAATTTTAAACTGTGTTCATACATTCATTTAAATCTCGACCAAATTCTGACGATTCACGAACCATTAAATGAACGGATATGATTATATGTATATGTGTATATATTATAACTTGAGACATTAACAAAGTACTAAATGTATAATACTTTACATGAATGTATTTTTTCAATATATTTATCGATGGAATTAGAAGATAAGATCAAATGATTGATTTATCAGATACATTGTATGATTACGAGTCTCTTTTGAGAGGTCCACTTTGATTTAGGAAAACTTTTCCTTTTTAACAGTATTCGGAATAAATGATAAAGTAATCTTCGAGTAAGGACAAAGTGTCAAGTAGCGAGAGCTAGACAGATTGGTGGAAATTCCTGTTGAATTCCAAATACATGCCGTACAATAATTGCCTCGTGACTTTTGATAAGATAAACTATTTAACCTTCATATTAGTTAATGTAAAAGTAAAATTGGGGAGTATAGATAACTTAGAAAATGAATATCGATAGGTTAAGTAAACGATTGTAACACTTGTTTAGTGATTCGATTGATTTATAGATATGTTAATTAGAACGTTTGAGAAATTAAATTAAACATTGGCTCATAAATGAATTATATCAAATTAAGTTCTAGAGCGTAAACGTTAAGTGATATAATAATATCAATTGTTTAAACGATTTTAATCTATATATATATATATATATATATATATATATATATATATATATATATATATATATATATATATATATATATTAAACTTTGAAATATAATTAGTTTTTGAAAAACTAAATATTATGTTAGTAAATAAATATTTCTAAAATAATAAGTTTATATTTCTAAATAAAAATATATTTATATTTTACAAAGTGATAAAATATAATATTAACTTGGTCGTAAAACGTTTTGAATTTAAAATAGTATTATTATAATATATATTGGTAAATAACGAGACATCGATTTATAGAAGAAAATGACCAAAACACTCAAATGAATAAGTTACACTTTGTGTGGGATAATTTTTCTTTGATTTGAGTCTTGTTATTGATAAAGATACATTACACGAAACGTAAAGTACCAGTTTTCTAAGCGTACGAAAATGCGTTCGAAAAACCAGATCCGGTACTGAAGTCGAGGGTCAACGTACAACACATCAGTGTAAAAATTACAAATCAACTATGCACGAGAATATAATATAATATTTAATTAATTCTAAAGATTAAATATATTATATATTAAATAATATATATAATAATCTTATTAGAGTGTCGGCAAGTATAGTAAACGTGTTTTTAACTTCCCCATCAAACCATGCGATCGTATGGTCTAAACCTTGAAACCCCATGCGATCGCATGGGGGGTTAGGTGACAAAAGTTTTATAAAGCTTGCTCGACTTCTGATTAGGGTAACTCAGTTTTCATTTCATCATAACACTCAGTATAAATAAATATATACACATATTATTGATATTACTAATCTCTAGATTTTTAATATTATTATAATTAGTATTAGTAGTATTTAGTATTATTATTAGTATTAAACATAAAATACTACGACGAGGTTCTGCTCGCGTGATCTCAAAATAAGTTTTTTCGAGTGGGATAGATCTAAGGAAATTATGGGCTATAGCTATGGAGGTTATGGGTGTGGATCAGGGGTATGCTCGTAAGGTCAATCTAGTGTTTATCATTTTCGTTGCGTCTACGTATTTTCCTGCAATATTGAATCTCAATATTGATATGTGAGCACTCATAACTTAACTTTTATATATTATTAGTATATCCCTGACTAGTGCTCGAGTATATATGTTTATGCATGTTTGTATGTTTAATTTTGTCATTAGATAACTTATGATAAATTATGAATTTGATACATATGCGATTAAGATAAGGTATATGATATGCATGTCGTTGGAAAGCTGGCGAAAAACTATAAACTTTTCATTTAGATATCGTATGATTTTGATGAACGGATTAAAAGATATTGTCAATTGAATTACCTATAATTTTAAAGTATTATTGTTAAAATGATTATCGTTATCGTTATCGTTATCGTTATCGTTATCGTTATCGTTATCATCGTTATTATCGTTATTATTATTTTTATTTAATAATCAATATTATTATTATTATTATTATTATTATTATTATTATTATTATTATTATTATTATTATTATTATTATTATTATTATGATTATCAATATTATTATTAATATTATTAAAATAATTAATATTTTTTTATCAAAACTATCAATTTATTATTTTTATCGTCATTATTATTATTAAAAGTATCACCAATATTAAAACCATCATTTTTATTAAAATTATAATTTTTAATAGAAATATTATTGTTATTATAAAATATCATTATTATTATCATTTTAGTATTATTATTATTTAAAAATTATTATTTTTAATAGAAATATTATTTTTATATAAAATATTATTATTACGGTTAATATTAAAAAGTATTGCTATTATTAAGATTGTCATGATTAGAATTATCATTTTATTATAATCATTAGTAAATATAAATATTGTTATTTTTATTAGTAGAATAATAATAATTATTAATACAAAATAATACAACTTTCACTTATTATTGTTATTATCGATAATATTTTATCAAATCAATATGTGATACAAAGATATTTTACTACATGTAATATAATTACATTAATAATACCTATCAATATATTTTTATGATATTAAATGAACTTTATAAATTTTATTACTTAAGATATATAAAAGTATACTTTTATTATATAAATTTTAATATAAAATTTTATTTATTAATAAATGAATTATATTATTACTTTAATAAAATCTGTTAAATATATTAAATATATAAATCGACTATATTTATGTTAAATAATAATCATGCATAGATTTTGAAAGTCATTTTGGGTCAAGTTGACTTTTGTTGACTTTTGCATGATAATCTCGAGCATTAGGATTATAAGTTGACTTTTGTTGACTTTTGCATGATAATCTCGAGCATTAGGATTATGATACACTATGACCTAACCTAAATTGTTAGACAGATATTGACCAATCTATGAATATATATATATATATATATATATATATATATATATATATATATATATATATATATATATATACACACACTTAATATAGGTTCGTGAATCCGAGGCCAAACCTATACTTGTCAGTGCCATCATATGCACAATTGCTAGGAAATACAGTATTGTGAGTTTCATTTGCTCCCTTTTTAAATGCTTTTGCAATATATATTTTTAGGACTGAGAATACATGCGCTGCTTTTATAAATGTTTTACGAAATAGACACAAGTAATCGAAACTACATTCTATGGTTGGATTATCGAATCGAATATCACCCCTTTTATCTTGGTAGCCTAAGAATTAGGGAACAACCTAATTGACGTGAATCCTAAAGGTAGATCTACGGGCACTAACACCCCCATACTGGAAATGGTATGCTTTAATACTTTGAGTTTATATTATACAGATGGATTTCTGTTTTGGGGATATTCTATATGCATGATGTTAATGTCGGTTACCAGGTGTTCAATCCATATGAATGATTTTTAAACACTTGCGAGTGTATGATTATTGAATAAAGGAAATCTTGTGGTCTATTAAAATTATGGAAATAATTGATTACGATAAACTAATGAAATCACCAGCCTGTTGGTTGACACTTTAAAGCATGTTTATTCTCAGGTATTAAGGAAATCTTCCGCTATGCATTTGCTCATTTTAAAGATATTACTTGGATTCATTCATGGCATATTTCAAAAGACGTTGCATTCAAGTCGTTGAATTCAATAAAGATTATTATTAAGTAAATGACAGATTAGGTCATTTATAGTTTGGATATTATGAAATGGTATGCATGCCTGTTAACTTTCGATGAAATGAAAGTTTGTCCTTTTAAAACGAATGCAATATTTACAAAATGTATCATATAGAGGTCAAATACCTCGCAATGTAACCATATGTTATTGTATTCGGCCTTATGGATTAGGACGGGTCGCTTCACACTCGGCCGACTGTGTTTATCTACAGGTGCTGAAGAACAAGGCTACGAGTTTCACCAAAAATCAACCAATTCTTGCTCTAGAGCTCGATTACAACCTCAAAACCGACCAAATCGAAGACACTAAGCATGAAGAAACATAAACCCGCTAGATTTAGACTCAAACAACATCAAATCTAACCATTTTGACCCAAATTACACATTTTGTAAAAACTAACACAAAAACCCATTTTTCTCAAAGATTAGAGCATGAAAGCCTGTGATTCTTACCTTGATAGAATCAGTAAATCACAAAGAATAAGATAATGTAAAAGATTTGAGCTCAAGAATAAGGATTTAAGATTAGGGTTTGATTTGGGTGAGGATGAAGATACGTGTGTGTATGTGTGTGTGAATATTCTGGAAACAAAGTGAAAAAAAAGGGAAGCACTAGTCATCTAAATTGGGTTAAAATCCCACAATGTGAAACACACGGGAATTTATCAGTTATCTGATATCATTCGTACTTAATTTGACTGCCCTAACGGAGTCCAAATTAAATAAACAAACCTGTTCTGTGACCCTTGTCACAAACTGGTCCTATCCACATCATTAAATAATAATAATAATAAAATTAAAATAAAAGCAAATAATAACACCACACAACCTGAGGGCAAAATAGTAATCTAACAGCTAGGCCCACTTCGAGGGTGTTACAAATCTATCTCCCTTAAAGAGATTCCGTCCTCGGAATCTGCTAAGTCATAGCCAACACGGGTCGCAGGTAACAAATACCAACACAATTGGTCACACCGGTAGTTACACCAAAACACATCCTAAGATGACAAGCATTACCAAGGTTCATTAGTTTTCTCAGCTGTCAACCCATAAGCCAAAATCGTGAATTTAAGAACTCACCATCACTAAGTCAATGCCAACCCTTTCTGTTACGACCAACTCTAATCACGCAACACAACATTCAGATAATTTATCTCGCAATTGTCTATAGCATCACAATTATCGCTAGAAGGGGTAACCAAGTACCAACAATCTACTGTTTAACAAGGGTCGTGCACGTCATCTTTTATCCTAGCGCTAAACTAAGAGGATAACGATCAAATAATTCAACACTAGATACAATCAACATTCATTCAAATACAAGACAACCCAAAAGTATTATATAGACCCATCATCAATTTAATTGACTTCCACGAAATGGTTCACAACAAGTTTCCGCTTACATATCGTATTCTCGAATCATATGTTACTATCCATCATTTTGTCCTCTAATTTACATCAATCAGTCTGATTTTCTCGGTTTTCCACGAAAATTTTCACATCAAACTGTCACTACACCCCACTTTCTGAAGATACCAACGGTTATACACTGGCAATTTCATTGAATCGGACTGATCCATCAAATTTTGAGATTACCCATAAAGTAAATCCATCCAATCTCCCATTTAGTTTATTCTAAGTCATCTATTTATTGTCAACGTGTCACATGAAGACATAACTCAGTTATGCCTACAATTCTACATTACCAAATCAATAAAGGTCATGGGTATTATAAACCACCACAACGGGTCACAACGTGACCTAAGTCAAAACATGTCCTACGGTCATACGCCTTACAAAGCTCTGTCCATTCTCGTAGGTCAAAAGCTAACTTATCGGTATAAAGCCAAACACACCATATGCTATTCTACTACCCAAGGGCCAAGACCCGCTATATGCCGATCTGCAAACTTACTTACTTACACTACACAATATCCGAATCGTTCCTCAGATTCTGGTCTAGAAAACAGTCTTTACCGCGCGCTAAAGAAATTTAATGATAACAACCTTCCACTATCTAATAACTGAACAAGTCTAATTTTTTCTGAATTCCAAACATGATCTTTCATTAATCTTACAAAATACCACGAAAATTCCATCTCATGTCTAGGTTTTACACACTAACTCTCGAGTCACTACTAATGACCCACTACATGATATCTGTCAATCATGATTTCAGGTTATCCCCGAGTCACCTTCATCGAATTTCCTAGATCAACTCACTCTAAAACACTGAATAATGGCTATTATTTACCTTAGAATACACAAACTTAGCTAATTTCATCACTACAACATAGCAAATCAACTCGGATTACACTAAATTACCCAAACTCCGTAATTTAATACTTGTTTCAATCTCGATATTCAAGAATTTCGTTGAAATTCGCTTATCTGGTTCAATATTCACCCAATTATTCAACGACTAAATCGTGATTCTGGTCAACTCAATCATAGTAAAAATGATTACCAACCCAATTTCAAATCAATTCAATCATTACATCAGAAATCTTGAGTAAAGAATAATCGTCCACACATTATGAAAGTAATTATCCAAGTATTAATTTCCTCAAGTAACATCAATACACATGCCCAACACTGCTACAGTTACATCAGAAATATCGTCACTAGGTTAAAGTGCTACCAGAACCCGTAATTAAATACCTAGTTCAAATTCGATATTTAAGGGTTTCGTCATAAATCACTTATCTAGGTTGATACTTACCCAAAATTCATCACTTAAAGCATGACTTTATTCATATCTTCAATAGAAGAAACACTTACAAATGCAATATTAAACCAACATTAATCATTCGAACATGGATTTCAAGTCAACGATATCCACTACCACAAGCAATAAACATCCATCTAACAATTAAGTCCGTCAAATGATATAAATACACGCGTTTGACACCACTAAAACTATCTCTGCATTGACTTTATTTTTCTTCGAACTTCATCAGAACTCAAAACTAAGGCTTATTCGATCATCAATAGCCTAGGTCCAAATATTGTTCAACTACCATTACCATGTCAAAAAAGTCTACTCTCGGTCAACAGTTCATCGAAAATCACATTCATCGTCAAACAACACCCGATCTAACACTCATTACATCTCTTCCGACTCTCGAAACTACTGTATGATTTACTACAATGTATTTCCATTGGCCAGACGTAATACATCATTCTAAATCACACTTTCATTTCGAGTATTTTCGAACAAGATCTTAATAGAGTTCATCAATACAACACGGTCTAGTTTCTCAAGTCATTGGTAGTTATAAATCTCCACTATACCCCAATCAAATAAATTTTACAATCTAAGACTATCCAAACCACAAGAAGTCTTGTAAGTAAACACCTAACTCGGTTCTAGCTCGATCTTAATTCTACTAAGTCCTCTTTAGCAACCACATTTGAAAATCCGATCCAACATTCAATAAACTATACCTACTTACTTCGTCTTGTTTGCAAATACTATTATTTTCTGTCCTCGACCTTGCAATCAAATCTTCAAAAGATAAGATATTCACATTAGTCACTATCGAACTATCAGATCAATGATTCTACCTTAACAATAATATGATCACTGTTCTAATCACGTCTTTTGACCTAGTCAAGATTCATCACAATTTAGCTTGAACTGAATTCCTATTCCGATTAAAGTCTTCTCTACTTCCAAGAAAGTCACTAAACGAACGTCTCCTATACTGACATCTAATGAGTCACACCAATTCACAAAAGTCAACAACTTCTCAGGACAACTCTACGAGTCCTACATAGCTAATCAAATCCTGCAATGGTACAGCCAGGCTAGTAATAATTCTCACATAACAACAAAACATAATTTTCCTATCTTCAATCAAGACTACATGGAAAGCTCCTTTCAAACATACTTCTTAAAGGTCACCACCAACTCACATGAGTGATATCGGCTAAAAAGTCATGTTTTTACCCCCGATATTGAGTCCGAAAAGCATAAAGTTCAAAGCTTTGTCGGCAAAATAATCACTTTTTTGGTTAAATTTGTAGGTAAAGTAATTACGAAGACGATGCAAAAAGAATCAAGATAAACGGAGCTAAAACGAAGATTCTAGAGCGAAAACGGTGAAAGACAAGAAATCAAGTTACGATCCAGTGAATCAAGGCTGACCAGACCAAAAATGGCCTGCCATACGGCTTGCCAGTATGGGGTACGGCCTGCCAAACGGTCCAGCAAATGGCCCCAAGAAACGGCTTGCCTGGCAAATGGCTTGCCAAATACGGCCTGCCAAACGGCCTGCCAAACGGGCTGCCAGCCATTTGCAGGCAATTTTCTAGTCTATTTAAAGTGATTTTTGTCATCCAATTTCCACACACCTCTCTTCACTCTCTCACTACAATACCCTTTCTCTCACTAGAAGCTTTCAAGGCCTTCTTACCTCCGAGCAGGAAATTAAGTACCCGGTGGCGAACGTCGAAGATTTTAATAGGAGCGGTCTAGAGGTTGTCAGCACTTGTAATGGTCCAGATCTCTTATGTAAATGGTGAACGCTTTCCTTAATTTAATAAAGTTATTATCTTGAGTTGCTTTCATCTTGCATGATTATCTATCTGTTACAATTGTTTATTATATGTTGAATATTTTATCTGAAACTTATCATACTGTTATGCTAAAACCTTGACGGCTTAGAAGTTTAATTTACAGATCACCATTTCCACTTATTCACGTGGCTATAACCTAGTATTAGGACCTGATCAACCCTAGGATACAAGGTAAGAAGTTATGTGTGCTTAACGTCACAATAGGGATATAGTACCTATGTACGAATAACCACTTGTTCGTCATAGAAGAGCTGCCCATTTAGGTTGTGATTAGAGTTAGCATTATAGAGTTCAGTGAACACTAGCTTACTCAGAAGCATGATTCGCATCGGAAGTAATGTTCTTGAGATATTGTAAGATGATCCGGGGTTGAATAAGTGATCGCAAATGAGTGACTTCTATCCCAATTAGCAGTACCTTAGAATATCTAAGATTGCACATCTGTTAATGTTAATGCATAGCATAGTGATTAAGTGGTAGGATATTGCTTTAGTTAGACCAATTAAGATTAAGAAAAGTTGAGACTTTCCTTTATGGGTATACCACTTTGTTCATGTACCTAGGATTCATTCTATAAGGTTGTTTAAACGTTTTAGGTTAAAGTTAGGAGTAGGGATATCCGTCTTAGCCAGAATCTTCAAGGCCTAAACTCTTAGTGACAAATCAGTTAGGTTCATAGCCCAGTTGATTGAGGTTTAGTGTTTATCCTAGGAAGTTAAACTCTTGCGATAATTCCCCTTCAGAATTCTATTCTTCATACCTATCTATCTTTACTTTTATTGTCCAATTACTGTTTTATTTAGTTAGTCTTAATCTATCACCTCTTGTCACTAGGGTTAACTATATAGGCAATTTTGTCCCACGTTACTGAGCAAACATACAAAAATACGTACATGAGTTATATTTACCACTTACTCGTTAAAAGGAAGACAAGTAGGTGAGTTATAGCTAGGGACCCCAGCTAAATATAAATAATGAAACCATTACTCGCCCCGTGGTAGCTGATTCTGACGCATCGCGGCCTAATGACACCATGCAAATAAATCCGTCCATTTTGGCCATATCACGAGGGAGGTAAAGTTTTTGGTGCCGCTGCCGGGGACTTAATTTTCTGTCTGTTAAGGTAATCGTTGATTCTATCAAGATATCTGAGATTCTTGGGTGGTGTCTAAGAAAGAAAATTATACACGGACTTGGTTGTTGGATTTTCCGAACAGTCTAATTATATTGGAACCAAAAGGATCCTGGCTCTCCGTTGTCTGCCTGGCCACTTGTTTCAAAGATAAATTGACAAGAAACACACATGCTTAACAAGCAGAGAGTTTGTCGGTATAGGATTTAAAGTCGCCATTACAGTAAACCCTTTTTCAAAATTATAAAAACAAAATATTAATTATGGTTTTCATTTCTGTAGTTTCTAGTTCAAACTTAACCGACTACGAAGAATGTGCGAATGGCAGTTGTTCTCCCACAACTTCAGAAACCGGCGAAGTTTTTCTTTATGAACCCAAAACAAATCTAAACCCTGATGAATCTCATCAAAACTTAGTTCTTGATCCTTGTAGTCCAAGAAGCCGGATAATTTCATTTGACTTAGAGATTTCATTGCTTTTGGATAAGTTTTACTCAAATGAACCAGGATTCGACCCTCTTCATGATCCAAAAGGGAGGCTCAGTCTTAACGAACTCCTGATTATGGAAGATGAAATGCGAAAAGAATATCCAACTATTTTCAAATATCCAGACTTGTTCGAATTTAATCCTAAAGAGATACGACACCCTGATAAAACAAAAGCTCTGTTTATTGGAAATCTGTTAAATCCTAGTAGAAGGTTATACGTCTATAGAGCATTCATTAGGCACCTCTATTCCTCAGACTTCCCGTTTTCAACATTTCAAATCAATCTGTTAAAAGAGTTGCGTTCTCAGATGCGTTCTATTCACAAACTGTTAAAAGAATGTGGGGATGACCTTTTCGTCAAGTATCGGGATGCATAAATTGATTTCAAATTAGATTTAGAGTCACTCGTCAGTTTTCTCCCTCACTTCACCAATAAGGAAATTTCTCCAATTCTATAAACCGTTATGTCTCGAAAATGATCTCTGAATTAGAATTTTGGATTGAAAGCAAGAAACCTAACCCTATTTCAACATATGGAAATCGAGATTTCTTTTACTTTGATCCAGCCTCATTTCTTATCAAAAGATTAATTGAAGCTTTTCCGGATTCTATAGAGGAAAGAATACATCAGAATTTCTTCGCAAAAAGAAAGGAAATATATTTAGAACTCGTGCAAATCCTCACTATGTAAAAATTTCCATTTACAACTCCATAAAGGAAGATCATTCGGGAAATATCTACAAATTTTTAATTTACTATCGGTGATCCTGACTGCGCGGAAGATCTTTTATTTCAAGACACAGTGTCAAAACTTCTTTTCGAACTTAATTATAGAGATACTGGACCAAGGGATGGAATTTCAAACACTAAGAAAGTTAAAATGGCTTTGGTTAAACTTATGAACGATATCGGAGATTTACAGAAGCGCGAGTACAAGATGTTAAGTGATTTCGAAATATTCTCAGTAAACTCCGCTGATTTACTCTGGATGGTCAAAGAATCTTTAAACTTGTCTTTCTTTCCACGTCATTTCTGAAATTTAGTTGTAGAACCTGTGTAATTTATGTTTTTATAAAAATAAAATATTTTAATTTTACTCCGTTTATTTGTCTTTTCTCTTTTTATTTTAGTTAGGTATATAGAAAATAACCGAATTAAAATCCGAGGTAAAATTTTATTTATCTTTTCTTAAACCCTTTAAAACTTTAAAATCTTAAAAAGTTAAAAATTGTGCAAGTCGGGTCTGGAAAATAAGCCCGCGAGCCACACGGGCCACCTTCTTTCTTCTTTTTCTTTCCTTTTCTCCTTTCTTTTTTCTTTCTTTTTGTTCTTCTTCTTCCCTCCCTGTTGCCCACGACCGACGCACACACGCACACTACACCAACCTCAAATCTTCATCAAAATCAACGATTCAAAGCTCAAATCTTATTCTCTCGTGCCTCCTAAACTCGATTCCATCATCAATTTAGCATAAAAGGTACTCTTTCTTGGTTAAAATTCGAATTGTCTCCTAGAGTCAAATTTTTGACTTTTTGGAAAAACCATGTTTTTGACCCAATTTTGATTCCTTTATGCTTAGATAGATAATGTGATTGCTTTGTGTTAGTTTTTAGGCTTGATTGAAGCATTTTGGATAGTTTTTGGCTCTCGATTCGCTAGTTGAGGTTTTAGGCTAGAATTTGGTGAAATTCTTGGAAATTTGATGTCTTGCTAGCTTAGTTAGGGTTAGTGATGCATTAGGAGTGTTTAGTGTAGTGACCCGAACTTTTCCATGATTATCCCATGATTATATATTAAATGAAATTGATATTTACATGATTAAATATTTTCAACATATTAAGCAATCAAACTTGTTAAGACTTGATTATTTGAAATGAGCTTTATATAGACAATTGACCACCCAAGTTGACCGGCGATTCACGAACGTTAAAACTTGTAAAAACTATATGATGATATATATATGGATATGTATATAACTAACATGATATTATGAAAAGTATGTATCTAACTAGGTATATTAACAATGAGTTATATACATAAAATGAGACTATTAAATTATGAAACTCGAAATGATATATGTAGCGATTATCATTGTAACGACATTTTAATGTATATATATCATATTAAGATATATTCATTATTGGTGATTTTTGTCACCAATATGATTTAAGTGTAATGGAATTAATTTGTTAACCAAAATAACCTTGATAAATATCAAACAAGTTTGGGAAAGTGTGGAGTGCACAGTTGTTTGAACTTATCTTGATTATGACGGGGGTTCAGGGGCAGCGCCCCCGATAGTGTGGTCCAAGGGGTGGCAACCCCTGGCGGGGTCCAAGGGGCAAAAACATGTAGGGATTAACCTTTGTTATTTACCATGAATGATTAAGCGTGGTCCAAGGGGTGGCAACCCCTGGCGGGGTCCAACAACATTAAATGAAATCGTTACTTAAAGCTTTCAAAAACAACACTTACATGTAATGATTAACGATCACTTAACGACTCAGTTAAAATGAATATACATGTAGTGTATTAAGATGTATTAGTACACTTTTGAAAGACTTCAAGACACATATCAAAGTACTTCTACTTAACAAAAATGCTTACAATTATGTTCTCATTCATTTTCATCAACAATTCTACTCGTATGCACCCGTATTCGTACTCGTATAATACACAACTTTTAGGTATACTTTGTAGTGACCCGAACTTTTCCGAACCTTTCTATGATTATATGTTTAATGAAAACTATATTTACATGATTAAATGTTTCCAACATGTTAAGCAATCAAACTTGTTAAGACTTGGTTAATTGAAACGGAAATTTTGTAAACGTCTGATTACCCAGTTTGACCAATGATTCACGAATGCTATAAGTTGTATATGACATGATGATACATAAATGAATAAATATATATGTTTAACATGATATAATTATCATCAAGTATCTCATTAAAAATAGTAACAATAAGTTATATACTTAAAAAGGAGACTATTGACGATTGAAACTCGAAACGATACATATAACGATTATCGTTATAACCACGTCTTACTAAATATATATGAAGCATATTAATACATTGTTATATTATATATAACATGATAATATGATAATTAAATATATCATTAAGTGTATTAACAATGAACTACATAAGTAAAAACAAGACTACTAACTTAAGGATTTCGAAACGAGACATATATGTAACGATTATCATTGTAACGACATTTAAATGTATATATCATATTAAGATATCTTAATATATCATAATATCATGATAATATAATAATTTAAAATCTAATTTGATATTATAAACATTGGGTTAACAACATTTAACAAGATCGTTAACCAAAAGGTTTCAAAACAACACTTACATGTAACGACTAACGATGACTTAACGACTCAATTAAAATGTATATACATGTAGTGATTTAATATGTATTCATACACTTTTGAAAGACTTCAATACACTTATCAAAATACTTCTACTTAACAAAAATGCTTACAATTACATCCTCGTTCAGTTTCATCAACAATTCTACTCGTATGCACCCGTATTCGTACTCGTACAATGCACAGCTTTTAGATGTATGTACTATTGGTATATACACTCCAATGATCAGCTCTTAGCAGCCCATGTGAGTCACCTAACACATGTGGGAACCATCATTTGGCAACTAGCATGAAATATTGTGACGACCCGGAAATTTCTGACCAAATTTAAACTTAACCTTTATATGTTTCCGACACGATAAGCAGAATTTGTAATGTTGAATCTTAAAAAGTTTGGAACTACATTCATGTAATCAATTACCCTTTGACCGTGTTCGACGATTCACGAACAATTATGTGTATATAGATATGTATATATAATATATAATATTAACTGAAAACATTAACAAAGTATTAGATATATGATACTTTACATGAACATATTTGTTTCGATATATTTATCGACAGAATTAAGAGATAATATCAAATGATTGAATTATCAGATACATTATAATATGATTACGGGCCTATGTTATGAGATCCACTGTGATTTAAGAAATCTATTCTTTTTGACAACTCATTACTTAACCAGTATGATAAAGATAACGATATTTATATTTTATTTTATTAAATATATATAACGATTTAAATTAATATTATATATTTTTATACGCGTATTATACGTACATAGTTTTATACTTTTACTATACTTTAACTTTACCTTTACTTTACTTTAACTTTAATAATTCATACTTTAATAATTCACTTTAATAATTCATACTTTAATAATTCACTTTAATAATTCATACTTTAATAATTCACTTTAATAATTCAAAAATCTATTATAAATAGAATTCAATAGGTTTCATTATTTCATAGAAACTTGAAAATATATTTCTCTAAACTCTCTCAATCGAATTACATATATATATATTTACTTAGTACTATTTCAAGATATTATTAGTATACATAAAATACTACGACGGAGTTATATTCAGACGATTTCAAAATAAGTTTTCAAATGGGATATAGCTAAGGAAATTATGGGTTATAGCTATGAAGGTTATGGGTATTGATCGAGGGTATTGCTCGTGAAGTCAACCTAACGTTTATCATTTTCGTTGCGTCTACGTACTTTCCTGCAATATTGAATCACAATTTTGATAGGTGAGCATTCATATCTTATCTTTTATATATTAATAGTGTATCCCTGACTAGTGCTCGAGTATATATGATTATGCATGTTTGTATGCTTAGTTTCGTCGTTAAATAGTTTATGATAAATTAAGAATTTGATACATATGCTACTAAGATAAGTTATATGATATGCATATCGTTGAAAAGCTGAAGAAAAAAATTAATAACTTTTCATTTAGAAATCGTGTGGTTTCGATGAACGGATTAAAAGATATGGTCAACTGAATTATCATTAATTTTAATATTATTATTAAAACGATTATTATAACTGTTATCAGTTGATGTTATTACTAAAATTATCTTTATTACTAAAAATTAATATTTTTATTGAAACTATCATTTTATTATTTTTATCATTATTATTATTATCAATATTATTTTATCAAATAAATATGCGTACAAAGATATTTTTACCACACGTAATGTAATTACATTAATAATACATACCACTATATTTTTATGATATTAAGTGAATTTTATAAATTTTATTACTTGAGATATATAAAAGTATATTTTTATCATATATGAATTTTAATATAAATTTTTATTTATTAATAAATGACTTGTATTATTTAGTATAATAAGATCTGATAAATATATTTAAATATATAAAACTACTATATATAAGTTATATAAACATGTATAGATTTTGAAAGTCATTTTGGGTCAAGTTGACTTTTGTTGACTTTTGCATGTCGGTCTCGAGCATTAGGATTGTGATACACTACGACTTGACCTAAATTGTTAGACATATATTGACCAACATATAAATATATATTTAATATAGGTTCGTGAATCCGAGACAAACCTTGCACTTGTTCAGTGCCGTCATATACATAATTGCTACGAAATACAGTATTGTGAGTTTCATTTGCTCCCTTTTTATATATATTTTAGGGCTGAGAATACATGCGCTGATTTATAAATATTTTACGAAATAGGCACAAGTACTAAAACTAATTCTATGTGGGTTTAAACCAGAAATATACCCTTAGCTTGGTAACATTAAACTACTTGTCTATGTACGGTGGGCGCGAATCCTAAAGATAGATCTATTGGGTCTGACAAACCCCATCCTGACTATGGGATGCTTTAGTACTTCGAGGTTATTTTAAACACACCTGATCTGGTGTACTTCAGAGGGTAAAACATGAACATTAAGGCTTGTTACCGGGTGCCTACAACTTATAGAATACTTTTATACACTTGCGAGTGTACGGATATTTATAGAAACTGAAATCTTGTGGTCTATTACTATTACGGAAATGATGGATTATGATAAACTAATGAACTCACCAACCTTTTGGTTGACACTTTAAAGCATGTTTATTCTCAGGTATTAAAGAAATCTTCCGCTGTGCATTAGCTCATTTTAAGGATATTACTTGGAGTCATTCAAGACATACTTTGAAAGACGTTGCATTCGAGTCGTTGAGTTCATCAAGATTAATATTAAGTCAATTATAGTTGGATGTAATATGAAATGGTATGCATGCCGTCAATTTTTGATGTAAAGAAAGTTTGTCTTTTAAAAACGAATGCAATGTTTGTAAAACTTATCATATAGAGGTCAAATACCTCGCGATGTAATCAACTATTGTGAATCGTTTATAATGTATATGAACGGGTCCTTTCAAATATCTCATAAAATTACAAAAATATGAGTAATCATTCATGACTTATTTACATGAAAACAAAATTACATATCCTTTATATCTAATCCATACACTAATGACCAAAAACACCTACAAACACTTTCATTCTTCAATTTTCTTCATCTAATTGATCTCTCTCAAGTTCTATCTTCAAGTTCTAAGTGTTCTTCATAAATTCTACAAGTTCTAGTTTCATAAAATCAAGAATAATTTCAAGTTTACTAGCTCACTTCCAATCTTGTAAGGTGATCATCCAACCTCAAGAAATCTTTGTTTCTTACAGTAGGTTATCATTCTAATACAAGGTAATAATCATATTCAAACTTTGGTTCAATTTCTATAACTATAACAATCTTATTTCAAGTGATGATCTTACTTGAACTTGTTTTCGTGTCATGATTCTGCTTCAAGAACTTCGAGCCATCCAAGGATCCGTTGAAGCTAGATCCATTTTTCTCTTTTCTAGTAGGTTTATCCAAGGAACTTAAGGTAGTAATGATGTTCATAACATCATTCGATTCATACATAAAAAGCTATCATATTCGAAGTGGTAAACTAGTAATCACTAGAACATAGTTTAGTTAATTCTAAACTTGTTCGCAAATAAAGTTAATCCTTCTAACTACACTTTTAAAATCAACTATACACATGATATATATCTATATGATATGCTAACTTAATGATTTAAAATCCGGAAACACGATAAACACCATAAAACCATATTTACGCCGTCATAGTTACAACCGGGGGCTGTTTTGGTTTGGATAATTAAAAACTATGAAAAACTTTGATTTAAAAGCTATACTTCTGGGAAAATTATTTTTCTTATGAACATGAAACCATATTCAAAAATCATGGTTAAACTCAAAGTGAAAGTATGTTTTTCAAAACAGTCATCAAGATGTCGTTCTTTCGACGGAAATGACTACCTCTTTCAAAAACAACTTGTAACTTGTATTTTCGACTATAAACCTATACCTTTTCTGTTAAGTTTCATAAAGTCAAGTTCAATACGAAACCGTGGCCGCTTAAATCACTCAAAACGGATTAGAAACGAAGAAATGGCGAGCAAAACAAAATTGGTAAAAACTACTCATTTTAGCTACGTGAAAATTGGTAACAAATCTATTCCAACCATAACTTAATCAACTTGTATTGTATATTATGTAATCTTGACATACCATAGACACGTATACAATGTTTCGACCTATCATGTCGACACATCTATATATATTTCGGAACAACCATAGACACTCTATATGTGAATGTTGGAGTTAGCTATACAGGGTTGAGGTTGATTCCAAAATATATATATAGTTTGAGTTGTGATCAATACTGAGATATGTATACACTGGGTCGTGGATTGATTCAAGATAATATATTGATGTTATGCGAGGTGTATATAAAATAGTTATTAATTTTAGCAGAAAAAAAACTATTAAATACGATACAATTTTACACAAGATATTTATTTATTTATAGAATGGATATACTTAAACCTTGCTACAACACTTATAGGCAGTGTACCTAATCGTACAGTAGTGTAGTTTTTAGTAAGTCCGGTTCGTTCCACAGGGAAATCTTTAAACAAAGTTCAACGCTATATTAGTTTACTTTTATAAAAATACAAATATATATATAAGTAATATTATTATTATAAAGGGAGGTTTTTACCGTTTAATGACCGGTTTGTCGATTTTAAGACTTTAGTCGCAGTTAAAACCTAATGTAAAATATAAAATAAATACAAGACTTAATTTAAAGCGTAAAGTAAATAACGATAATGAAATTGCGAATAATAGAAGTGCGATAAAATAAAATTGCGATAATTAAAAAGTACGATAATTAAAAGTGCGATTAAATAACAATAAATAAAAAGTGCGATAATTAGAAGTGCAATTAAATATAAAATAAAGGAAATTAAATATGAAATAAAAGAATTATGCTTATTTAAACTTCCGTAATCATGATGTTTGACGTGTTGATTTTAGTTTTATGCCCATGGGTTAATTGTCCTTTGTCCTGGATTATTTAATATGTCCGTCTGGTTTTTGTCCATAACAGTCCATCAGTCATAAATATAAAGTGCGAGTGTCCTCATCAAATTATTCTTATACCCGAAGTTAAATATTCCAACTAATTGGGGATTCGAATTGTACCAAGGTTTTAATACTTTGTTTAATGAATACACCAGGTTATCGACTGCGTGTAAACCAAGGTTTTACTACTTTGTTAACAATTACACCAATTACCCTTGAATGTAATTTCACCCCTGTTTTAATTATTCTAGTGGCTATTAATCCATTCCCGTGTCCGGTTAAATGAACGATTATTCGTACATATAAATACCCCGCCCATCGTGTCCGATTGAGTGTATATGGTAATTTATAGGGACGCCCAATTGTAAATCTTTATATTAACATTAACAAACTATCATTTAGTTAAACAAATATAAAGCCCATTAATAGCCCATAGTCTAATTTCCACAAGTGTCGTTCTTTTGTCCAAACCCCAATTATGGTACAAAGCTCAATTACCCAATTTTAGTAATTAGCCCAACATCATGATTACTTCGTTTTAAATAAGCATAATAATAACTTAGCTACGAGACATTAATATAAAAAGGTTGAACATAACTTACAATGATTAAAAATAGCGTAGCGTTACACGGACAGAATTTCGACTTACACCCTTACAACATTCGCTAACATACCCTTATTATTAGAATTATAATTAAAATTAAAATTAAAATATAAATTATATATATTTTACGTATATATGAGAGAAGAGAGAAATAGAATATGAAATTTTGATCAGAATTCGGTTTGCTTTATAGGGATTTTTGATTTTTGGGGCTCCGCGACTCGCGGTGAATTTTGCCTTCAAACTCCGCGAGTCGTGGAGTTTGAAATTCCAGCTCACATCTTGGAGTCTTTCTCTGCCGACGGTTTTTATTATATATATAATATATATATAATTAATATAATTAATTATATATTATATTATATTTATATACATAGTTAACTTGTAATTTTTAGTCCGTTGCGTCGAGCGTTAAGAGTTGACTCTGGTCCCGGTTCCGGATTTTCGAACGTCCTTGCGTACAATTTTATATTTTGTACTTTGCGTTTTGAATCTTGTACTCTTGTAATTTCGAGACGTTTCTTATCAATAATTGGAACCTTTTTGATTGTCTTTTGTACTTTTGAGCTTTTTGGTCGTTTGCGTCTTCAATTCGTCGAATCTGTCTTTTGTCTTCACTTTTTATTATTTAAACGAATATCACTTGTAAATAGAACAATTGCAACTAAAAGCTTGTCTTTCTTGAGGAATAATGCTATGAAATATATGTTCGTTTTTAGCATTATCAAATATTCCCACACTTGAGCGTTGCTTGTCCTCAAGCAATATCGTCTTGAAATACTAGAATCACTTCTTTATTCTTCACACTTTGTACATCAGTGATTTCTATACGGCGGTATAAACAATGGTAGTAACGATATGGTTTACAGTCCCACATGACTATAAAAATTTAGATCCATTAAGAAAATTGGATCTTTATGAAAACATTTGATCTTTTGAAAATTAAATCTAGTTTTTACCCTAGATAAGTTTTCCGGGATAACCCTTTACCGGTGTTTGCAAAATATTTTTGTGGGTTTGGTGGGTTTCAGATTTGAAAATTTTAGCTCAAAACTTACGGTTTTGTGTCACCCACTTGCTAACCTTGTATTTGGAAAGCAACACGTCCAGTTTACTTGTCCCGTATATTACCTTTCGGTAAACTACCGTCCGGTTGAAAGGAAAGCGTTGAACAAGCAACTGTTAAGGCAATGTCCCGTGACATGCTTTTGATTATGGTCTTATAACGTGTCGGACGCAATTACTATCCTTGGTAGGAGCAATAGTAAAGCTCACCCTTATAATTTTTCGGTATGGCACAAGGTCCTGTCTTTGACCACTATGCAACCACCGTTCTTACGGTTGACACCCGATTTAGTTCAGGTGACCTAATGAATTCCAGGTGAATTCCTAGGATTTTACGTTCAATGGTAATGAACGCATTGAAAATGGGTTTTCAGAAAACAAATCGGTTTGTATTTTTGATCAAAATATTTTCCCGTTTAAGCTCGAGTTTAGATATCATCGAATTCCATGAGTTTGAATTCTCAATCTTTAAGGTCAATCTCTAGGATTGAGTAATATCAGTCTTAAAAGCTGATTTTTAATCCTTAAGGAGATTATCCTTTCTGGGGATCTGATTCATTAGTCTTATCCAGCTAATTTGCATGGTGCCCCCCCATTGTACGAGATAAATCCTTCTCATGGTTAGGATAAATCTGACCACTTGGCGACCCTGTTTAATGCTGAGGTCCGTGGATTTCCTGCTGATTTTAGTGATGACTTTTCTAGATTTTTCGTCAACCTACAGCTGGTCTGGACGACAACTTCATGACCTAGATCAAGAAGCGCGTTTCTTTTTCGGAAGACTTTACTTCCTTTTAATGATGGAATTGATTCATCGTGTAGATCCATCTCTTCTTTTCTTTCATTGGGTAAAACAGTTTAGTTTAGTCCAAAGCAAAAGTATTTTCAGTTATTTGTTACAGATATATGTGACATATGTTTAAGATAACTTGGTAAATTTTCCCACACTTGGCTTTTATTTTCCTTTTTTATCGTCCTCTATTCCATTTTAAATGAATTTCAACATTTTGGTTTGTTTCTCAATTTATGTCCTTTCCGAGGTAACAATAATTTCGGTGTTAACACCTAGTTTTATCGTTCATAAATATGTATAAACATGATTTTGAGTTCATTTAATTGAAAATTTTGAAAATTTTTACTAGAATTGGGTAGTCAGTATATAAGACTAGGGCTGTTCTTTTTTATCAGAGAGCACTAAATTCTAATACAACTACTGCTTTACTAGTATTTTTAATGGTAACCAAGTGTTTAAGATAAAAATTTTAAAATCCGAAAGAATTTAACCCCTTCCCACACTTAAGATCTTGCAATGCCCTCATTTGCAAGAAATCAGTAACAATTTAAATTATTGAGGGTGATTTGTGTGAAAATGATTAAATTTTTACCAAAGTTTCCAAATATATTGGCGTTTGTTTGCTGAATGATAAATGGTGCACATCATTTGTTCATTCCGTCTTGCTGTTATTTCACATATATTTTGCATCTTGTCGTCAAAATTTAGTTGCTTTTGCTGAACTTAATGCCAGTCTTTGAAAATGCGTTGTTTTACCCTGTTGTGTACATAAGATAAACTGCAAACATATATACATATTTTTGAAGTTTGGTATATTACCCCACATTCAAAAATTATTAAAATCTAAGAATGAAAGTTAGACAATTATAAAAATGATTACAATATTAACAAAAGTATTAAACGTATCAATAATTACAAATTACAAAATAAAATAAAAAATAATAAGTAAACTAAGGATGATATTGGTACCAATAGGGGTTCCAGGCATAACCATAGGTGCTATAGAATGCTTCGGCAGGGTCATACGTAGGATATGGTGGCTGCATCTCTTTAGACCAAGGAGGGAAGATGGGTTTCGGTGTAGGAATATAGTTTCTACCTATATGTTGGCAATGAGCTATGATCTGGTTCTGATGAACTTGCCAATCTTCAAATGCTCTCTGTCTAGCATTTTCGTATTACTGAGAAGCTATAAACCTATGCATTTCTTGCATCTCATTCCCCCCTCCTACATTACCTTGCTGCTGGTTTCTCTCCACCTGTGGATGTCTACCATGGTATCGTACTGCGGCGTTATTTCGCCTCTTCAAAACTTTCGCACCATGGTATACATTTAAACCTATAGTATCGCGGGGTTTCGGCTCTTCTAGTAATAATCCCCCCCGACTTATATCCACACCGAGATATTCACCAATCAAAGTAATAAAAATTCCACCTCCTATTATGCTATGTGGTCGCATCCCCCGAACCATAGCTGATAAATAATAACCCACACAATATGGTATACTTACAGCGCTTTGTGGGTCTCGAATACACATATGGTAAAACAAATCTTGTTCATTTACTTTTTCTTTGTTCTTACCCCTTTGTGTAATCGAATTAGCTAAAAATCTATGTATCACTCTTAATTCGGCTCTATCTATATCCAAATAAGAGTAATTTCCCCCTTTGAAACGGTGATGGCTTGTCATTTGACTCCACACACCGTGTGTATCAAAATTTTCATCTATCTTTCTACCGTTTAGTATCAATCCTCTACAATCGGCAGACGCTAACTCCTCAGGCGTATATATACGTAAAGCCTGAGCCATGTCTAGTAAAGACATGTGGCGCATCGAACCGCCTAACAAAAATCTAATAAAAGAACGATCGGTTAAACTAGCTACCCGATCATTCAACTCTATACTACATAACAATTCTTCACACCATACTTTATATACAGGTCTACGTATGGTGAATAAACATATCCAGTCATTAAAAGAAGAATTACCATACCTCTGTACAAGTAATTCCCTAATTGGCCCGGCCAATTCTACAGCTTCTAAGGGTCCCCATTCTATGACCCTCGGTACCTCAACAACCTTGGAATGAAGAGTATGCAAACCCCGTTGATATTTTGGATAATCTATCCAAAGTCTGTCAAATCTCAGGTTCGGGTGCAACTCTTCCAAGTGCATATCAGAAAAAGTCATGACTGGATGAGGTATATCCTGCTTGTAGTAGTTATCCACCTCCTGTTGTTCCAAATTCTCAGCAGGAGCATTGCGGGCTTGGGATGAAGATTCACCCCTTTCATTCTGCAAAACACATCAAACACAATTTTTGTGCATCCAAATATGCATTAGTGTCAGCAAAATTATCAATCAAAATAATTACAATGACATTATCAATTTATATCAAACTTAAGCTCATTTTTACATTTTTATCAAATCTACACTTTTTCAAATAAGCATATACGAAAATGTTCGCCAAGTTCATAAACATTCAACTCAAATAACATGTCAAAATAATCATTACTAGCAATCAAACAAGTCTCAAATGGCATTATCTTTCAAAAATCAAGTTCATGAATTTTAGACTTGAAAAAGTCCACTTTAATTCTCAAAATCATGTTTAGTCTCAAAGTTTGGATCATTTAACTACCTAAACATGTTACACTACTTAATTTAGCAACAATTCATGACAAAAATCTGCCATAACCTGTTTATATCAAAAAGCCCCAAATTGCTCAAGAACACAAACCCTAGATTTCTAAAAATTTTGAAGTTTTTGGCTTCAAATCATGTTAAATAGCATCAATCTAGGTTATACATGCATAAAATACTAACAATTTATCACTAATTACTCTAGAAATTAACAAAATTGCATTAGGTAAAAAATTGGTAATTATCACAAAAACTAGGAATTTATAGAGTTTAGGGGTGTAATTTTTACCAATTTGCTGAGGAATGAGAATCTAGGCATCATTAGAGCAAGAAAAATGACGAATTACGGTGAATTTTGGTGAAATTTGGTGAATATTTGGGAGTATTTTCGGGTATGTGTGTGTGTTGTGGTGTAGAAGCAGACTCTCTGCTGTTTTTGTTCCTGACCAGCATTTGGTCCCCATGCGATCGCATGGGTTCCAAGTGCAAACCCCATGCGATCGCATGGGGTGCCGGCTACAGTGTTTTCAGCCTTTTTTTTTTTTTTTTTTTTTTTTTTTTTTTATTTTATAAAACCTTATACTTTATAAAACTTATAATTATTTAAATTTTAAAAGTTTGGTTTCCTTTAGGAGCGAGGGCGTTTCGGATCGTTGTCCTAGTCTGTCCCTCGACAAAATTTTAAAATTTGTCAAATCAAAGCGCTGTTTTTTTAAAAGTAAAGATTTTTGGGTTTTTTAATGTTTTTGGCATACTTTAATTCAATAAGATTAAAAATAATGATAATAAAAGTTCTCGTCCCTCCCTTGGGTAAAGCAATTTCGGTTCAAAGACCTAGTCTTCAACTTACGACGAATTTTAAAAATCATATTTTTAACTTAATGATATAAAGTAAATTTTTGTTTTTAAATTCACACAACATAAATATAAAATTCAAAATTAATATTAAAAAAATCACACCAAACTTAAAATTTGAAATGCATAAAATTAAAAATTCATATTTTAAAAATTAAAAATTCACACCAGACTTAATTTAAAAATTCAAATATTTACAATTTTAAAAATATTGTTTTTACAAAGTTTACAATATTAATTTAAGATTTAAATATTTATTTTAAAAACATGGTAAAAATAAAATTAAAAAATCTTTTTGGCTTTTTTTTTCTTCTAACTTTAATCAATCAAATATTATCAAAAATATGCGCCCCTCTTTTCGGTAAAGTAATTTCGGTTCCAAGACCTAATTTAACTCATGACGAATTTTTGAAATATTTTGGGTTGATTGATTAAAGATATTTATACCTTAAGAATAAACGTTAAATTTCGCAGTGATGTAATAAATTTTTGAATGATATCAATAATTTCGGTCGCCAAACCTAATTTTATTCAATACCAATTTACCACTTTTTAGCGAACAAATTAGCGTTTATTATCAAAAGGTTAAAAATAAAAATAAAAATAAAAATAAAAATAAAAAAAAAACTATACAGACATACCTGTGAGATAGATTTCTTAGTTATATGATCTATCTCATTCATAAGATAGTCGGTTTAATTGGTTTTCCATGGCTACATAGGCGTAACCTCGAGCATTCAGTATCTTTTCTTCTAAACATATGAACGGTCCGTCTCTGCATAAAGTAACAAATTCGGTATTTGAATAGGTTTGATTATTTGAACATTTACCTCCATGTGACCATTTTCCGCATTTGTGACATCTTTCTAGGTGTCGTGCTCTTCTTTTCGCTGCGGATTTTGATTTTCCTTTACCAAATTGTAACTTATTATCTTCGCATCTGGATTCTTTTCTAACTCCGTCCATTCTTTCTCTGATTACTGATACTATTTCACTCGGGAGTATGTCATTATTACGTTTAGTGATCAAAGCGTGTAGCATTAGACCATGGTTTAGTTCACAGGCAGTCTTCATTTTGTAAAAACCTAAAAAAAATAAAAATTCAGAATGGGGGGGAGAAGACTAGTTCTTTAGGGTCTGCTAGGGAAAGACCATTCGGGTTCCATTTTCGAGAACTACACGAAAACAGACAATCTAACTCTAACAGAAATACATATTATCCTTTAAAGACTTGATTCTCCCCACACTTAGTTAGCTGTGGTGTCGAAATTGTGATTAACTTCGTTGTCGACTTCCATCGGACCATGTATGTAATGTTTAACTCTATGACCATTAACTTTAAATTCCATCCCATTTGAATTTATTAATTCTATCGTTCCGTATGGGAACACTCTTTTGACTATGAATGGTCCAGACCATCTTGATTTCAATTTTCAAGGAAATAGCTTGAATCGTGAATTGAAAAGAAGAACTCTGTCTCCTTCTTTAAATTCTTTTAAACTTCTGATTCTTTTATCATGCCATTTCTTCGTTCTTTCTTTATAGATTAACGAATTTTCGTATGCTTCATGTCTTAATTCTTCTAATTCGTTTAGTTGACTTAATCGTAGACGTCCGGCTTCATGTAAATCAAGATTACATGTCTTCAAAGCCCAAAATGCTTTGTGTTCAATTTCTACTGGAAGATGACATGCTTTTCCATAAACAAGTCTAAAAGGTGTGGTTCCAATTGGAGTTTTGTAGGCTGTTCTAAAAGCCCAGAGTGCATCCTCCAATTTAATGGACCATTCCTTCGGATTTGATCCTACAGTTTTCTCTAGAATACGTTTTAAAGCTCGGTTGGTATTTTCAACTTGTCCACTTGTTTGTGGATGATATGCGGTTGAGATTTTATGAGTTACTCCATAACTTTTAAGAACTTTCTCAAGTTGATTATTACAGAAATGAGTACCCCGATCACTTATTAAAGCTTTCGGTGTTCCAAACCTTGCAAAAAGACGTTTTAAAAAGTTGACTACAACTCGTGCATCGTTAGTTGGGAGAGCTTGTGCTTCTGCCCATTTAGATACATAATCAATGGCTACGAGTATATATAGATTATTATGAGATTTTGGAAATGGACCCATAAAGTCAATACCCCAAATGTCAAATACTTCACATACTTGGATGACATTTTGTGGCATTTCATCACGTTGACTTATTTTTCCGTCCCTTTGACAAGCATCACAGGATTTGCAAAGAAGGTGTGTGTCTTTGTAAATTGTAGACCAATAGAATCCAGCTTCATAAACTTTTCTAGCTGTTAGTTGAGGCCCATAATGCCCTCCTGTTGGTCCTGTGTGACCATGGTTTAAAATTTTACTAGCTTCATCTCTAAATACACATCGGCGTATTATTCCATCGGGACAACTTTTAAACAGATGTGGATCTTCCCAGAAATAGTGTTTTATATCACTGAAGAATTTCTTTCGTCTTTGGTACGATAATCCTTTTTCAAGGAATCCACAAACTAAGTAGTTTGCATAGTCTGCAAACCATGGGATTTCATTATAATCTATCTTCAATAGATATTCATCAGGAAAGTTGTCTTGTATGGCTGATTCATTTAGAACTTCTAATTCGGGATTTTCAAGACGAGAAAGATGATCAGCGGCGAGATTTTCTGCTCCTCTTTTATCTCGGATTTCAATATCAAACTCTTGTAAGAGTAAGATCCAACGGATTAATCTTGGTTTAGCATCTTGTTTTGAAAATAGGTATCTAAGAGCAGAATGGTCGGTATAGACCACCGTTTTTGCTAGAACGAGATATGATCGAAATTTGTCAAAAGCAAAGACAATAGTAAGGAGTTCTTTTTCAGTAGTTGTATAGTTCGTTTGTGCTCCTTGTAATGTCTTACTAGCATAATATATAGGTTGAAATCGTTTTTCAATCCTTTGTCCTAAAACGGCTCCCATTGCAAAATCACTTGCATCGCACATTAGTTCAAATGGTAGATTCCAATTTGGTGTTATCATGATCGGTGCATTAGTGAGTTTTTCTTTAAGAATATTAAAAGATTTGATACATTCATCTGAAAAGATGAATGGCGCATCCTTTTCTAGGAGTTTATTCATAGGAGTGGCAATTTTAGAAAAAATTTTTATGAAACGTCGGTAAAAACCGGCATGCCCTAGAAAACTCCTAACTCCTCTAACATTGGTGGGATGTGGAAGTTTAGCAATTACATCTACTTTAGCTCTATCCACTTCAATTCCTTCTTTTGAAATTTTATGTCCAAGAACGATGCCTTCTTTAACCATGAAATGGCATTTCTCCCAATTAAGTACTAGATTTGATTTTTCGCATCTAATTAGCATTCGTTCCAGATTAACTAGACATGATTTAAATGTATCACCGAAGACTGAAAAGTCATCCATGAATACTTCCATGCATTCTTCTAGCATGTCGTGAAAAATCGCCATCATGCATCTTTGAAAGGTTGCAGGGGCGTTACAAAGTCCAAATGGCATGCGTTTGTAAGCAAAAGTACCATAAGGGCACATGAATGTGGTTTTCTCTTGATCCTCGGGTGCTATTGGAATTTGAAAATATCCGGAAAATCCATCTAGAAAACAATAGTAACTATTTCCGGCTAATCTTTCCAACATTTGATCTATGAAAGGTAAGGGAAAGTGATCTTTTCTGGTGGCGTCATTTAATTTTCTATAATCAATACATACACGCCATCCTGTTACAGTCCTAGTAGGAATAAGCTCATTTTTTTCATTTGTAATGACAGTCATGTCACCCTTCTTAGGTACGCATTGAACTGGGCTTACCCATGGACTATCAGAGATTGGATAAATTAAACCTGCATCTAGCAGTTTAATAATCTCTTTCTTAACTACATCTTGCATATTAGGATTTAGTCTTCGTTGGCGTTGCACATACGTTTTATGACCTTCTTCCATAAGGATTTTATGTGTGCAATACGAAGGACTTATTCCTTTAATATCATGAATCTTCCATGCAATGGCTGGTTTATGAGCTTTCAACACAGAAATGAGTTGAGATTTTTCATCATTTGTGAGAGAAGACGATATTATTACAGGTAATTCAGATTCACCATGTAAATAAGCGTATTCCAAATGGGTTGGAAGTGGCTTTAACTCTAATATCGGCGGTTCTTCTATCGATGATTTATATCGATATCTGTCTTCTTCTTTTAGCATTTGAATTTCTTCTGTTGTTGGTTCATATCCATTAGCTATAAGTGTAGCTAACATTTCAGCTTCATCAATTGGTTCATTACCTTCTCCTAAAGAACATTCTCCTGTTCCTTGTAATTCTGGAAATTCTTCTAATAATTCTGCATGTGCATCTATAGTTTGAATATAATAACATGTATCATCTGCAGATTGTGGTTGTTGCATTGCTCTATCAACTGAAAAGGTAACACTCTCATCCTCTATACTTAGGGTCAGTTTCTTACCGAACACGTCTATCATTGCTTTAGCCGTGTTTAAGAATGGTCTTCCTAATATGAGAGGAACTTGAGAATCTTCTTCCATGTCTAAAACAACAAAATCTACTGGAAATACTAAAGTACCAACTTTAACTAGCATGTTCTCCATTATCCCTCTAGGATATTTTATTGATCTATCGGCTAGTTGTATGCTTATTCTTGTTGGTTTCAATTCTCCAAGGTCTAGTTTAGCGTATAGTGAATACGGCATTAGATTTATACTAGCACCTAAGTCTGCCAATGCTTCTATTGAACTAAGACTACCCAAAAAACATGGAATTGTGAAACTTCCTGGATCAGATAGTTTTTCTGGTATCTTATTCAACAGCACTGCTGAACAATTAGCATTCATAGTAACAGCCGAGAGTTCTTCCATTTTCTTTCTATTTGAGATTAGATCTTTCAAGAATTTAGCATATCTAGGCATTCCTGAAATCACATCAATGAAAGGAAGATTTACATTTATCTGTTTAAACATATCCAAGAATTTGGATTGCTCGGCTTCAAGTTTCTCTTTCTTCATTTTACTCGGGTAAGGAAGTGGTGGTTGATATGGTTTAACATAAGGTTTATCCTTAACTGTGTTATCTTCATTAACCTTTTCAACTACCGGTTCTTTTTCCTTATCTTGGTCAGGTTGTGGTTCTTGTGGAGTAGGAATAGTTTCATCAGAAGTTACAGGTATTTCAGGTGGTTTAAGTGTTGTACCACTTCTTGTGGTAATGGCTTTAACTGTTTCATTTCGGGGGTTAGCGTTTGTATCACTAGGTAGACTTTCCGGTTTTCTTTCACCTATTAACCTTGCTAGGTTACTTACTTCTTGTTCCAGATTTTGAATAGAAGCTTGTTGATTTCTAAATGCTTGAGCATTTTGTTCATTAGTTTTTTTTTTAGATGTGAAAAACTGCGTTTGAGTTTCAACTAGCTTCATCATCATATCTTCTAAATTCGGTTTTTTATCATCGGTTTGTTGTGGTGGTTTGTTTTGAAAATTAGGTCTTTGCTGATTGTAAGTATTATTGGATACTTGTTGATTGCTAGGACCTTGTTGGTTGTTGTATGGAATATTTCGGTTATAATTCTGGTTTTGATTGTAAATCGGTCTTGGCGGTTGATAATTATTCTGATAATTATTTCCAGGCCTTTGGTTTATGTATGAAATATTCTCTCTTTGTTCCATTGTTAATTCAATACTGAGACAATCTTTTGTCAAATGTGGTCCTCCACACTGCTCACAACTAATTCGTATTGAGTGAACATCCTTAGTCATCTTTTCCATTCGTCTCTCCACAGCATCTATCTTTGCGGAAATGGAATCTAAGTCATGACTAGAATCGGCTCTAGCTGCTTTAGATGATCTAATGATATCTTTTTCTTGGTGCCACTCATGTGAGTGGGAAGCAGTGTTATCAATAATTTTGTAAGCATCAGTTTCGGTTTTCTTCATAATAGAACCACCAGCTGCTATATCTATGTCTTTCCTTGTAGTGATGTCGCATCCTTGGTAGAATATTTGTACTATTTGACAGGTGTCTAAATCATGTTGCGGACATCCTCTTAATAACTTTCCATATCTTGTCCACGCCTCATATAGAGTTTCATTTGGTTTCTGTGTAAATGTAACAATTTCTGCTTGAAGTCTTACGGCTTTAGATGCAGGAAAGAATTGTTTAAGAAATTTGTCAATTAAAACGTCCCATGTATCGATCGCCCCTTCAGGTAACGATTCCAACCAATCTTTGGCTTCTCCCTTTAAAGTCCAGGGAAATAACATGAGATATATCTGTTCATCCTCCACTTCTCGGATTTTAAATAGTGTGCAGATCCTATTAAAGGTACGTAAATGTTCATTTGGATCTTCCTTCGGCGCACCACTAAATTGGCATTGATTAGTCACCATGTGTAGAATTTGTCCTTTGATTTCATAATCTGGCGCATTAATGTCTGGATGAGTAATTGCGTGACCTTGGCCAGTGCGTTTAGCTCTCATTCGGTCTTCCATACTTAAAGGTTCCAGATTCTCCATAATTGAATTTGTTGAATCAGTATCACTAAATGATTCTGATTTAATGGTTCGTTCCTCAACAATCTCTGTTTGAATGATTGGTGGCTCCGGAGGAAAGTTTAGTGGTTCAGGATCTACGAACCGTTCCTGAATATTTTCCGGATTCTCAATTGTGAGATCGGGTTCAAAAAATGGATTATCGGAAATTTGAACTGAAGTAGTTGGTCGACTGGATGACGATTCTAAAGAAAAATCAACGGCGGTTATATTTGCTAAATGTCTTGATCTAGTTACAGGTGGTGAACGTACAAAAGGTGATGAACGTCTTGCTCGGTGCATTCACTGAATATCCTATTAGTTTTTAAAAAGGAAAGAAAAATTATAATAAGTTATCCAATTAATAGACTTTTCTGATTTTGCCCACGTTTCGAATAGCCAAAAGATGCAGCAGAGGGGCAGGATTCGTTTGGTCTCAATATAATTGAGGACTGTTTGGCTCCAATAACCCGGTCCACGTACAAATCCAACTATTACTACGAACCAGAAAATTTTGATGTCTATTAATTTAACCACTTAAAATAAATTTTCATAATTTTAAGAAATTTAGATAAGAAGTAGAAAAAATTCTAAGTCCTAAAAACTAGAATGGCGAGAAATAAGAGAGAAAAAGAGTTCGTCGAAAAAGGTCGAAAAAGAAAAATGGTTGAAAAATAAAAGGTGACGAAAAAAAATAAAAGAAACTTATAAAAACTTAAAAATACTTGACTAACCTAACCTTATTACTACAACTAACTTAAAATTATAATCGCAAATTGAAATTACTAATTGGAATGATAATTGATACATAGTAAAAGGTCTAAAAATATTAAAGCTTACAGGAAAAACTAAATCCCAAATGGAAATAACTTAAAAAGAAACTAAAACTTAAAAAGGCGTCGCAAAATTCTAAAGTACCTAAATCTTAGTCTAAAGAAAAAGCACTTAAGGAATTCTACGGCAAAGCCTAAAAATCTAGGAGTAAAAATAACTATAGCAAAAACTAAGTTTAAAATTAAATATGAGAGAAAAATACAAATATTATGCTACAACGATTAAAAAGGGACAAAATATAAAAATATACAAAAAGTTGTAAAAAGTACAATTTTTATAAAAATATTATTTTTATATTATTTATTTAATTAAACTATTAATTTTACAATTTAATTAAACTAATTAATACTAAATACATAAATTAAATAAAAAGTAAATGTAAAAATAAAATTAATAACAATAATAATAATTATTAGGGTTAAATAATAATAATAAATAATTAATAATCGTAATTAATGCAGGATTAGGGTTTCTGTTCGCGTGTTAGAGAAGCTCCGCGACTTGCGGTAATTAAAACTTCAAACCCCGCGACTCGCGGGGTTCAGAAATTCAGTTGACAGATTTAACTTCGACGCGTTTTCTTTATTTATTTATTTTTTTCTGTTTTTAATTTTTTTCTATAAATAAAAGATAGTTAATAAAACTTATATTTTTATAAACTAAAATAAAAATAAAGAAACTTATAAAACTTAAATATTTAACAAAATCTTAAAAATGCTTATATTTTTGTTTTTCTTTTTATATTTTTGAATATTTAAAACGTAATTTTGCAAAAACGAATTTTTAATAGAAGTAAGCTAAAAATCTTTTTTTTTATATTAGCGTTCCGCTTCCGGCTTTTAAGAGATTTCCCCGGCAGCGGCGCCAAAAATACTTGATGTTATGCGAGGTGTATATAAAATAGTTATTAATTTTAGCAGAAAAAAAACTATTAAATACGATACAATTTTACACAAGATATTTATTTATTTATAGAATGGATATACTTAAACCTTGCTACAACACTTATAGGCAGTGTACCTAATCGTACAGTAGTGTAGTTTTTAGTAAGTCCGGTTCGTTCCACAGGGAAATCTTTAAACAAAGCTCAACGCTATATTAGTTTACTTTTATAAAAATACAAATATATATATAAGTAATATTATTATTATAAAGGGGGGTTTTTACCGTTTAATGACCGGTTTGTCGATTTTAAGACTTTAGTCGCAGTTAAAACCTAATGTAAAATATAAAATAAATACAAGACTTAATTTAAAGCGTAAAGTAAATAACGATAATGAAATTGCGAATAATAGAAGTGCGATAAAATAAAATTGCGATAATTAAAAAGTACGATAATTAAAAGTGCGATTAAATAACAATAAATAAAAAGTGCGATAATTAGAAGTGCAATTAAATATAAAATAAAGGAAATTAAATATGAAATAAAAGAATTATGCTTATTTAAACTTCCGTAATCATGATGTTTGACGTGTTGATTTTGGTTTTATGCCCATGGGTTAATTGTCCTTTGTCCTGGATTATTTAATATGTCCGTCTGGTTTTTGTCCATAACAGTCCATCAGTCATAAATATAAAGTGCGAGTGTCCTCATCAAATTATTCTTATACCCGAAGTTAAATATTCCAACTAATTGGGGATTCGAATTGTAACAAGGTTTTAATACTTTGTTTAATGAATACACCAGGTTATCGACTGCGTGTAAACCTAGGTTTTACTACTTTGTTAACAATTACACCAATTACCCTTGAATGTAATTTCACCCCTGTTTTAATTATTCTAGTGGCTATTAATCCATTCCCGTGTCCGGTTAAATGAACGATTATTCGTACATATAAATACCCCGCCCATCGTGTCCGATTGAGTGTATACGGTAATTTATAGGGACGCCCAATTGTAAATCTTTATATTAACATTAACAAACTATCATTTAGTTAAACAAATATAAAGCCCATTAATAGCCCATAGTCTAATTTCCACAAGTGTCGTTCTTTTGTCCAAACCCCAATTATGGTACAAAGCCCAATTACCCAATTTTAGTAATTAGCCCAACATCATGATTACTTCGTTTTAAATAAGCATAATAATAACTTAGCTACGAGACATTAATATAAAAAGGTTGAACATAACTTACAATGATTAAAAATAGCGTAGCGTTACACGGACAGAATTTCGACTTACACCCTTACAACATTGGCTAACATACCCTTATTATTAGAATTATAATTAAAATTAAAATTAAAATATAAATTATATATATTTTACGTATATATGAGAGAAGAGAGAAATAGAATATGAAATTTTGATCAGAATTCGGTTTGCTTTATAGGGATTTTTGATTTTTGGGGCTCCGCGACTCGCGGTGAATTTTGCATTCAAACTCCGCGAGTCGCGGAGTTTGAAATTCCAGCTCACATCTTGGAGTCTTTCTCTGCCGACGGTTTTTATTATATATATAATATATATATAATTAATATAATTAATTATATATTATATTATATTTATATACATAGTTAACTTGTAATTTTTAGTCCGTTGCGTCGAGCGTTAAGAGTTGACTCTGGTCCCGGTTCCGGATTTTCGAACGTCCTTGCGTACAATTTTATATTTTGTACTTTGCGTTTTGAATCTTGTACTCTTGTAATTTCGAGACGTTTCTTATCAATAATTGGAACCTTTTTGATTGTCTTTTGTACTTTTGAGCTTTTTGGTCGTTTGCGTCTTCAATTCGTCGAATCTGTCTTTTGTCTTCACTTTTTATTATTTAAACGAATATCACTTGTAAATAGAACAATTGCAACTAAAAGCTTGTCTTTCTTGAGGAATAATGCTATGAAATATATGTTCGTTTTTAGCATTATCATATATATCGATTTATTTCTGTACATCTAACTGTGGACAACTAGTTGTAGGTTACTAACAAGGACAGCTGCTTAATAAACTTAAAACATCAAAATGTATTAAAAGTGTTGTAAATATATTTTGAACATACTTTGATATATATGTACATATTTGTTATAGGTTCGTGAATCGACCAGTGGCCACTTCCCGATGAAGTAAAAAAAAAATCTGTGAAAGTGAGTTATAGTTCCACTTTTAAAATCTAATATTTTTGGGATGAGAATACATGCAGGTTTTATAAATGATTTACAAAATAGACACAAGTACGTGAAACTACATTCTATGGTTGAATTATCGAAATTGAATATGCCCCTTTTTATTAAGTCTGGTAATCTAAGAATTAGGGAACAGACACCCTAAATGACGCGAATCCTAAAGATAGATCTATTGGGCCTAACAAACCCCATCCAAAGTACCGGATGCTTTAGTACTTTGAAATTTATATCATATCCGAAGGGTGTCCCGGAATGATGGGGATATTCTTATATATGCATCTTGTTAATGTCGGTTACCAGGTGTTCACCATATGAATGAATTTTATCTCTATGTATGGGATGTATATTGAAATATGAAATCTTGTGGTCTATTATTATGATTTGATAATATATAGGTTAAACCTTTAACTCACCAATATTTTTTTGTTGACGTTTTAAGCATGTTTATTCTCAGGTGATTATTAAGAGCTTCCGCTATTGCATACTAAAATAAGGACAAGATTTGGAGTCCATGCTTGTATGATATTATGTAAAAACTGCATTCAAGAAACTTATTTTTGATGTAATATATTCTTATTGTAAACCATTATGTAATGGTCGTGTGTAAACGGTATATTTTAGATTATCATTATTTGATAATCTACGTAATGCTTTTTAAACCTTTATAGATAAAATAAAGGTTATGGTTGTTTTAAAAATGAATGCAGTCTTTGAAAAACGTCTCATATAGAGGTCAAAACCTCGCGACGAAATCAATTAATATGGAACGCTTATAATCAATATGAACGGGACATTTCAGTTGGTATCCGAGCGTTGGTCTTTGAGAACCAGAATTTTGCATTAGTGTGACTTATCGAGTTTGTTAGGATGCATTAGTGAGTCTGGACTTCGACCGTGTTTACTTGAAAAATGATTGCTTAACAAATTTTGTTGGAAACTATATATTTTTAACATGTGAATATTATGTGATATATTAATCTCTTAACGTGTTTGATATTATGTGATAGATGTCTACCTCTAGAACAAGTCCCATTGACTCATCTAATAATAATGAAGAGTCTAATATAAATTAGAATGATTCGTGGACTGATTCACAAGTTCCCGAAGAGGAACCGGAAGAAGAGTCAGAACCGGAAGAAGAGTCGAAACCGGAAGAAGAATCGGAACCGGAAGAAGAATCGGAATCGGAAGAAGAAATAGAACCAGTGGGGGAAATAATAAAACGGTTAAGTAGAAGAAAATCCTCAACCAACCGACCAAAGTTAATTATGGTCAATGGTGTTTCCGCCAAGGAAGCAAAGTATTGGGAGGATTACCAATTCTTCGATGAATCGGATCCCGACAAGGATTCCAATGATGTTATAGAAATTACCCCAACACAATTTAATAAGGCAAAAGAGAATAATAAGGGAAAGGGCATAAAAATAGAGAAATTTGATTCCAAACCCGATGAACTTTATATGTATCGTCAACACCCGTATTTCTTAAGTTGTGACAATAACCCGGGAACCTCTAAACCACCAGGTTTTTCTAGACCAATGAGGAAAATGACGGCTCGTATTAGGGGAACATCATATATCCCTAAAAACTTAGGAAAAAGAACCAAGTTCGAAAAAGAAGAAATGAGTGAGTCGGAATAAGATAGTTGTATTTGTGCGGTGTAATATATGTAATATAGTGTGCTTATGCTTTACGATATATGTAAAAATTGCTTGTATTAATAAGTATCTTTTATGAATCTAACTCTTGTCTATTTTACAGTATAAAAACACAAAATGGATAGACAATCCAATATTTTAGAAGACTTACCTGGAGACATGATTGATGAAATCTTGTCTAGAGTCGGTCAGAATTCCTCGGCACAACTATTTATGGCAAAATCAGTTTGTAAGACATTCGAAGAACGTTCCAAGAATGCCTTGGTTTATAAAAGGCTTTCGTTTGAAAGATAGGGGATATCACATTGGGAAACCCATAAGTTACGATGTGTTTACTTTGACGCATATATTGTTGGGAACCCAAATGCTATTTTACGCAACGGGTTAAGAAATTATTTTGACTCAATGTATCCGAATATAGGACTTCATGATTTAGAAAAAGTGGCTAACATGCAACATAAAAAAGCATGTTATGCTTACGGGTTAGTGATGTTCGCTTCTCACCAAAGTGAGAAAAAGAACATCGGGCTACAACTATTAAACAAAACGTTCCCACAAGTGACGGAGTCGGTAATTGGGGTAAGAAATGAGGTTTATAGGTTATTACGAGACTGTTGGTCATTACGTAACCTTCGTCCCTTTGACGACGTTATAACACGCTGTCTTATCAACGGCCATAACGGTTATGTTCCACAAGACCAAGGATGGGAAGTAGTCCTAGTAAAACCAGAATGCATGACTTGTTTCTGGACGTATGAATTACGTGTCTTTATTGCCTTTGCTGAACGACTTGTGTACTAGCTAGAAGTATCTTCACAACTATCTTGTATCAAAGTTATTGTGTGCTATATTTCATGTTATATGTAAAATAAGCGGTATTGTAAGTTTGTAAAATATTGTGAAAAAGTTTGAACGCGAAATATTATTATAATCAGTTTTTCATATAGAATTGTAGTAGTTGAATTGTATATTAGCTACTAAGTATGAACTTAACGGGTAGGTACTACCCGAATTTAAACTTATAAAACGCTAATATGAAGAAAAAGCTTTTATAAATGAGTTCATATTATACTACGAGATACTATTGACTACTCTTAATATTCTGTATGATTAACTTGTTTCATTTGACTATTTGAAGGAAATGGCACCGACTACTCGACAAACCATGAATATGAGCGAAGAGGAATTTCGTACCTTTCTTGCTACAAACATAGCCGCAGTACAGGCTGCGCTACATACCAACAATAACCTTGGATCTAGCAGTACAGGAAATTGTGTAGGATACACCTATAAAGAATTCACTGCCTGCAAACCTTTGGAATTTGATGGAACCGAAGGACCGATCGGATTGAAACGGTGGACCGAGAAGGTCGAATCGGTGTTTGCCATAAGTAAGTGTACTGAAGAGGACAAAGTGAAGTACGCTACGCATACCTTCACAGGTACTGTGTTAACATGGTAGAATACCTATCTAGAAGAAGTGGGACAAGATGATGCTTACGCACTACCGTGGTCAGCATTCAAGCACTTGATGAACGAGAAGTACCGTCCCAGAACCGAGGTCAATAAGCTCAAGACAGAACTTAGAGGGTTACGAACCCAAGGATTTGATATTACCACGTACGAAAGACGATTCACAGAATTATGCCTATTGTGTCCGGGAGCGTTCGAAGATGAGGAAGAGAAGATCGACGCGTTTGTGAAAGGATTACCGGAAAGAATCCAAGAAGATATAAGTTCACACGAGCCCGCCTCCATACAACAGGCATGTAGAATGGCTCATAAACTAGTGAAACAGATTGAAGAAAGAATTAAAGAACAGACTGCTGAAGAGGCCAATGTGAAGCAAGTCAAAAGAAAGTGGGAGGAAAACGGTGATAAGAATCACCAATACAACAACAACAGCAATTACAATAATAATCGCAACAACTATCCTAACAATCGCAACATCAATCGCAACTACAACAAACGGCCCAACAATAACAACAACAACAACAACAACAACAACAACAACAACAACAACAACAACAACAACAACAACAACAACAACAACAACAACAACAACAACAACAACAACAACAACAACAACAACAACAACAGCAGCAGCAACTACAACAATCATCTTAACAACAATAATAATCGCAACAACAACAACAATCAGAAGCAGCTATGCCAAAGGTGTGAAAAGTATCACTCGGGGTTCTGCACCAAATTTTGCAACAAGTGTAAAAGAAATGGTCATAGCGCGGCGAAGTGTGAGGTCTACGGACCAGGGGTTAACAGAATGAAAGGAACAAATAGTGTCAGAACGAGTAATGGCGGAGTAAGTAGTGTCGGAGCAAGTTATGCCAATGTAGTTTGTTATAAATGTGGAAAATCGGGCCACATTATTAGAAATTGCCCGAATCAGGAGAACACGAATGGACAAGGCCACAGAAGAGTTTTCAATATTAATGCGGCAGAGGCACAGGAAGACCTGGAGCTTGTTATAGGTACGTTTCTTATTGACAATAAATCTGCTTACGTTTTATTTGATTCGGGTGCGGATAGAAGCTATATGAGTAGAGATTTTTGTGCTAAATTAAGTTGTCCATTGACGCCTTTGGATAGTAAATTTTTACTCGAATTAGCAAATGGTAAATTAATTTCAGCAGATAATATATGTCGGAATCGTGAAATTAAACTGGTTAGCGAAACATTTAAGATTGACTTGATACTAGTAGAGTTAGGGAGTTTTGATGTGATAATCGGTATGGACTAGTTAAAAGAAGTGAAAGCAGAGATCGTTTGTTACAAAAATGCAATTCGCATTATACGAGAAAAAGGAAAACCCTTAATGGTGTACGGAGAAAAGGGCAACACGAAGCTACATCTTATTAGTAATTTGAAGGCACAAAAACTAATAAGAAAAGGTTGCTATGCTATTCTAGCACACGTCGAGAAAGTACAAACTGAAGAAAAGAGCATCAATGATGTTCCCGTCGCAAAAGAATTTCCCGATGTATTTCCGAAAGAATTACCGGGATTACCCCCACATCGATCCGTTGAATTTCAAATAGATCTTGTACCAGGAGCTGCACCAATAGCTCGTGCTCCTTACAGACTCGCACCCATCGAGATGAAAGAACTGCAAAGCCAATTACAAGAAATTTTAGAGCGTGGTTTCATTCGACCAAGCACATCACCGTGGGGAGCTCCTATTTTGTTTGTCAAGAAGAAAGATGGTACATTCAGGCTGTGTATCGATTACCGAGAGTTGAACAAACTTACCATCAAGAACCGCTACCCACTATCGAGAATCGACGACTTATTTGATCAACTACAAGGCTCGTCTGTTTATTCAATGATTGACTTACGTTCCGGGTATCATCAAATGCGGGTGAAAGAAGATGATAGTCCAAAGACTGCTTTCAGAACACGTTACGGTCATTACGAGTTTATGGTCATGCCGTTTGGTTTAACTAATGCACCAGCTGTGTTCATGGACCTTATGAACCGAGTGTGTGGACCATACCTTGACAAGTTTGTCATTGTTTTCATTGATAACATACTTATTTACTCAAAGAATGACCAAGAACACGGTGAACATTTGAGAAAGGTGTTAGAAGTATTGAGGAAGGAAGAATTGTAAGCTAAATTTTCAAAGTGTGCATTTTGGTTGGAAGAAGTTCAATTCCTCGGTCACATAGTGAACAAAGAAGGTATTAAGGTGGATCCGGCAAAGATAGAAACTGTTGAAAAGTGGGAAACCCCGAAAACTCCGAAACACATACGCCAGTTTTTAGGACTAGCTGGTTACTACAGAAGGTTCATCCAAGAATTTTCCAGAATAGCAAAACCCTTGACTGCATTAACGCATAAAGGGAAGAAATTTGAATGGAAGGATGAACAAGAGAAAGCGTTTCAGTTATTGAAGAAAAAGCTAACTACGGCACCTATATTGTCATTGCCTGAAGGGAATGATGATTTTGTGATTTATTGTGACGCATCAAAGCAAGGTCTCGATTGTGTATTAATGCAACGAACGAAGGTGATTGCTTATGCGTCTAGACAATTGAAGATTCACGAACAAAATTATACGACGCATGATTTGGAATTAGGCGCGGTTGTTTTTGCATTAAAGACTTGGAGGCACTACTTATATGGGGTCAAAAGTATTATATATACCGACCACAAAAGTCTTCAACACATATTTAATCAGAAACAACTGAATATGAGGCAGCGTAGGTGGATTGAATTGTTGAATGATTACGACTTTGAGATTCGTTACCACCCGGGGAAGGCAAATGTGGTAGCCGACGCCTTGAGCAGGAAGGACAGAGAACCCATTCGAGTAAAATCTATGAATATAATGATTCACAATAACCTTACTACTCAAATAAAGGAGGCGCAACAAGGAGTTTTAAAAGAGGGAAATTTAAAGGATGAAATACCCAAAGGATCGGAGAAGCATCTTAATATTCGGGAAGACGGAACCTGATGATGTAGCGTGAGGTAGTATTATTTTTACTAGGAAATACTAGAAAATATGACACAAGTTTTATTAATTTACGGATGGGATATACCTAAACCTTGCTACAACACTATAGGCAGTGTACCTAATCGTAGAGTAGTGTAGTTTTTAGTAAGTCCGGTTCGTTCCACAGGGAGCTAGTGATTACGTACTATATTTTTATAAAACTATATTTATATAAATATATATATATATAAGTAGTAATATTATTATAAAAGGGGGTTTTTACCGTTTAATGACCGGTTTGTCGATTTTATATTTTTAAGCGTAAAGATAAATGACAATAATTAAAGTGCATAAAATAAATAAATGACGATAAATAAAATAAAAATAAATAAAATTGCGATAGAATATGAAATAAAAGGATTATGCTTATTTAAACTTTCGTAATCATGATGTTTGACGTTTTGATTTTAATTAATTGTTACTCGGGTTAATTGTGCTTTGTCATGGTTTATTTGATACCTATCTGGTTTTTGTCCATAGTAGTCCATCGGTCATAAATATAAAGTGCGAGTGTCCTCGTCAAATTACCCTTATACCCGAAGTCAAATATTCCAACTAATTAAGGATTTAAACTGTGACGCAGTTATCACTTCTGTCAACAATTACACCAGTTATCACTGTATGTAATCTACCCCTGTTTTGATTAGATATGAATATTAATTTACCCACTTAATCAGTTTGAATAATCAATTACCCAACCCGAATAATTAATTAAATGATTATAATAGATTCCATATGAACGTCACTAAATAGGACAACCATAATCATTATTAATTATTAGGATAATTAATTTGAAGATAGGTTCGACAGACTCCAATGAGTTGTCACTCAATTAGACAATACCCCCCATCTATTAATAGTCAATAGTCCAATTTCCACAAGTGTCGGTCTTTTGTCCAAACCTTAATTATGGTACAAAGTTCAATAACCCCGTCTTAATATTTTAGCCCAACATCACGATTACTTCGGCTCAAATAAGCATAATAATAACTTAGTTACGAGACATTAAATTAAAAAGGAAGAACATAGCTTACATTGATGATTAATCGCGTAGCGTTGCACGGACAGAATTTCGACTTAAAACCCGTAAAATATTTCTTACAATAACCCAACTAAACCATAACTTTATTATTAAAATTAACTTATATTAAAATTATAATATAAATAAATATTACATATTACAGAAGAGAGAAAGAAATATGAAGAAAGGTGTTCTTTTTCATTACTACGTGAATTCCATTTTATAGGCAAATGTTGATTTGAAATTTTCACTTATGACCCCTTAACTATGCTCAATTAACAACTTTTTATTATTTATTATTATTCTTATTATGAATTATTTAAATATTATATTATATTCTTGTGCATAGTTGACTTGTACTTTCAGCTCCGTTGCGTCGAGCGTTGATAGTTGGCTCGGGTACCGGTTTCGGATTTTCGAACGTCCTTTCGTATAATTTAATATCTTGTACTTTGCGTTTTGTAACTTGTACTCTTGTCATTTTTATTAATTTACGGATGGGATATACCTAAACCTTGCTACAACACTATAGGCAGTGTACCTAATCGTAGAGTAGTGTAGTTTTTAGTAAGTCCGGTTCGTTCCACAGGGAGCTAGTGATTACGTACTATATTTTTATAAAACTATATTTATATAAATATATATATATATATATATATATATATATATATATATATATATATATATATATATATATATATAAGTAGTAATATTATTATAAAAGGGGGTTTTTACCGTTTAATGACCGGTTTGTCGATTTTATATTTTTAAGCGTAAAGATAAATGACAATAATTAAAGTGCATAAAATAAATAAATGACGATAAACAAAATAGCAATAAATAAAATTGCGATAGAATATGAAATAAAAGGATTATGCTTATTTAAACTTTCGTAATCATGATGTTTGACGTTTTGATTTTAATTAATTGTTACTCGGGTTAATTGTGCTTTGTCATGGTTTATTTGATACCTATCTGGTTTTTGTCCATAGTAGTCCATCGGTCATAAATATTAAGTGCGAGTGTCCTCGTCAAATTACCCTTATACCCGAAGTCAAATATTCCAACTAATTAAGGATTTAAACTCTGACGCAGTTATCACTTCTGTCAACAATTACACCAGTTATCACTGTATGTAATCTACCCCTGTTTTGATTAGATATGAATATTAATTTACCCACTTAATCAGTTTGAATAATCAATTACCCAACCCGAATAATTAATTAAATGATTATAATAGATTCCATATGAACGTCACTAAATAGGACAACCATAATCATTATTAATTATTAGGATAATTAATTTGAAGATAGGTTCGACAGACTCCAATGAGTTGTCACTCAATTAGACAATACCCCCCATCTATTAATAGTCAATAGTCCAATTTCCACAAGTGTCGGTCTTTTGCCCAAACCTTAATTATGGTACAAAGTTCAATAACCCCGTCTTAATATTTTAGCCCAACATCACGATTACTTCGGCTCAAATAAGCATAATAATAACTTAGTTACGAGACATTAAATTAAAAAGGAAGAACATAGCTTACAGTGATGATTAATCGCGTAGCGTTGCACGGACAGAATTTCGACTTAAAACCCGTAAAATATTTCTTACAATAACCCAACTAAACCATAACTTTATTATTAAAATTAACTTATATTAAAATTATAATATAAATAAATATTACATATTACAGAAGAGAGAAAGAAATATGAAGAAAGGTGTTCTTTTTCATTACTACGTGAATTCCATTTTATAGGCAAATGTTGATTTGAAATTTTCACTTATGACCACTTAACTATGCTCAATTAACAACTTTTTATTATTTATTATTATTCTTATTATGAATTATTTAAATATTATATTATATTCTTGTGCATAGTTGACTTGTACTTTCAGCTCCGTTGCGTCGAGCGTTGATAGTTGGCTCGGGTACCGGTTTCGGATTTTCGAACGTCCTTTCGTATAATTTAATATCTTGTACTTTGCGTTTTGTAACTTGTACTCTTGTCATTTTTAGACGTTTCGCATCAATAAATTGAACCTTTTGAATTGTATCTTGTACATTTGAGCTTTTTGGATGTTTTGGTCTTTCAAATCTTCATTTTTGTCTTTAAATCTTCATTTTCGAGCGATTTGCATCTTTCGTCTTCGCACTTATTTATTTAACTATTACAACTAAAAATAAGGAAATTACATTTAAAAACTTTACATATTGGAACGATATTGCTACTAAATATATGTTCATTTGGAGCACTATCAAATATCCCCACACTTGAGCGTTGCTTGTCCTCAAGCAATACAGAACTTGAAATAAAAACATACATGAATCACTTTTTTATTCATCACATTTTGTACATCAGTGATTTTGATATAGCGGTATAAACAATGACAGTAATGATGGTTAAAGGTGGGTGTGTCATCCACAGTTGCCTCGGGGTTAGGTCAATGACACTTGCAATCAAATAGCCGATTTACTTTCGGTTTCCAAAGCAAAGTGCACATTTGAAAGGTGGTTTACAGTCCCACATGACTATGAAAATGTAGATCCTTAAGGAAATTGGATCTTTATGAAAACATTTGATCTTTTTGAAAATTTAATCTAGCTTTTACCCTAGATAAGTTTTCCGGAATAACCCTTCACCGGTGTTTGCAAAATATTTTTGTGGGTTGTGTGGGTTTCAGATTTGAAAATTTTAGCTCAACACTTGTGGTTTTGTGTTACCCACTTGCTAACCTTGTATTAGGAAAGCAACACGTCCAGTTTACTTGTCCCGTATATTACCTTTCGGCAAACTACCGTCCGGTTGTAAAGGAAAGCGATGAACAAGAAACTGTTACGGCAATGTCCCGTGACATGCTTTTAATTATGGTCCAAAAACGTGTCGGATGCTTTTACTATCCTTTGTAGGAGCAATAGTAAAGCTCACCCTTATAATTTGTCGGTTTGACACAAGGTCCTGTCTCCGACCATGCTATGCAACCACCGTTCTTACGGTTGACACCCGATTTGGTTCAGGTGACCTAATGAATTCCAATGAATTCTCAGGATTTTACGTTCAATGGTAATGAACGCATTGAAAATAGGTTTTCAGAAAACAAATCGGTTTTATTTTTGATCAAAATATTTTCTCGTTCAAGCTTGAGTTTAGATATCATTGAATTCCATGAGTTTGTAATTCTCAATCTTTAAGGTCAATCTCTAGGATTGAGTAATATTAGTCTTAAAAGCTGATTTTTGATCTTTAAGGAGATTATCCTTTCTGGGGATTTGATTCATTAGTCTTATCAAGCTAATTTGCACGGTGCCCCCCCATTATGCGAGATAAATCCTTCTCATGGTTAGGATAAATCTGACCACATGGCGACCCTGTTTGATGCTGAGGTCCGTGGATTTCCTGCTGATTTTAGAGATGACTTTTCTAGATTTTTCGTCAACCTACAGCTGGTCTGGACGACAACTTCATTACCTAAATCAAGAAGCGCGTGTCTTTTTTGGAAGACTTTACTTCCTTTTAATGATGGAATTGATTCATCGTGTAGATCCATCTTTCTTTAAAATATATTACAGTAAACCGGGTAAAACTGATTAGTATCGTCCAAAGCAAAAGTACCTGCAATAATTCTTATACAAAAATGTGATAGATAGTTTTTAATTGAATAACTTGGTACATTCTCCCCACACTTAGCTTTTATTTATTCTTTTCTTTGCCTTTTTATTCTCTTCTATCCCATTTTAAATGAATTCAAGCATTTTGGGTTGTTTCTCAATTTATGTCCTCGAGGTAACAATAATTTCGGCATTAACACCTAGTTTTATCGTTCATAAATATGTATAAACATGATTTTGAATTCATTTAGTTGAAATTTTTTTCAAATTTTCACAAAATTTGGCAATTAAAACAAGTGTAAACCCGAAAGAATTTATAACCCTTCCCCACACTTGAGATCTTGCAATGCCCTCATTTGCAAGAAATCAGTAAAAATTTAAATTCATGAGGGTGATTAGTGTAGAAAAATGATTAAAAATACCGAGTTTGCAAACATATTGTTGTTATTTCACATTTGATATTTTGTTTCTTGTCGTCAAAATTAGTACCTTTTTCTGAACTTAATGACAGTCTTTGAAAGTGCGTTGTTTTACCCTGTTTTGTATATAACATAAAATACAAACATACATAATTTTGAAGTTGGGTATATTACCCCACGTTCAAAAATTTATAAAATCTAATATTTTTTTTTGGCATACTTTAAATCAATTAAATTAAAAATAATGATAACAAAATTTCTCGTCCCGCCCTCGGTTAAAGTAATTTCGGTTCAACTACCTAATCTTCAACTCACGACGAATTTTAGAAATCATTTTTTTACTTAATGAAATAAAGTAAATTTTGTTTTTAAATTCACACAAAACTTAAATTTAAAAAGCATATTAATTTCATATAAAACCTACAAAATAAAAAAAAATCAGAATGGGGGGAGAAAACTAGTTCTTTAGTGTCTGCTAGCGGAAAAGACCAATCGGATTCCATTCTCGGAACTACACGAGAACAGAACAACTAACTCCAAACAGCATTTTCTTTTTAGAATATTTGAATCTCCTCACACTTAGGTAGATGTGGTGTCAAAATTGTGATTAACTTCATCGTCAATTTCTCTTGGACCATAATCAACTTGCATATCTGTGACTTTTGCTTTAAGCCAGTGACCAGCTTTTTCCGTAATATCCACAAATTCAACTAGCTTCGCCTTTTCTTTAGGCGACAGATTAGATACTAACCGGTTATATAACTTAAAGTTCCCCTTACTTTTAGCATCAATAACCCGTTTAAAAAGTTTCTTCATTAAACTGTTAATAACGAGGTCATTTAATTTCGTATCAACTATGGGGTTCTTTATTATCAAGTCATCATTAGGTGTTACTTCATTTTCCCCACACTTAGGTGTTCTATTATTGTTAAGCATTACCGTTGGAGTTGGTAAAACAACATGGTTCTTACCAATCGTTTTTGTCGGTTCAACGGTTTTGGTTTGTGGATATTTAGACTTTCGAATCATAAAGGTGATCGATTTCTCATCATTACTAAGTGTCATTCTACCCTTTCTTACATCAAATAACGCCCCGGTGGACGCTAAGAATGGTCGACCTAAAATTAGAGGAACGTTTGAGTCCTCTTCTATGTCAATGACAATGAATTCGACTAGAAAGGTTAAATTACCTACTTGAATGGGTAGGTTGTCAGCAATTCCAACTGGGTGCTTAATGGTTTGATCAAGGAGTCGAACACTCATATCTGTTGGAGTTAACTCACCTACACCTAATCTCTTATATAATGAAAGAGGCATAACACTCACACTTGAACCTAAATCTGCTAGTGCATCATACATGACACAGTCACTAAGTAGACAAGGAACAATAAATTCACCCGGATCACCTACCCTAGGTGGAGGATTTGGTGGAACTGTCTTCACCGGGTTTACTTCTACTGTTTTTGTTTCTTGCACTTTTTATTCTTCTTCTTCTTCTTTCCAGAGGTATCACAAACTTTATTACCTATTACTTGCTCATACTCAACTCCTTTTCTTGGAAACGGGATGGGTGGTCTGTATGGTGCCACCACTGGCTTTACATACTCGGGTGGTGGTGGTGGTGTAACTTCTTCATTGTTACTTACATCTAAAACTTTCCCATCTTCTGGTATTGGTTTTTCAGAATTTGTTGATATCATGTTAACATTTTCATTCCGAGGATTTACTTCATTATTACTCGGTGGCTTTCCTTGTTCCCTTTCACTCATCAATCTAACAAGAGTACCTACTTGTTTTTCTAGATTCAAAATGGAAGCTTGTTGAGTTCTAAATGACTGATCAAACCTCTCATTCGTTTGGGTTTGAGTTTCAATAAATTGTGTTTGAGATTCAACTAGCTTAAATACCACTTCTTCCAGATTTGACTTCTTCTCGTCGGTTTGTTGTGGTGGTTTATACAAGCCAGGTCTTTGTTGATTGAAAGTGTTGTTTTGAGTTGGTTGGTTATTCGGACCTTGTTGGTTATACGAGTTATTGTCGGGTCCTTTTGGATTGTAAAGAATGTTTTGATTTCGATTGAAGTTTGGCCTTGGCGGTTGATAATTATTCTGATAACTATTTTCCAGCCTTTGGTTCATGTAGACAACATTCTCACGTTGTTCCATCGTTTGTTCAATGTGACAGTCTTTCATTAAGTGTGGTCCACCGCATTGCTCACAACTAATTCGTATTGCGTGAATATCTTTATTCATCTTTTCCATTCGTCTCTCGAAAGCATCTATTTTTGCGGAAACAGAATCAAAGTTATGGCTAAAATCGGCTCTAGCCGCTTTAGATGAACGATATATATCTTTCTCTTGGTGCCACTCATGAGAGTGGGAGGCTGTGTTATCAATAATTTTGTAAGCTTCAGTTGCGGTTTTCTTCATAATGGAACCACCAGCTGTTATGTCGATGTCTTTTCGTGTAGCAACGTTGACACCTTGGTAGAATATTTGTGCTATTTGATAAGTGTCTAAACCGTGTTGAGGACATCCTCTCAACAACTTTCCAAATCTTGTCCATGCCTCATATAGAGTTTCATTTGACTTTTGTGTGAACGTAACAATTTCTCCTTGAAGTCTCACGGCTTTAGATGCCGGAAAGAATCTTTTAAGAAATTTCTCAACTAAAACATCCCATGTGTCAATCGCCCCTTCAGGTAACGATTCTAACCAATCTTTGGCTTCTCCCTTTAAAGTCCAGGGAAACAACATGAGATAGATCTGTTCATCCTCAACTTCTCGGATTTTGAATAGTGTACAGATCCTATTAAACGTACGAAGATGTTCGTTTGGATCTTCCTTCGGCGCACCACTATATTGGCACTGATTAGTTACCATGTGTAGGATTTGTCCTTTGATTTCATAATCTGGCGCATTAATGTCTGGCTTAATAATGGCGTGACCTTGGCCCGTGCGTGTGGCTCTCATTCGGTCTTCCATACTTAGAGGTTCCAGATTTTCCATAATTGAATTTGTTGAATACGAATCACTAGAAGATTCTGATTTAATGGTTTGTGGTTCAGGAGGAATGATTAGTGGTTCTGGATCTTGGAATTGTCCCTGAATATTCTCCGGATTCTCAATTGTGAGGTCGGGTTCAAAAGATGGATTATCGGAAATTTGAGTTGGAGTTCTTGGTCGACTAGATGATGATTCTAAAGAAAAATCAACGGCGACAATATTGGCTAGATGTCTTGATCGAGTTATAGGTGGTGAACGTATGAAAGGTGGTGAACGTTTTACTCGGTGCATTCACTGAATATCCTATTAGTTTTTAAAAGGAAAGAAAAATTATATAAGTTATCCAATTAATAGACTTTTCTGATTTTGCCCACGTTTCGAATAGCCAAAAGATGCAGCAGAGGGGCAGGATTCGTTTGGTCTCAATATAATTGAGTACTGTTTGGCTCCAATAACCCGGTCCACGTACAAATCCAACTATTACTACGAACCAGAAAATTTTGATGTCTATCAATTTAACCACTTAAAATAAATTTTCGTAATTTTAAGAAATTTAGATAAGAAGTAGAATAAAAATCTTATCCTAAAACTAGAATAGCGAGAAATAAGAAAGAAAAAAAAAATGCGTCGAAAAAGGTCGAAAAATAAAAATAAGAAAGTAGCGCGAAAAACGGCGTCGCAAAATTCCAAAGCACATAAATCTTAGTCTAAGGAATAAGCACTTAAGGGATTTTACGACAAACCTAAAAATTCTAGAAATAAAAATAACTATGGCAAAACTAAACTTAATACTAAAAATTGTAACTAGAGTCTAAAAATCTAAAGGTAATAAAAAAAAAAAACTTTTTTTTTATTTTATTTATATTTCGTTTTTTAAGGATTTTAAAAATTTTTTATTTTTAAAAATTTTTTTTATATAATTTTTTTCAAAACTTTTTTTTTTTTTTAAATTTTTCTTTAAAAAAAACGATTTTTTTACAATTTTTTTTAAAACGAATTTTTTTTAAAAAAAACAATTTTTTTTCTTTAAAAAAACGATTTTTTTTACACAATTTTTTTTTTAAAACGAAATTTTTTTTTTCTTTAAAAAAAACGATTTTTTTTTACACAAATTTTTTTTTTTTTTTTTTTTAAAACGAAATTTTTTTTTCTTAAAAAAAACGATTTTTTTTTTTTTAAAAAAACGATTTTTTTTACAAATTAATAATTTTTTTATAATTATAATTTTTTTTTCAAAACTTTTTTTTAATTCATTTACTATTCATGAATAGTAAATGAAAATAAATTAATTAATTTACTATTCACATGAAAGCGACATGATAGAAATTATTAATTACAAGTTACATAATATACCCCTGAAGTATTTAATAAATACGACTTTTTAAAACTTTTACGATTCAAAATAAGATTCTAAAATATTATTATATTATTATATTCTATTTCAATATTATTATATTATTATATTCTATTTCAATATTATTATATTATTATATTTTATTTCTATATTATTATAATTAAAAATATAGCGTTTTAGCGTCCCCGGCAGCGGCGCCAAAAACTTGATGATGTAGCGTGAGGCAGTATTATTTTTACTAGGAAATACTAGAAAATATGACACAAGTTTTATTAATTTACGGATGGGATATACCTAAACCTTGCTACAACACTATAGGCAGTGTACCTAATCGTAGAGTAGTGTAGTTTTTAGTAAGTCCGGTTCGTTCCACAGGGAGCTAGTGATTACGTACTATATTTCTATAAAACTATATTTATATAAATATATATATATATATATATATATATATAAGTAGTAATATTATTATAAAAGGGGGTTTTTACCGTTTAATGACCGGTTTGTCGATTTTATATTTTTAAGCGTAAAGATAAATGACAATAATTAAAGTGCATAAAATAAATAAATGACGATAAATAAAATAACAATAAATAAAATTGCGATAGAATATGAAATAAAAGGATTATGCTTATTTAAACTTTCGTAATCATGATGTTTGACGTTTTGATTTTAATTAATTGTTACTCGGGTTAATTGTGCTTTGTCATGGTTTATTTGATACCTATCTGGTTTTTGTCCATAGTAGTCCATCGGTCATAAATATAAAGTGCGAGTGTCCTCGTCAAATTACCCTTATACCCGAAGTCAAATATTTCAATTAATTAAGGATTTAAACTGTGACGCAGTTATCACTTCTGTCAACAATTACACCAGTTATCACTGTATGTAATCTACCCCTGTTTTGATTAGATATGAATATTAATTTACCCACTTAATTAGTTTGAATAATCAATTACCCAACCCGAATAATTAATTAAATGATTATAATAGATTCCATATGAACGTCACTAAATAGGACAACCATAATCATTATTAATTATTAGGATAATTAATTTGAAGATAGGTTCGACAGACTCCAATGAGTTGTCACTCAATTAGACAATACCCCCCATCTATTAATAGTCAATAGTCCAATTTCCACAAGTGTCGGTCTTTTGCCCAAACCTTAATTATGGTACAAAGTTCAATAACCCCGTCTTAATATTTTAGCCCAACATCACGATTACTTCGGCTCAAATAAGCATAATAATAACTTAGTTACGAGACATTAAATTAAAAAGGAAGAACATAGCTTACAGTGATGATTAATCGCGTAGCGTTGCACGGACAGAATTTCGACTTAAAACCCGTAAAATATTTCTTACAATAACCCAACTAAACCATAACTTTATTATTAAAATTAACTTATATTAAAATTATAATATAAATAAATATTACATATTACAGAAGAGAGAAAGAAATATGAAGAAAGGTGTTCTTTTTCATTACTACGTGAATTCCATTTTATAGGCAAATGTTGATTTGAAATTTTCACTTATGACCCCTTAACTATGCTCAATTAACAACTTTTTATTATTTATTATTATTCTTATTATGAATTATTTAAATATTATATTATATTCTTGTGCATAGTTGACTTGTACTTTCAGCTCCGTTGCGTCGAGCGTTGATAGTTGGCTCGGGTACCGGTTTCGAATTTTCGAACGTCCTTTCGTATAATTTAATATCTTGTATTTTGCGTTTTGTAACTTGTACTCTTGTCATTTTTAGACGTTTCTCATCAATAAATTGAACCTTTTGAATTGTATCTTGTACATTTGAGCTTTTTGGATGTTTTGGTCATTCAAATCTTCGTTTTTGTCTTTAAATCTTCATTTTCGAGCGATTTGCGTCTTTCGTCTTCGCACTTATTTATTTAACTATTACAACTAAAAATAAGGAAATTACATTTAAAAACTTTACATATTGGAACGATATTGCTACTAAATATATGTTCATTTGGAGCACTATCAGAACCCGGTATAGGGCTGAAAGGATTTGGGTACCAAAATTTGGAAATATGAGAGAAATGGTACTTAGAGAAACTCATAAAACCAGATACTCAATACATCCTGGAACGGGGAAGATGTACAAGGATCTCAAGAAACATTTTTGGTGGCCGGGTATGAAAACTGATGTTGCTAAATATGTAGGAGAATGTTTGACGTGTTCTAAGGTCAAAGCTGAGCATCAGAAACCATCAGGTCTACTTCAACAACCCGAAATCCCGGAATGGAAATGGGAAAACATTACCATGGATTTCATCACTAAATTGCCAAGGACTGCAAGTGGTTTTGATACTATTTGGGTAATAGTTGATCGTCTCACCAAATCAGCACACTTCCTGCCAAGATTATAGATCGTGTCGGACCAGTAGCTTACCGACTTGAGTTACCTCAACAACTTGCAGCTGTACATAACACTTTCCACATCTCGAATTTGAAGAAATGTTTTGCTAAATAAGATCTCACTATTCCGTTGTACGAAATCCAAATTAATGAAAAACTTCAATTCATTGAAGAACCCGTTGAAATAATGGATCGTGAGGTTAAGAGACTTAAACAAAACAAGATACCGATTGTTAAGGTTCGATGGAATGCTCGTAGAGGACCCGAGTTCACCTGGGAATGAGAAGATCAGATGAAGAAGAAGTACCCGCACTTATTTCCAGAAGATGAGCCAACACCTCCAATCGCTTAAAATTTCGGGACGAAATTTATTTAACGGGTAGGTACTGTAGTGACCCGAACTTTTCCGAACCTTTCTATGATTATATGTTTAATGAAAACTATATTTACATGATTAAATGTTTCCAACATGTTAAGCAATCAAACTTGTTAAGACTTGGTTAATTGAAACGGAAATTTTGTAAACATCTGATTACCCAGTTTGACCAATGATTCACGAACGCTATAAGTTGTATATGATATGATGATACATAAATGAATAAATATATATGTTTAACATGATATAATGATCATCAAGTATCTCATTAAAAATAGTAACAATAAGTTATATAGTTAAAAAGGAGACTATTGACGTATGAAACTCGAAACGATACATATAACGATTATCGTTATAACCACGTCTTACTAAATATATATGAAGCATATTAATACATTGTTATATTATATATAACATGATAATATGATAATTAAATATATCATTAAGTGTATTAACAATGAACTACATAAGTAAAAACAAGACTACTAACTTAAGGATTTCGAAACGAGACATATATGTAACTATTATCGTTGTAACGACATTTAAATGTATATATCATATTAAGATATATTAATATATCATAATATCATGATAATATAATAATTTAAAATCTTATTTGATATTATAAACATTGAGTTAACAACATTTAACAAGATCGTTAACCTAAAGGTTTCAAAACAACACTTACATGTAACGAATAACGATGATTTAACGACTCAGTTAAAATGTATATACATGTAGTGTTTTAATATGTATTCATACACTTTTGAAAGACTTCAAGACACTTATCAAAATACTTCTACTTAACAAAAATGCTTACAATTACATCCTCGTTCAGTTTCATCAACAATTCTACTCGTATGCATCCGTATTCCTACTCGTACAATACACAGCTTTTAGATGTATGTACTATTGGTATATACACTCCAATGATTAGCTCTTAGCAGCCCATGTGAGTCACCTAACACATTTGGGAACCATCATTTGGTAACTAGCATGAAATATCTCATAAAATTACAAAAATATGAGTAATCATTCATGACTTATTTACATGAAAACAAAATTACATATCCTTTATATTTAATCCATACACCAACGACCAAAAACACCTACAAAAACTTTCATTCTTCAATTTTCTTCATCTAATTGATCTCTCTCAAGTTCTATCTTCAAGTTCTAAGTGTTCTTCATAAATTCTACAAGTTCTAGTTTCATAAAATCAAGAATAATTTCAAGTTTACTAGCTCACTTCCAATCTTGTAAGGTGATCATCCAACCTCAAGAAATCTTTGTTTCTTATAGTAGGTTATCATTCTAATATAAGGTAATAATCATATTCAAACTTTGGTTCAATTTCTATAACTATAACAATCTTATTTCAAGTGATGATCTTACTTGAACTTGTTTTCGTGTCATGATTCTGCTTCAAGAACTTCGAGTCATCCAAGGATCCGTTGAAGCTAGATCCATTTTTCTCTTTTCCAGTAGGTTTATCCAAGGAACTTAAGGTAGTAATGATGTTCATAACATCATTCGATTCATACATAAAAAGCTATCATATTCGAAGTGGTAAACTAGTAATCACTAGAACATAGTTTAGTTAATTCTAAACTTGTTCGCAAATAAAGTTAATCCTTCAAACTACACTTGTAAAATCAACTATACACATGATATATATCTATATGATATGCTAACTTAATGATTTAAAACCCGAAAACACGATAAACACCATAAAATCGGATTTACGCCGTCGTAGTTACAACCGGGGGCTGTTTTGGTTTGGATAATTAAAAAATATGAAAAACTTTGATTTAAAAGCTATACTTCTGGGAAAATGATTTTTCTTATGAACATGAAACCATATCCAAAAATCATGGTTAAAATCAAAGTGAAAGTATGTTTTTCAAAACAGTTATCAAGATGTCGTTCTTTCGACGAAAATGACTACCTCTTTCAAAAATGACTTGTAACTTGTATTTCCAACTATAAACCTATACCTTTTCTGTTTATTTTCATAAAGTCAAGTTCAATACGAAACCGTGGCCGCTTAAATCACTCAAAACGGATTAGAAACGAAGAAATGGCGAGCAAAACAAAATTGGTAAAAACTACTCATTTTAGCTACGTGAAAATTGGTAACAAATCTATTCCAACCATAACTTAATCAACTTGTATTGTATATTATGTAATCTTGAGATACCATAGACACGTATACAATGTTTCGACCTATCATGTCGACACATCTATATATATTTCGGAACAACCATAGACACTCTATATGTGAATGTTGGAGTTAGCTATACAGGGTTGAGGTTGATTCCAAAATATATATAGTTTGAGTTGTGATCAATACTGAGATATGTATACACTGGGTCGTGGATTGATTCAAGATAATATATATCGATTTATTTCTGTACATCTAACTGTGGACAACTAGTTGTAGGTTACTAACAAGGACAGCTGACTTAATAAACTTAAAACATCAAAATGTATTAAAAGTGTTGTAAATATATTTTGAACATACTTTGATATATATGTACATATTTGTTATAGGTTCGTGAATCGATCAGTGGCCAAGTCTTACTTCCCGACGAAGTAAAAAAAAATCTGTGAAAGTGAGTTATAGTTCCACTTTTAAAATCAAATATTTTTGGGATGAGAATACATGCAGGTTTTATAAATGATTTACAAAATAGACACAAGTACGTGAAACTACATTCTATGGTTAAATTATCGAAATCGAATATGCCCCTTTTTATTAAGTCTGGTAATCTAAGAATTAGGGAACAGACACCATAATTGACGCGAATCCTAAACATAGATCTATTGGGCCTAACAAACCCCATCCAAAGTACCGGATGCTTTAGTACTTTGAAATTTATATCATATCCGAAGGGTGTCCCGGAATGATGGGGATATTCTTATATATGTATCTTGTTAATGTCGGTTACCAGGTGTTCACCATATGAATGAATTTTATCTCTATGTATGGGATGTATATTGAAATATGAAATCTTGTGGTCTATTATTATGATTTGATAATATATAGGTTAAACCTATAACTCACCAACATTTTTTTGTTGACGTTTTAAGCATGTTTATTCTCAGGTGATTATTAAGAGCTTCCGCTGTTGCATACTAAAATAAGGACAAGATTTGGAGTCCATGCTTGTATGATATTTTGTAAAAACTGCATTCAAGAAACTTATTTTTGATGTAATATATTCTTATTGTAAACCATTATGTAATGGTCGTGTGTAAACGGTATATTTTAGATTATCATTATTTGATAATCTACATAATGCTTTTTAAACCTTTATAGATAAAATAAAGCTTATGGTTGTTTTAAAAATGAATGCAGTCTTTGAAAAACGTCTCATATAGAGGTCAAAACCTCGCGACAAAATCAATTAATATGGAACGTTTATAATCAATATGAACGGGACATTTCATACTTACTATTGATACATACACTCAATAATCTAATCTTAGCAGCCCTAAATGACTCATCATCCATTATAGAAACATGTAGGGATTAACCTTTGTCATTTACCATGAATGATTAAGCTAAATAACAAAACTAGAAAAGCCTTTGTTGACTAACTAAAAAAAACGTGGGATTAGCATGGATATATACATCCATTTCATGCTAGATTACTACATCATATTACTCTCTAAACACACACACTTCCACCTCTTCTAACTCTCATCATATTCAGCAAGTTTTGATCTCATAATCAAATCTTAGATCACCATAAAAAGAATCCTTCAAGAACACATCAAAAACACTTCAAGAAACCTTTCAAGATTGCAAGATTACTTTCAATCTTTCTAATCCATTCAAAGTAATCATCTAAGATCAAGAAACCTTTGTTATTTACAGTAGATTATCTCTCTAATTCAAGGTAAAACTCATATTCAAACTTTGATTCAATTTCTATAACTATAACAATCTTATTTCGAGTAGAAATCTTACTTGAACTTGTTTTCGTGTCATGATTCTACTTCAAGAACTTTCAAGCCATCCAAGAATCCTTTGAAGTTAGATCAATTTTTGTCACTTCTAGTAGGTTTACCTACTAAACTTAAGGTAGTAATGATGTTCATATATATATAACTATCTTATTCGAAGATTTGAACATGTAATCACTAGAACATAGTTTAGTTAATTCTAAACTTGTTCGCAAACAAAGTTAATCCTTCTAACTTGACTTTTAAAATCAACTAAACACATGTTCTATATCTATATGATATGCTAACTTAATGATTTAAAACCTAAAAACACGAAAAATACCGTAAAACCGGATATACGTCGTAGTAGTAACACTGCGGGCTGTTTTGGGTTAGATAATTAAAAACTATGATAAACTTTGATTTAAAAGTTGTTCTTCTGGGAAAATTATTTTTATTATGAACATGAAACTATATCCAAATATCATGGTTAAACTCAAAGTGGAAGTATGTTTTCCAAAACAGTCATCAAGACGTCGTTCTTTCGACTGAAATAACTATCTCTTACAATATTGACTAGTAACCAGGGGCGGACCTGGTACGGGGCGAAGAGTGCAACCGCACTGGGCATCATACCTTTTAGGGCATCAAAATTATGGCTCATGCTATGTTATGATAGACAACTTTCAGAAGAGTTACAACAATGAAAACGTGTTTTATGATTATTATATTACGTTTTCTTAAAGATTGAACAACTACTCAAGAAAAAAAAAACTCAAACTTTTTTTAATGGAGTTTCAAGGTTGGGTGAGGAAGACGACTGTAAAATGTGGGTGGGGACATGCTTTTTACTTTTTATCTTTATTTATTCAAATATTCCCTGGAATTACTTTACTGCTTCACTATTGACCCTAAAACTTTCAAATTGTATTTCTGCTCCTCTAAATTTTGTTTGACTTAGTTTGCCATATAGCTAGAGTCGATATCTAAAATATACTTCTATGACATAGGCATAAAATGGTGTGCATTATAGAAAACAAAAAACTAAGATTTAGACTAATTATTATTATCGATAACTAAAATACAATAACCCTATAAAATTAAAATTCAGAAGTGTATTAGACATACACAAGTGATAATAGACCAAATTATTTAATTGCGAGAATGTAGAAACTCTATAACTTGGAATTTTTTTTTATCCAGATTTTTTTAAGAATTAAATTCAAATTGTTAACATGAGGTAATTACAACTTGTTAGTATTAGTTGATATTAATATATATAATTAATACAAATAAGTTCTCAACTATTTATTAAATTACTATTATTATTGTCATTTGTCATTATTTTATTAGTTAATTTTTCTTAATGAAATTTTATTACTATTATATTCTATTTTAAAATAATTACTTATTATCTTGCGGAAGATACATTTTGATTTTTTTAACAAATTCTTATATATATATATATATATATATATATATATATATATATATATATATATATATATATATATATAATATTATGAAAATCGTTAAGATAATGAAATAGCATTAATGAAGATAACAAAAAATCTATTGAAAAAAGTAATAAAAGTCTTTAAATTTTTATAATACATAGAATATATAGTTTGTTAGTATTAGTTTTAAAAATTTTAGGGGGCATCATTAATTATTTCGCACCGGGCATCGTTATACTCAGGACCGGCCCTGCTTGTAACCTGTATTTCTAACTATAAACTTATACTTTTTCTGTTTAGTTAAATAAATTTCAGTTCATTAAAAACATAGAAACTTGAATCACTCAAAACGGATTTAAAACGAAGAAGTTATGGGTAAAACAAGATTGGATAATTTTGCTTGTTGTAGCTACGTGAAATTTGTAACAAATCTATACAAATCATAACTTAACTAACTTATATTGTATTATACATGTATTCTAACATATATTATGTAATCTTGGGATACCATAGACACGTATACAATGTTTTGACATATCATATCGACCCATCTATATATATTATTTGGGAACAACCATAGACACTCTATATGCAGTAATGCTTGAGTTAGCTATACATGGTTGAGGTTGATTCTAAAATAATATATATACTTTGAGTTGTGATCTAGCCTGAGACTTGTATACACTGGGTCGTGGATTGGTTCGAGATAATATATATTGATTTATTTATGTACATCTAACTGTGGACAACTAGTTGTAGATTACTAACGTTGGACTGCTAACTTAACAAACTTAAATTGTTAAAACATAATAAAACATATTGTAAATATATTTAGATCATACTTTAATATATATGTATATAATTGTTATAGGTTCGTGAATCGACCCGTGGCCAAGTCTTATTTCCGACGAAGGAAAAATCTGTGAAAGTGAGTTATAGTCCCACTTTTAAAATCTAATATGTTTGGGATGAGAATACCTGCAGTTTTATAAATGTTTTACAAAATAGACACAAGTACTTGAAACTATATTCTATGATTGAATCATTATACCGGATATCACCCTTTCAGCTTGGTAGCCTAAGAATTTGGGAACAGACCCCCAAATTGACGCGAATCCTGAAGATAGATCTATGGGCCTAACGAACCCCATCCATGTTATGGATGCTTTAGTACTTTGATTTTATAAACAGATGAGTGTAACTATATATTGGGGATATTCTAGATGCATTTGTTAATGTCGGTTACCAGGTGTTCATCATATGAATAATTTTTATGCAGATTGCATATTGTTTATGAGAAATGGAAATATGAAATCTTGTGGTCTATTATTACGAATTGATAAATATATAGGTTAAACCTATAACTCTCCAACATTTTTGTTGACGTTTAAAGCATGTTTATTCTCAGGTGATTATTAAGAGCTTCCGCTGTTGCATGCTAATTTATGGACAAGAGTTGGAGTCAGCATGCTTGTATAATATTGTTTAAAAACTTCATTCGAAGACATATATTGTTGTGTAATATTATTGTAAACCATTATATAATGGTCGTGTGAAAATGCTCTATTTTGGATTATCATTATTTGATAATCGTCGTAATATTTTAAAGATTATGGTTTGTTTTAAAATCGAATGCAGTCTTTGAAAAACGTCTCATATAGAGGTCAAAACCTAGCAACGAAATCAATTAATATGGAACGTTTATAATCTATATGAACGGGAAATTTCATTTAGAAACTGATTTTGGAACAAAGTAGGCTTGTTTGCTTAATTTTGATATTTTGGTCAAACTACACGTAATTAGGATTACGGTTTTTCCTATAGTTAAAATGTTTTTTTAAAACTTAGGACTGCCTTAAATCTAGTTCAAATGATGATATCATTGATTTGCTCGTGAAAATGTAGCTTATTCTTTGAATTTCCTTATTTTGTACGTTTTGAACAAAATGATTATTTTTCGGTTAAACGGCTTTAATCTTTCAATTTAAGAAGTTATAGCTCAAGTTTGGTGATTAAAAATATTTAAGGTAATCAAAAATGGTCATTAGAATCATTGTATTCTTAAAAATCATCACATTTGGTTCAAAATTGCTTATTACGACTAACTTGCTATAATTATTATTTTTAGCAATATTTATTGTAATCACGGGTACACTTTGAATTTTGCTTAAGAGTAAGTCTATAGTTCGTTTAAGTGTTGTTTGTGGTAATTTTGGCTATATTTGACTATAGGATTTTAGAAAATGCCATTTTTAAAGCCCTCATTTCGAAATTTTTTCGAAAAATATATGCATTTTTGGATTCTAAGTCTTAATTTTTGGAACATAACCTATGTTACTAGATTTTTGCAGATGGCTAATCATTTACCAAATGAGTATGAGTTGCCCCATTATCTCCGCGGGCAAGATAACCCGGCTGATAATGAGCCGGTTATGAGAGTTTGGATCAACCGGCCTAAAGCGGGTAATAAATGTATCAATTGGACGATCTTAGAACAATGTGGATGAGCCGATGAGCTCAGGGGAATCTTAACTTTCAAGCTGATGGTAGAACACACCGGGCCTGGCAACAGTTGTTTGAGTTAAATGAGACGACATACAATGAGCCATATACAGAATTTATGGCTACTTGGAGTTTTGATTCGGAAGTTGATCAGGAATATTATAATGATTAAGAGTGTATCCATTTCCGACACCAAAACCACACGTATAACATAACTCTCTCACAGTTTGCAAAGTACTTGGAGTTGTATAAATCGTCGCAGCTCACCTGGTCAATATTCAAGAGGGGATTCACCACCTTGAATAACATAGATCACCAGACTTTTTGGCGCGATTACACCTCTGATAATGGGCCATGGAAATCGAGTAAAAAAGGCATCCAAATTCACCAATCCCGTATACCGAATCCTCTACCACATCATCACTAAAACCCTACACCCTAAAGCCCAACATGGCGGCGCTATTATGATTGGCGATATGCGCCTGATACACGCCATGATACATCACCAAAATATGCAGGTAGCACATCTCCTGGCTCCGGCTTACACTAATGAGAAGAATTCGACAAGAACAATTGTGCCGGTTTTAGGGGGCGTTGTTACAAAACTTCTTCGTAGAATGCGCGTTTTGGGAAGTGTAGAATGGTTTAATTATAGGATCGGGGCTATGTCAGAAGAAATAGGGTATAAGCTACTGAGCAGCTGGGATTACATTCGTGTTGAGGGTGAGCAGTTAATCATTCAAGCGAATCCAGAAATACCTGGTTCTGAAGATCGGACAGTGCCAGGGGTGAGAGTACAGGGTTTCAGACCAGATACGAGGACGCGAGGCGGTAGTAGGCGGCGAGGTTCTTAGGAACCAAGGGATGAGGATGATCCCACATCACGTGGATGGCCCACTGACACCCGCCGACACTCATCAGTTGGGGAGGGTGATCGGCCACGGTATCCGCCATACCAATACCACATGGGGGATCTACCAGGGCACGAGAGTTGGTTTGCCCAACATGCGATCCTTCAGAATTTGGATCATTTTGCACACTATGCAGGCAGACAACTCCATGTTCCGCCATACCCTCACGAGTACCCAATACTAGAATCCAACCGTGATCCCAGAGGAGCAGGCCCAAGCCACCAGTTTTCAGGACCTCCACCTCCACCTACACATCACTACACGCAGCGTACAGTTATCACGTTTACACCTCCACCACCACCTCCACAGAACACATGGGCTGGGAGTTTTGTCGACGACCTGTTCAACACCGACCACATGAACGTTAACGTTAACACATCTACCGAAGCTCAGGAGTTGAGATGGGATCAGGCGTTGCAGCAACGTACGACTGTAGGGATTGTACAGGGTATTGATGGTATGGACGTTAACCAGCAGTGGGGTAGAGGTAGAGATTTACAGGAAGGAATGGGTTGGCAGACAGGGCCTATGGTTTACATGAACACATCATCACTTACTGGGTTAATTGCACGATCGGACGAAATACAGTTTAGAATATCCTCGGGCATGAACACGGAAGAGTTGGCAAACCAGTTCGCCACAGACGAGGAAATGACCGACGAGGGGGCCACCAGATTGAGAAACCCGGCCAGGCCACACACCAGCGTAATCTATTCCCCTCCGTACCCACCACCTCAGCCGTGACCATGTTTATTTTCGAACATTCGTATTATCACTTATGCTACATTATCTTATTTTTGTACGCTCGGTTCCGGGCATAACTATCTTTATGTTTTAGTATGTATGGTTTATAGAATAATAAATTGCATGAATAAAACGTCACAAAGCAAACGACGATCGAGACCGTACGAGATGGAAACACAACTTAGAGCAAGGATGCTTTGAACGAGGATGACGCCGGCACAAGAATTGAAGGATCAATAACTAGCGCACCATCCGACCACACGTCCTGAAACCATAAGGGAGTACTACGTCTTCATCACCTTTTCAATAGAATATACGCAAACTACTATACCACTTTAAAAACTAAGTGTGAGATTGGCAACCCCACAAACATAAACTTTTAATAACACAATGCCTCTTTAAAAAAAACAAAAAATCTAAAGTGTGGGATACGTCGTATCCTTAACATTGAGGACAATGTTATTTTAAAGTGTGGCATAGCAAATGTTGCACATAACGATTCTTGTAAAACCCTCAAGTTTTTCACAAAAATTTAAAACTTTCTGAATTATAAAACACTAAGGATTATAAAATTCTATAAAAGATCAAAAAGTTTTTGCTACAAAATAGACAAAAAGGGTAAAACAAGGTTGAAAACTTTTTGCGAAAATCAAAAAATAAATTTTCCAAAAGAGCATTACATAACGAAAGGTGCAAATCGACCTGCTATAATTGTTGTGAGGCACCCCCAAATAAGGCTTTATAAGCACTCATTTTTAGTGCTTCACTATATTTCTGTTGAGCGCGCCAATGTTAACATCTCGGAATCAGAACTTGCTCTTGATCTACATTTCGGAATCACAAATTTTGACGAGGATGACTAAGTTAGAACCTCAGCTATTCGTGAAGACAAAAATAACCCCCGCTACACACTTTCGTTTCCATTTTGACTCCACAAATCCATTCACCTCTTCTTATCTATTCTATCCGCTTCAAAAATAAAAGAAATAAATCCCAAAAAAATATTCTTTTTCAGGAAAACCCTCTACAAAATCGCACGAGAAAAATGCGAGCATCCAAGCCAATTATCAAAGAAGATCGCCAAAAGGAGACCTCGGAAAAAAAAAAGAAGCAAAAGATGCTTTCAAAAAAAAAAAAAAAAAAAACTAGAGCAAAGTCTCTATAAATAAAGGTTCTGAGAAAAGGAGCAGAACCAGAAAAGATTCGAGAAAAGGAACTCCTGGCAGTCAAAAAGAAGGATGCTTCCCAAGAAATTCCTGACAAAAAGCTGAAAGGATCATTGAAGTCTATCTTGAAGAAAAAAAACTCCTATCTATCAAAACCCTTCACACTCTAGAAAATTCCAAACCCCCATCTCTTCACAATTCGAGCTGAGTCGATAACCGAAAATTCTCGCAAATAAGTGATGGAGATTTGAGTCTTGATCAAGCATATGATGAAGAATGTAAGCATGACTGGCGAAGAGTGACTTCATTTCTTAGAACTATAGGACACCCTAAACACTTTAGTAAAATGAGTGACCCGAGTGAGATAGCCTCAGTTATGTAACCTCCTCTCATGCTTGCGGAAAAAGATTCGAGAATAGCAAAAAGAATAAAAACTAAGTTTTCGCTCTTCCATCTTGCGAAACAAAAACAACTTGATCACTGCGAATTAAAGTCCTCGCTGTTTTGAGTCTAGAAGTTTGCTTGAGGACAAGCAAAGTCTAAGTGTGGAATATTTCATATCGGCTAAAAAGTCATGTTTTTACCCCCGATATTGAGTCCCAAAAGCATAAAGTTCAAAGCTTTGTCGGCAAAATAATCGCCTTTTTGATTAAATTTGTAGGTAAAGTAATTATGAAGACGATGCAAAAAGAATCAAGAGAAACGGAGCTAAAACGAAGATTCTAGAGCGAAAACAGTGAAAGACAAGAAATCAAGTTATGATCCAGTGAATCAAAGCTGACCAGACCAAAAACGGCCTGCCATACGGCTTGTCAGTATGGGGTACGGCCTGCTAAACGGTCCAGCAAACGGGCCAAGAAACGGCTTGCTTGGCAAACGGCCTGCCAAATACGGCCTGCCAAACGGCCTGCCAGCCGTTTGCAGGAATTTTCTAGTCTATTTAAAGGGCTTTTTGTCATCCAATTTCCACACACCTCTCTTCACTCTCTCACTACAATACCCTTACTCTCACTAGAAGCTTTCAAGGCCTTCTCACCTCAGAGCGGGAAATTAAGTACCCGGAGGCGAACGCCGAAGATTGTAATAGGAGCGGTCTAGAGGTTGTCAACACTTGTAATGGTCTAGATCTTGTCTGTAAATGGTGAACGCTTTCCTTAATTTAATAAAGTTATTATCTTGAGTTGCTTTCATCTTGCATGATTATCTATCTGTTACAATTGTTTATTATATGTTGAATATTTTATCTGAAACTTATCATACTGTTATGCTGAAACCTTGACGGCTTAGAAGTTTAATTTACGGATCACCCTTTCCGCTTATTCACGTGGCTATAACCTAGTATTAGGACCTGATCAACCCTAGGATACAAGGTAAGTAGTTATGTGTGCTTAACATCACAATAGGGATATAGTACCTACGTACGAATAACCACTTATTCGTCATAGAAGAGCAGCCCATTTAGGTTTTGATTAAAGTTAGCATTAGAGAGTTCAGTAAACACTAGCTTACTCAGAAGCACGATTCGTGTCAGAAGCAATGTTCTTGAGATATTGTAAGATGATCCGGGGTTGAATAAGTGATCGCAAAGGAGAGACTTCTATCCCAATTAACAGTATCTTAGAATATCTAAGATTGCACATCTGTTAATGTTAAGGCATAACATAGTGATTAAGTGGTAGGATATTACCTTAGTTAGACCAACTAGGATTAAGAAAAGCTGTGACTTTCCTTTATGGGTATACCACTTTGTTCATGTACCTAGGATTCATTCCATAAGGTCGTTTAAAACTTTTAGGTTAACGTTGGGAGTAGGGATATCCGTCTTAGCCAGAATCTTCAAGGCCTAAACTCTTAGTGACAAATCAGTTAGGTTCATAGCCCAGTTGATTGAGGTTTAGTGTTTATCCTAGGAATTTAAACTCATGCGATAATTCCCCTTTAGAATTCTATTCTTCATACCTATCTATCTTAACTTTTATTGTCCAATTACTGTTTTATTTATTTAGTCTTAATCTATCACCTCTTGTCACTAGAGTTAACTATATAGGCATTTTTGTCCCACGTTACTGAGCAAACATACAAAAATACGTACCTGAGTTATATTTACCACTTACTCGTTAAAAGGAAGACAAGTAGGTGAGTTATAGCTAGGGACCCCAGCTAAATATAAATAATAATACCATTACTCGCCCCCGTGGTAGCTGATTCTGACGCATCGCGGCCTAACGATACCGCGCAAATAAAACCGTCCGTTTTGGCCATATCAATGAGTCTAAGGTAGGAAAAGCGAATCCTCAAGGTCTTACTACGATCACAAACATCTAAACCAAAAGTCTACATCATACATGACATGTAAACCATATACATACGACAGTAACAAACTGGGTCTGGGTCCTCTTATTAGAAGATAAGAAAACTACTACTCTATCCCAATCCTTATGGGCCACTACGTGTGTCTCGTCGATTAATGGAAAGGAATTATATTTCACCTAAGTCCAACACAACTAGTCCCGCCATACAACAATATCATAGGGTCCGTCATTTACTGGTTCAGTCACGGTCGACAAGCATGAAATCTACACTTCACATAATTACACAATAGGTTTCGGGACCTTCACTGATCATCAAGGGGTCACTATCCTAATCAGTCTCTATGGGTCACTACATGTGTCCTAACAGTCAAGGGTAAAGATAAGACTTCATATTCGTCTTGGTTAATTGTATAAATTATTCACCTCAATTCTTCCAATCTAGGCCAATAGTAGTCTCACGTATAGTATAAAAGGCTATATAACAACAATTCACAACTGCATGACACAATATTCCAAAGGTCATGTCTATAAAGTCTCACAGAACATAGTAGTCAGTCAAGGGGAATAAAATCCCGATAGTGGCCAGGGTAGTTCCAAACACAATCGTCGTAACTAGATCCATCGACTATCATCTACTTCTATCTTACGGGAATAATTACTCGATCACAACTAGAATCACTAATCATCACAGATTATCATTACAACAAACAAACAATTTGACAAAGGCATGAACACAATCCACAGATTCAATAATAATAATAGTTACAGTAATGTAACAAGAATGTACCTTTATGAATAAGAAGACATCTTTTGTATCTATCAACACCTCGATCGCACCCGCACCCTTAGCCGTCATCAACTCTGCAACTGAATCCTCATCATTGGAGCCACGTCGACTAATACTCGTCAAATCCTTCATCCAAATCGACATCAAATGCATCCACCGAAGTTCTGTCAGCACTGAGGGTCAACGGGGCACCAGAAGGGTGGAATTGATCTTCATACCTGTCTTATCACGACATCTCGCACACAAAAACTTAGTATATAATCTGTTAGTTTCCGCCAACTAACTCGTCAATACCTACTTCTCTCACTTAATCCACCCCAAGATATGTTTGACTCAACACATGGTTTGGGAACATGTCACTTCCGTGCACATGCTGCCAAACCAACTCTCTGATACCAACTTATAACACCCCTAATTTTTTTTAATACAGCGGAAGACCTGGTTATAATATATATATATATATATATATATATATATATATATATATATATATATATATATATATATATATATATATATATATATATATATATATATATATATATATATATATATATATCATATAAAATCCACTTGATTATAATATACACGTTAATATTTAAAAGTCTGGGAGTTATATTAAATATTAAAACAACTTTTAATATAAAAGACACGTCATCAGAGTTTCCGGCTTTGTCAAACATATCTTCCAACATCCCATCTTCACCCTGATAACTAGCATACAACAAATCCATAACCTGCAGGGAAGATGTGGGGGATTAGCACGAAACTAAGTGAGAGCAACTAACTACATGCAATAGTATACAGGAACCGTCATACTAATCATGTCACATAGTCTAACACATAAACATCACCCAAGTTGTGACGACCCAGAAATTTCCGACCAAATTTAAACTTAATCTTTACATGGTTTCGACGCGATAAGCAAAGTTTGTAAGGTTGAGTCTTAAAATTTTGAACTATGTTCATGTATTCAATTACATTCGACCTTTGACTATTCCCGACGATTCACGAACGACTACTTGTAAATAGATGTATATATATTTGAATATAAATATAAATATATAGATATAAAAATTTAAAACATAAATTGAAATAATACATGATTTAAATTATAAGGATTAAAAATTTTAAAATAATAAATGATATAATAATGTTATGAGTCTATATATACAGTTTTTACACATAATTATTAATATAGGTATATGGTAATATATATTTATTACTCAATATAAGTTATTATATAATATATAATCATTAAATATCAAGTGACTAGTAAAATATAAGTATAAGTTAAAACATAGTTTTATTATTATTGTTATCATTATAAATATCATAATTAGTAGAAAAATTATGAATTATGATTATTACCATTATTAATAAAAATCATCATACTAATTATCATAAAAATGAGTACAATTTATTATTATCATTAATAATATTATTTGTATTATTTTATAGTTAATATCATTATTATTATTTATTATTATTATAACTAATATTAATAATATAATTATCATTAGTATTATTATTAATTATTAGTATGTATTAATTATAAATCAATTAAGTTAGGGAATCTATACACATCGTAATCAAATCCTTTCTTCTGTCTATAAAAGCAAATTGAATCAAATCACAATGTAATGAGACAATCGATCAATTACAAATTCTGTTAGAAATCAACTTCAACTCTTACTTTATTTCTGTTCTTGATTGACTAATTGATACCTGTCTAAACTCTATTACTATCTTATATCTATATTTTAGCATATACACATATCACGGAGGAATTGATCAACCCATACCCACTTCACAATTTTTTTCTTCTTCTTTTAGATCACCGGTCACCATTCTTGACTCATCAATCACCACCATTTCATCTCTAATAAACCATCAAACTAACTACTCGATCAAACCACACGCATATACAATCATATACATACGATCATAAAAACAACTACCATCTACGTTTCCTTATGTTTCATTTTTTTTCCGTTTCTTTGTATTGTTCGAACATCTTCCACCGTTGTTAATCGCCACTATCTCCAACCCGACACCACCATCACTGGGAGACACCATTAACGGCCATTATTATTTCTCTCTCTCCTTTCTTTTTCTCTCTTTTTGAACGAAAACCCAAACCAATCGTGTTCGCTGTTTTATTGCTAATAATCGAATACCACCACCTTCACTTTAATCACAAACCTCACGATCCCAGCCACCACTTCAATCCTCAGGACGATACAACTACTTCTATGTTAAATCTAAGATAAACCCCAACTGCCACCAAACCATGATTACCTTCACCACCTCACTGTACCACCTTCGGACACCACTATTTTCCAGCCTATAACCGCCACTCACATCGTTACCACCCTTTTGGAACCATCTTGCTGTACGTCAATGTTTTATGTTTCTAACCGAACGTAGAACCTCCACCATCATAACCGCAACCACCATATATCTCTCTCTAAAATTCTAAATCGTGATTTACTACTACTGTTAAGTTGAATACTCGATTGTTTCTTTCAATTGGCCGCTAGTTCTAGTTTGTATTTACAGCCTACTAACGAACTCAGCCATCAATCAACAACTGCGGAATTCATTTTCTCATCTAGAGGGCATTTTAACTACATGGAATGAGTGGAGTAGGTGCACTCTTAAAATCTGCCAATTTGAATACATATGATGTTATTATAATGCATTTTCTAATACGCAAGTGGAACTAATTGCAATAGATGGCCGACCAGTGGGGTAAAGTTAACATGATATATCATCACCTATTTAGATATATAATTCTTTTATGTATGTTACATGATGATGGGGAATAATAAAAAAAAAGAACCGAATCATTTAAAGTGATTTTGAGCTGAGGGTTTTTATTTTTCCATTTGGGCTGATTTATTATTACTGGGCGAAACCCAATTTCTTTTAGACGAAGTACGATGATGATGTTGTGTTGGGAGAAAAATGGTACAGGTTTTACAAAGTTAAAGAAGAGAATAAGGGAAACAGAAAACACGACATATATATATATATATATATATATATATATATATATATATATATATATATATATATATATATATATATTTTAGATTATAAGTTATATCAGAGAAGTAAGCAACATCTCAATGGTTAAGGGATGGTTTAAGTGTGTGTGTTGCCGAGAGGTCACGGGTTCAAGGCCTAGCCGAGGCAGTTTTTTTTATTTAAAGCTTCTAAGGTATTATTTGATAATTATAATTATAATCATCTTCATTATTATTATTATTATTATTATTATTATTATTATTATTATTATTATTATTATTATTATTATTATTATTATTATTATTATTATTATTATTATTATTATTATTATTATTATTATGTTAATTATTATTAGTATTATTATATTATTGTTATGAAATTTACATTAAATTCATGTTATTATGATTATGTTTGTTGCTCAAAAGTTTAATGATGATAAACGCCATAATTATAAATATAGTTTCAAGTATGAAAATATATATATGAAAAGTACTATGAGGTAATTAAAAAATATGGTTAACGATATGTTAATATTCATGATTATGGCTATAACTATTATAAATAAACTATGGATATGAATATAAAGATAATATGTTTATTTCACGGTTGTAATGCAAGTGTAATCGAATTAGGATAAAACTTTAAGATTTTGGTTATTAAATATATATAAGAAGGTATTATTATTAAAGTTACTATCATTAGTAGTAAAATTGTTATTATTATAGTTATTATTCTTATCAGTATTATTATTACTATCATTATTATTAAAAGTATTATTATTTTTAAATATAGCATTTTTATTAAAATTAGTATTATCATTAAAATTAACATTTTTATTAAAACTATTATTTTTATTGAAATTATCATCATTATCTTTATTATTAACATTATTATTAACATGACCATAATTACTATCATTAATAAGTAATTACTATTATTATTATAGAAATACAACTCTTTACTTATTATTAATATTATTTTATCAAATAAATATTAGTTACATAAAAACATATTTAATACATATAACATAACTATATTAATATATGTATAATAAATATTAATTATTCATATAAGGTATATATAAATTAACTATACTTAATTAATAAATAACACCTATAAACTATTAAATATAACAATACTATAAACTATGTATATAAATTTGTTCGATTACGATTATATGTGTTAATAGATATACAATTGATATAGGTTCGTGAATCCGAGGCCAACCCTGCATTGTTCAGTATCGTCGTATGAATATTTTTACTACAAAATATTGTAGAGTGAGTTTCATTTGCTCCCTTTTTAAATGCTTTTGCAATATATGTTTTTGGGACTGAGAATATGCGCTATTTTTATAACTGTTTTACGAAATAGACACAAGTAATTGAAACTACATTATATGGTTGAATGGATCGAAGCCGAATATGCCCTTTTAAACTTGGTAGCCTAAGAATTAGGGAACAGACCCCCTAATTGACGCGAATCCTAAAGATAAATCTATCGGGCCCAACAAGCCCCATTCTGGAATTTGGAATCCTTTAGTACTTCGATTTTATCATGTCCGATGGGTGTCTCGGAATGATGGGGATATTCTATATGCATCTTGTTAATGTCGGTTACCAGGTGTTCAATCTATATGAATGATTATTTTTGTCTCTATGCATGGGACGTATATTTATGAGAAATGGAAATGAAAATCTTGTGGTCTATTAAAATGATAAAAATGATCGTTTATGATAAACAAATGAACTTACCAACCTTTTGGTTGACACTTGAAAGCATGTTTATTCTCAGGTATGAAAGAAGCCTTCCGCTGTGCATTTGCTCATTTTAGAGATATTACTTGGAGTCATTCATGGCATATTTCAAAAGACGTTGCATTCGAGTCGTTTAGTTCATCAAGATTATTATTAAGTCAATTATAGTTGAATATATTATAAAATGGTATGTTTCGATGTAATGAAAGTTTATCTTTTAAAAATGAATGCAATGTTTGTAAAATGTATCATATAGAGGTCAAGTACCTCGCGATGTAATCAGTTGTAATGTATTCGTCCAGATGGATTAGGACGGGTCGTTAGAGTTGGTATCAGAGCGGTGGTCTTAGCGAACCAGGTCTTGCATTAGTGTGTCTAACCAATAGTTGTTTAGATGCATTAGTGGGTCTGGACTTCGACCATGTCTGCATGTCAAAAGTTTTTCTTATCATTTCTAGTCGGAAATCATCTGCTTATCATCCTTAAAGTCTAGACACGTCTTACTGCCTCTATTGCATAGATAGTGTATAGATAAATTCATATATTAGCGTATTTATTATTGTTACCTTTACCTGACAGTTTTCGTAGATTCCTTCGTAACTTATGGGATTTTAGTATTATATATGCATATGTAAATTATGTATTGCAGGGTACTAATCTACATCCTATAATCTATTTCTTATCAAAAATCCTTCATCTGATCGTACGAGATGAATCCCTCAACCAGTTCGAATTCCTCGGATTCCGACAGCTTTTTCGATATGGAGTTTCACCTAAGCTCTGAAAGCAGTGTCACCAGAATGAATCAACCAATCATCCATCCCCAATTCATCTGATGAGATCGTAGCATACTTAATCAATGGAGACGAGAAGAAGGCGATCCTTTCCACCAACCGAATTCACTTCTTGGCGAAGAACCTGAAGCACTTACCGGCGAAGCTATCCGAAACACCATTTTCAGCCTTATTTCGAGAGTATCTCGTCACGACTATATACTATCTCAAATCCTAGATCTTATTCATTCGCTCGTTTCGACCGACAATCATCCCGGAATAATGGAAGAAGTCAACGAGCTTCGCGCCCGAGTTGTAGCCTTAGAAAATATGGTGCAAAACATACCAGCTTCAGCAACATCACCGCCACCGACAGTACCATCAGTAACAGCACCCGTACCATCAATAACACATGCCTCAACATCTCATTCTGTACCTCGGTTATAATCATCATACTACGTATCGTTCTACATCAATTATCTTCGTTCGACATGGCAATTATGTAATCTCTAATGTTTTAGAGATTATATATTCTTGTTCTAACGGTAAATCAAATGAGTTTAATATCATACTGACTCTTTAAATCCATGATTATATCTGAAGAAAATATATATGTATATATATTTTTTCATAAAGACTGTAATTAAAAATTCTTTTGTACAAACTGTTAATGATGAAAATATTTTAACGGGTAGGTAATACCCGAGGAATATTTAGATTTCACATTAATAAGTTATACTGTACATCCTTCGAATCTGATTCAACAGTCACTTACTATCCTACTTACACCCACAGATATACATATCCGTTCACCGCAGAATAACCATTTTCATTCAATTTCATATTTGGATTTTGACTTATCAGAATCCAACAAATGGCATAATGAAGAAAACATTGGACAAAAATAAAATTTGTTAGAAACAAACAAATTAACCATGAGAAAATTTTGTTAAGAATCCACGCTAACAAAATCCTAGCTAACTGTTCCTATCTAACTGATTACATTTTATTTATCGTAGTTTATTTATCGCAATTTAATTATCGCAATTTTATTTATCGTCATTTAATTTCTGTTATTTACTTTATGCACTTTATTTATCATCATTTAATTTCTGTTATTTATTTTACCCACTTTAAATATCAGGACACGTATACAAGGTTTTGACATATCATATCGACGCATCTATATATATTATTTGAAATAACCATAGACACTCTATATGCAGTAATGATCGAGTTAGCTATACAGGGTTGAGGTTGATTCTACAATAATATATATAATTTGAGTTGTGATCGAGTCTGAGACATGTACACGGGTCACGATACGTATTAATTAAATCGAATATTATAAACTATATATGAATTATTGAGGTAGTGACTTTGGACTGCTAACTGTGGACTACCATGATTGGACAATTAAAATGAATTAAAATATTGATTATAACATATGAAACTAAACAATTCTTCAAGTTTGCCACTTGATTTCATCTTAAACCTCATTTGTATCTTGACGATTACAATCTGCGTTCAAACCTTTCGTAATTATTGAAAACACCTCAATCGAGAGGATGAACCAACCGCACTTCATCTACGGAAGGAAAGATTTATGCATATAGTTATGCACCCGAAAACACTTTGAACCTGAGTAAACGCTTAAAACGTATATGTACTAGCTCCTATGACATTGTTATAACCAAAAATAACTTTGCAATCTCTTTCCAAAGTAGTCAATTTTGTCACAGCTTCAGCAAATCGATTTTGACTTTTCATTCGAATAAACTCTATTATAATTTTGATATATAAGTTCACCCTTCGTTGTCATTAACGGAGAATCGTTTATATTTCACCACATTAGCAGTAAACTTACCAGCAACTCCATTAATCTTTGAATTTTCGAAAAATCATTATTGTTCGTTGAAACTCTATCATGTACTCATTTACATCTTGTAACAATAATTGTCATACCAATTATCGAGAATCAGCAATCAGTACTTTGAAAACTCATAGCATATCTACATCAACAGTTATATGTATAACATTTATCTCTTAGAATTATGACCTTTCATTCTGAACTTCTGAAAAGCACTCAGTCTACAAATCAATACTCTAAATGTTGAAAAAGCTGAATGAAGCAGCAGAAACCGTAGAAAACCGTAAACGACCTTAATCATCGAAAGTTTGATGATAAAGAATATTATGTTGGAAAAGCTCAGAAAAGTTGGAACTGGAAAACGGATTGAGCTAACCACGAAGAAGACCAAGGACAAATACAAGGACCATATCCTATATTTCAAAGAATCCAGGTAGTTCTGGATCCGTTGGAATCTTTAGAGAATATCTTGCTCCAAAGTCATGTTAAAATCTTGCGGGAAATTTTTCTTCATCAACCTTCGAACTTGGAAATTTCAAAATATCATCATAAATATCTTCGATATTTTTGAAGATATTTTCATAACTCTTTTTATCTAAAATCATTTATCTCTTCGCGATATCTGTATTACATCATAAAGGAAACTATTTAGTTCTATATTCGGTAAAACTTCGAACTTAAAATATGAATGATATTGAAGTAGTGTTGGGGACTGAAGCATGAGTTAGTATAATATAATGACACTTGATCAACGTGATTATATTACAGTAAGTTATGCTGAGTTTCTATTGGAATGTGAGGATTCACAGATCATAACGTCATCATGTGCCATGTTACACGACTCTTAAATATGATCTAATCTCTAAACATATCAAGAATATATTTTCTTGATAGTTCTATCTTTTCTCTTGAATTCTGGTAATTTAACCAATCAAGATCGTGCGATTACAATCTCTCCCTTAGAGCGTTAATCATGTTCATTCGAAACTTCATACTTACGAATTTTGAACCATTATTGGTTTGAATTAAAGTCGGGAAAAGAAAACAAATGGATGGAACTCCAAAATATAAAGGAAATGAAGAGGGTGGATTTATAGTGAACTACCCGACAGAGCAATCAAGACAGATAATCGCTTTTAAATAAAAATATCCTAACTTCTTTAAATCCTGAAGAAATCAGATCTTTTTAGATTTCAAAGATTTCTTTAAAATCCCTTGAATTTCGGAATTAAACCAAGACAACGTCAAAAGTTAAGACGCACCTTATTTTCTAAATTCAACAGTGACTACGTCAATAGTTAAGATAAATCTTTATTTCCTCATTTCATTATTTTGCGATAGCTTCACCCATACACTTCGAGTAATCGAATTGTTTCATCTATATTACGCAATGATGATAAGAATCTATTTATCAACTCATATTCGTCATGAAAACATTTTTATTGTTAGTCATGACCACCACACTCAAATTTTAGGACGAAATTTTTTAACGGGTAGGTACTGTGACGACCCAAAAATTTCTGACCAAATTTAAACTTAATCTTTACATGGTTTTGACGCGATAAGCAAAGTTTGTAAGGTTGAGTCTTAAAATTTTAAACTATGTTCATGTATTCAATTACATTCGACCTTTGACTATTCCCGAGGATTCACGAATGACTATTTGTAAATAGATGCATATATATTTGAATATAAATATAAATATATAGATATATGTATATATATAAAAATTTAAAACATAAATTGAAATAATACATGATTTAAATTGTAAGGATTAAAAATTTTAAAATAATAAATGATATAATTGTTGGATTTTAACAAGTTTCATAATACTTAAAACATTTTAAGAAACAAATTAAAGCGGAAGCATGTAAGTATTACCATTTTAAACTTGTAAATCTTTAACCAATTAAAGTTAAAACCCAATTAGGATCAAGTTATGAAACTTGCTTACAAACTACAAGCAAGTAAAGAGATTATACCTACTCCAAGCTAGGTAATGAATGTAGAAGATGATGATGGAAAATGGAGCTCCAAAATGTATGAAACCTCAAGTTGTAATACCCCAAACTTATGTACCAACAGCCTAGCTTTGGTTAGGATTTATGACACTTGAAAGGAACTTGCAAAAACCAAAATTTAAACCCCTTTTGAGCTACCACAGCCCACGGCCAGAATCAGCAGCAGGACCAGTTTTTTGGTTAGTTTTTTTTGCTATTTTACTTGATATGTTTTCATGGAATAAATATCTCTAAGATTGCTAGACATATACTTGTGGAAATGGGAAGGATTGACCAAAATGTGGAATCTTTTAGCATGTGAATTACCCTCTCAATGCCACTTCTATGTCTTTTAAATAAAATGGTTTCATTTTATAAAATTAAATTTTATAAAACTTGCATTTTATTTATAATGTATGTGTACATCCATTTATAAAATACATTTATAAAATTATAACATAACATTATTAATTATTTAGCCTATAAATAATTAAATCCATATAATATAAATTACCCATAATTTATATTCACATATCAAGTGTTATTATTTCAGAAACCTTTTCATAAAATTCAAGTGTTGCGTATTTGATCAATGATCCAATCGCTAAGATCAAATACGAATAAGGTGTCGGTAAGTTTGTTATTGGGTATGACCCGACTTGGATCATAACATATTAGCCACATTAATTTAATATGTCTCTCGGGCATACGAAATACCTTCAATCTCCCACTTGCACGAGAAACATAAGGAATTAATGCAAGTGACGGATACCACCTAACGACCATCCATCACCCCCAATATGTTATGAATTTGTACCATTCAATAACATTATCCCTTTCGAGTTCCCATCTCGAATATGAATAGGTGAATCTTTCATTTATCCTTTCATCCCAGATGTCATGTTAAATCCAAGAGATACAGAGTGATCACTCTCTTTTAGATTTAACTTTATCAGGCCTTAGACATCTGACTCTCAATGAATAAGAGGGACAAATTCCATCTTGACTACATACATCCTAAATATACACCTTGCATTATACCTGAGCTCTTCCTTACGAACTACCATATTTCAGAATAGTGAACGAAAGAATCAAGGCACAATACTTGGTAAATATCCGAACCCAATATGTATCTCAGGTCAGAGGATACAATGATATTCGCCTTTACTCAAGATTACATGTGATCAACCACAAAGGCTCTATACAGTAAATCTTGAGAGCGGGTCTTCCAATATTTGTGTCCCACAAATATCGATGAACCTTGGTTGCAACCTTGCCCCACATTCAACCTGAATGTATACCAATCCAAGTTCATAATAGTCTAAACCTCACACTTGTTCCCACAAATGCGATCGACTACGGAATTTAGAATAATTACTTATTCATGGATAAAATATGCAAAATAGGAACTTGACTCAAGATAAATTAATACCATAATTATATTAATGAGTTTGAACAATTTTGTTCCGATACAATACTTAAAACAGATCATGACCAATCACTAGAATATCGAAGCCCTAATGCACAAACATGTCCAGTATGTTTTGATCCATGTAAGAGCTTCGTGAGAGGATCTGCTATATTAAGATCTGTGTGAACTTTGCGAATACATATCTTTCCCTTTTCAACTTCATCCCTTATGTAGTTGAATCTCCGCTCAATGTGACGGGTCTTTTGGTGAGCACGAGGTTCCTTGATTTGAGCAATCGCACCCTCGTTGTCACAAAAGATCTCAAGAGGGTCCTGAATGGAAGGGACTACTCCTAGGTCGTCGATGAATTTCTTCATCCATGCAGCTTCCTGAGCTGCCAATGAGGCGGCAATGTACTCCGACTCCGTAGTGGATAATGCAACAACATCCTGTTTTGAACTCTTCCAAGAGACCGCACCTCCATTTAACGTGAAGACATAACCGGACTGTGATCGAGAATCATCTCGATCAGTTTGGAAACTCGCTTCCACGTAACCTTTTACAGCGAGTTCCTCTTCACCAGACCCATATATCAGAAACATATCATTAGTCCTCCTAAGGTATTTCAATATACTTTTGACAGCAATCCAATGACCGTTTCCTGGGTTATTCTGGTATCTACTTGTCAGGCTAAGAGCGCATGACACATCCGGTCTAGTGCATATCATTGCATACATGATTGACCCAATGGCAGATGCATATGGGACTTTCTTCATTCTCTCCTATTCATCTTTCATGGTGGGGCACTGAGATGAACTGAGAAGTGTTCCCTTTTGAATAGGTACCAAACCTTTCTTAGAGTTCTCCATCTTGAACCTTTTCAAGATCTTTTCAATGTATGAACTTTGATTCAAACCTATCAGTTTCTTGGATCTATTCCTGTAGATCCCAATCCCCAAAATGTATTGTGCTTCTCCAAGATCCTTAATGGAGAAGCATTTACTTAGCCTAGTTTTAACTCCTTGCATTGCCGGAATATCATTTCCAAATAACAATATATCATCCACATATAGTACAAGGAACATGATAGTGCTCCCACTAGCTTTCTTATATACATAAGCTTCATCACCATTTTTGATGAAGCCAAATTTCTCGACTTCCTCATTAAAACGATGATTCCACATTCTAGATGCTTGTTTCAATCCGTAGATTGACTTCTTTAACTTGCATACCTTTTTAGGATATTTCGGATCAACAAAACCTTCAGGCTGAACCATATAGACATCTTCCTCAAGATGTCCATTTAGGAAAGCGGTCTTGACATCCATCTGCCATATTTCATAATCATAATGAGCAGCAATGGCAAGTAATATCCTAATAGACTTTAGCATTGCCACAGGCGAAAAAGTTTCATCATAGTCAACCCCTTGAGTTTGAGTGAAACCTTTTGCTACAAGTCTAGATTTATATGTATCTAAGTTTCCATGTATGTCGGTTTTCATTTTGAAAAGCCATTTACAATCAACTAGCCTAGAGCCAGGAGGTTGCGCAACAAGTTCCCAAACTTGGTTGTCATACATGGATTGCATCTCAGCGTTCATGGCTTCCTTCCATTTATCTTTATCAATCTTTGATAAAGCATCTTGGTAGTTGGTTGGTTCATCCAAATCAACCACATAGCAACCATCCATGAGAAACCCATATCTCTCAGGAGGATTACTAATCCTACCAGATCTGCGAATGTCTTGTGTATTTTGATCATCCATTTGATCATTCTCAACATTTTCATGTTGAGTGCTAGTGTCACCCAATTATGTATCATCCAATTGATCTTGAACCTCCTCAAGATCTACCTTCCTTTCACTATTACCTTCCATTAGGAACTTAGTTTCAAGAAATTCAGCCTTTCGAGCAACAAATACATTTTGCTCGGTTGGATCATAGAAATAGTATCCCATATCATCCTTAGGATATCTTATGAAGATACACTTTGTGGATCGAGCATTCAACTTATTATGGATGTAACGCTTAGGATAAGCTTCACATCCCCATACCTTTAAGTATGATAGAGATGGAGGTTTTCCAAACCACATCTCTTGAGGAGTTTGTTCCACTTTCTTGGTTGGTGCCATATTTAGAATACGATCCGCGAAGCATAGACAATAACCCCAGAATGATTGAGGTAACGAACTTCTAGCCATCATAGATTGAACCATATCTGTTAGGGTTCGGTTCATCCTTTCGGACACACCATTAAGCTGTGGTGTCCCGGGTGGAGTAAGTTGCGAGATAATCCCACAACTTCTAAGATGATCTTGGAAAGCATCGCTTAGGTATTCACCTCCTCTATTGGTATGAAGTACCTTGATTGTCTTATTGAGTTGATTTTGTACTTCGTTTTGATATTCCTTGAATGCTTCAAAAGTTTTGTCCTTATGTCTTAACAAGTAGACATATCTGAAATGACTAAAGTCATCAATGAAAGTAACGAAGTATTTCTCACCTTTCCTAGTCATGGGCTTAAAAGGTCCACATACATCCGAATGTATTAATCCTAATAAGTCTTTAGCCCTTTCATAGGTCCCTTTGAAAGGTGCTTTAGTCATTTTACCTTGTAAACAAGATTCACATACATCAAACGAGTCTAGTTCATTTGATTTCAAAAGTCCATTCTTTTGAAGTGTATGCATTCGATTCTTGTTTATGTGACCAAGGCGGCAATGCCATAAGTAGGAATCACTCAAATCCCTTTTGAGTTTCTTGGTGTTTGCATGGAACATTGAGCTATTGTAAGATGTGTCATCATGAACCAATTCATAAATAACATTCGAAGGCGAAGCCTTGAAATAGAACACATTATCTAAAGAAACATGGATATCATCATTAATGAAATTAAGATTAAAACCATATTGTTTCAAAAGGGATACAGAAATAATGTTTCGTGATAAATCGGGTGCATACAAAACATTTTTCAAAATAAGCTCCAAACCACTTGGAAGCTTTAAAACAAAGTCTCCATGAGCTTTCACTTGCACCCTTGCTCCATTTCCCATGAAGAGACTTGTTGTTCCCGCATCTTGATCACTTCTTTTGAACCCCTGCAATGAATTGCAAATATGAGTTCCACATCCTGTGTCTAATACCCATGTATTAGAAGAAGTAATACTAAGCTCAATGTATACCATACATACATTACCTGAGGTTTGCCCTGCATCCCTCTTTTCCTTCAACTCCTTAAGGTAGACCGGGCAGTTGCATTTCCAGTGACCCATTTCACCGCAACCGAAGCACGGATCTTCCTTGGGGTTAGCTTTACCGGCAATCTTTTGCTTTTTGTTGTTGTTGGTTGGGGTAACCATCTTCCCCTTTCCCTTGCCCTTGCCTTGGTAGGCTGGTCCTTTCCTCTTAGCCGCCTTCGGCTTAGAAGTGTTATTGTTTTTGGACCCGCCTTCATTGATCGTAAACACGGGTGAAGCCCTTTTACCCATGCTTACTTCTGCCGTCTTAAGCATAGCATGTAATTCGCCAATGCTTTTATCCCAACCATTCATATTGTAATTCATTATAAATGTGTTAAACCTTTTTGACAATGAGTTGAGAATGAGGTCCGTGGCTAATTCATTAGACACGTTGCAATTTAGACGGTTCGCTCGATCAATAAGGCTTTTCATCTTAAGGACATAAGATGAAACAGATTGGGAGTCGTCCATCCGACATGCATGAAGCGCTCGAACCGTTTCGAAGCGCTCGACACGAGCTTGTTGAAGGAACATCTCCTTCAACTGTGTGATCATGTCATATGCACTATGATACTCAAAATCCTTTTGGAGTTCGGGTATCATAGTCCCAAGCATTAAAACTATTATTTTTATTGAAATTATCATCATTATCATTATTATTAACATTATTATTAACATGACCATAATTACTATCATTAATAAGTAATTACTATTATTATTATTATGAAATACAACTCTTTACTTATTATTAATATTATTTTATCAAATAAATATTAGTTACATAAAAACATATTTAATACATATAACATAACTATATTAATATATTTATAATAAATATTAATTATTCATATAAGGTATATATAAATTAACTATACTTAATTAATAAATAACACCTATAAACTATTAAATATAACAATATATATATATATATATATATATATATATATATATATATATATATATATATATATATATATATAAATTTGTTCAATTACGATTATACGTGTTAATAGATATACAATTGACATAGGTTCGTGAATCCGAGGCCAACCCTGCATTCTTCAGTATCGTCGTATGAATATTTTTACTATAAAATATTGTAGAGTTAGTTTCATTTGCTCCCCTTTTAAATGCTTTTGCAATATATATTTTTGGGACTGAGAATACATGCGCTATTTTTATAACTGTTTTACGAAATAGACACAAGTAATTGAAACTACATTATATGGTTGAATGGATCGAAGACGAATATGTCCCTTTTAAACTTGGTAGCCTAAGAATTAGGGAACAGACCCCCCTAATTGACGCGAATCCTAAAGATAGATCTATCGGGCCCAACAAGCCCCATTCTAGAATTTGGAATGCTTTAGTACTTCGATTTTATCATGTCCGATGGGTGTCCCGGAATGATGGGGATATTCTATATGCATCTTGTTAATGTCGGTTACCAGGTGTTCAATCCATATGAATGATTATTTTTGTCTCTATGCATGGGACGTATATTTATGAGAAATGGAAATGAAAATCTTGTGGTCTATTAAAATGATGAAAATGATCGTTTATGATAAACTAATGAACTAACCAACCTTTTGGTTGAAACTTGAAAGCATGTTTATTCTCAGGTATGAAAGAAGCCTTCCGCTGTGCATTTGCTCATTTTAGAGATATTACTTGGAGTCATTCATGGCATATTTCAAAAGACATTGCATTCGAGTCGTTGAGTTGATCAAGATTATTATTAAGTCAATTATAGTTGAATATATTATAAAATGGTATGTTTCGATGTAATGAAAGTTTGTCTTTTAAAAATGAATGCAATGTTTGTAAAATGTATCATATAGAGGTCAAGTACCTCACGATGTAATCAATTGTAATGTATTCGTCTAGATGGATTAGGACGGGTCGTTAGACAAGTGCCGTCTACAGAGACTCTGGCACCTCGGCCAAACCATTAACCACTAGTTGATCGGACTGGGGCTTACCAGAAGTTCCTCCACCACCGTATGTATATATATAATCCACACGCGATGGACACTTCATTCACATATATAGACACCACGATTGTCTAGGCTACCACAGAGGAACCCAACCCGCAGGTTGAACTCTCCTACCGAAGCTACCACACAATAGGGATGCACTGGGCTCCAGCAGATAAGCATCAACTAACATGCAGTCATCACAACAAACTAACTAACCACAATAGTAAGTATATCTAACAAGCATGGCAATCATAATATAACATGCTACTATATACTATATTCTCCAGTTAGTCCTATTCACCGATACCGACATCACTAGGTAGTTTAATGTCACTGAGTCTTCTCCTCGTCTGTATCACCTGAAAACAATACTCACAAGTCAGTTATAATATCATGATCATCAATATACAAACGGGCAGAATAACGGCTAAAAATCAACACTTAATAAAATATTTAACTGCCAAAGACACTCGATCGACTGTCAGAGACAGTCGGCCGACTATTTACACTCACTCAGTCAAGTGTCAAGTCACTCAGTCGATGGTCTCTCGTAGACACACTCGGCCGTGGGTCTCACATACTCGGTCGATGGTCGAGTCGGTCGGTCGAGTGTCTAAAGACACTCGGCCGACTGTCTTTATCTGCAGGTGTTGAAGAACACGGCTACGAGTTTCACCCAAAATTAACCAATTCTTGCTCTAGAGCTCGATTACAACCACAAAACTGACCAAATTGAAGAAACTAAGTATGAAGAAACATAAACCCACTAGATTTTGACTCAAACAACATCAAATCTAACCATTTTGACTCAAATTACACACTTTGTAAAAACTAACACAAAAACCCATTTTTCTCAAAGATTAGAGCATGAAAGCCTATGATTCTTACCTTGATAGAATCACTAAATCACAAAGAACAAGATAATGTAAAAGATTTGAGCTCAAGAACAAGGATTTAAGATTAGGGTTTGATGTGGGTGAGGATGAAGATACGAGTGTGTTTGTGTGTGTGAATATTCTGGAAACAAAGGGAAGAAAAATGGAAGCACTAGTCATCTAAAGGCGTTAAAATCCCACACTGTGCAACACACAGGTATTTATCAGTTATCTGATATCATTCGTACTTAATTTAACTGCCCTAACGAAGTCCAAATTAAATAAATAAACCTGTTCTGTGACCCTTGTCACAAACTGGTCCTATCCACATCATTAAATAATAATAATAATAAAATTAAAATAAAAGCATATAATAACACCACAGAACCTGAGGGAAAAATAGTAATCTAACAGCTAGGCCCGCTTCGAGGGTGTTACAATAACTCAAAGCATAACTTAAAACATCATTTTTAATGCGGATATATGTTCTTGAAATGAAAGTAATAAAATATTCTGGACACCGTCCAGTCCTAGCAGCAGACAAGCGTAACAACTTCTGTATAGCGGAACCACTACCTCTATGGACCTGAGATAAAACATGCAAAACGTCAACGAATACATTGAGTGAAATCTACAGGTTGAGTAAATCATTTCGTAAGTTAGGCCACAAGATTTCTAGAAAGCATCGTAAAATGAATACCTTATCATGAGCACTTGATTATAAAACTTTAACCAGCGGATAGCTATGCTACACGTCTTCCCTTTACCCTTTCTAAGCATACACCGATTAAGTGTACAGGTAACAACAAAATAAGCACCCGTTATGTTGGGGTGAGGTTTGTCAAACCTAACGGTACCTTCCCTATAAGTTGAGCTTACATAAAGTAACTAATATAATCAAGCGAAGGGATTTTTGATCTGAACTCATATGTATATCATTTAAATACTTGTGCCTAATATGTAAAACATTTGTAAATATCATGTTATAAAATCCCTGTAAAAAGTAGTAGGGACTGTAGACTCACCTTAGCAAAAGTACTGAATTCTCTTAGTAAAATCGTACAGTAGTCGAACAATCTCGACCGAACAACGCAACCTAGTCAAATAGGTCATCTTAAGTATACATATAGGTCACACTATGTCAACAAATAGTGTACACAAAGTCCTAGTGCTCAGGCTGACTCAATATGCAATTAAAAGTCAACTAATCCAAGCAAGTCAATAAAAGTCAACCAAAGTCAACTCTGTCAAAGTGGTCAACTAAAGTTAAACATCTCAGTAGGTCATGAAAACATGGTCAACATATCAAACCTAAGTCAAGTATCACTTTACAGCTCATAGTTAAGCAAATTGCACATTCGCAGTTTAACGCATGTCTATAAAATACGCGCATCATAGAAAGATACAACTATAACTCATAGCACATGATTCAAGAAATAATGGCAAACTTCAGATCACAACTAGACTCAAAATTGATTCTAAAAAGTCCGGCCAAGGCCTCATACGATATCTACAAGTTGGGTTTCAGAAAAGATCTAGTTACGGTTTACCAAATCAGTTTCAGCACGCGCGTCATTTTTGAAACATTTCTCCAAAAATATAGAAAATAGATTTTGATGAACGGCCAATGGAAGATTAATCCAGACATCTCAAAATTTTAGTTCTAAAATAAACAAAGATATCTCTTTAGTCAATTTGTACAGTTTTAGTCAACAAACTGACATATCATTTAGTCGAGCTTATAACTCATGGAAAATCACGTTTTCGTAAGTTAACATACAAATGAAATACATCAAGGAACATATAAAATAACATATTCCAGAAGATCAAAACCTCAATTAATTTATAGTTCACTCTAGATATTTTCTTTCACATTCGAAAACAGTTTCAGCTCTCTTTAAAACATGAATCTTCGTTTTGACGCACATAGAGCATCACAAAAGCTTTTGACGCAAATCTTAATTCTACCATGCATGATTTTTCACAAAGATTACAGTAGTATACTTTTCATTAGCCAAATAATAAAGTACATAACTCATAAAATTCGTATATCATGTAAACCCTAACGAAAACTTCGATTAATCATATCTTGAGCATAGATAACGAAATCAAGTGAAATCAAAGTCCAAATTCAATAATTTTTCGATACCTTTTCATCTAAACACATTATAAGATCATATCAAAAGTCAATCTTATCAGATAATTAAAATTAAAATTCATTTTTCATGTAAACAACATCAATTGATCAATTAAGCGATAAACGACAATACAAAATATCATTAATTGAGCACTAGACTTGATTACACTATGTAATTGACATAAAAATCTGAATTATAGAACGATCTAGGGAACAAATTTGATCTTCAAGACTTGATCTAATTTTGAGTGGTGATGGTGGTTGTGGGGTGATGCTGGCCGACGGCTTCCAGGGGGAGGGAGAGAGCAAAATCGACTAGCTCATGAAAATAATGAGGGTTTGTGATCTGATTTTCTATTTATAGTCTAGATTAGGGCCTAATTAAACTAGCAATTGACCTTGTAGCCCAAGTTAAGTCCATTAAGGAAGGGGGAGGGGGTGTTCGGCCGTGGGGCCCTATAAGGGGTGTTCTGGGCTCGTTTTGCTTAATTACTCATACGCGCGTGGTCCGTTTCAAATGCCGTTAACCGTACCGGGTCTCCAGAACGATAACTAGTCATTGAAACGAAATCACCGGATTTAATTCATTAAGTAAATAATAAATTAAATAAGTTTTTCTTAAAGTTAATAATTATTAAAAATAATTATTTTATCGTTTAACTAAGTTTCGTAAACAGAAAAGCTTTCTAAGCAATTAACTTAATCGTAACGTTTTCTAGTTATTTCGCTATCCAAAACAAGTTCATAAATTAATATAACATACTAATTCAAGTAATCCACTAGGATCAAGTATGCATTTAATTCCATTATACACACAAAGTCTACGTAAACACCGTTAAATATTTACCGGACAAGTAACGATAGTAAATGGAAAAAGTCGGGTTGTTACATTACCTACCTGTTATGGAAAATTTTGTTCCGAAATTTTAGTGTACTTCCGCCGTAGTCGTCTCCTCGGGAAACAGTTGCGGATACTTTTGCCTCATCCGATCTTCACGCTCCCACATGTATTCTGGTCCTCTACGGGCATTCCATCTAACTTTAACTAACGGGATTCTGCTTTGCTTTAGCTGTTTGATTTCACGGTCCAAGATCTCAACAGGTTCTTCAACGAAATTAAGCTTAGGATCAAGTTGTATCTCTTCCAAAGGAATTACCAAACTTTTGTCTGATAAGCATTTCTTCAAATTAGAAACATGGAAAGTGTCATGTATCTCACTGAGTTCTTGCGGTAGTTTCAGCCTGTACGCTATCGGTCCAATTCTCTCGGTAATCTCAAATGGTCCAATATGTGACAACCCGGAAATTTCCGACCAAATTTAAACTTTATCTTTATACATTTTCGACACGATAAGCAAAGTTTGTTAAACTGAGTCTCAAAATTTTTGAACTGTTTACATGGATTCATTTACCCTTCGACTGCTCTTGACGATTCACGAACAGTTAATTGTAAATAGATATGTGTGTATGTATATATAAATAATAATTTGAAATATAATTTGAAGTATTATATGTTGTTGTTATTAAAAATTAATAAAACAAAAATAGGATATTATAATAATTATTATTTAAAATATATATTTATATATAAATAAAGTATATTAAAAATAAATATTAAATGATTGTAACACTCGTTTGATGTTCTGATTGATATTAAGCAAGTTAAATTCAAATTTAATGATTTTAAAATAAACGGTGATCCGAAAATGAGTTATATAATTTATAGGCTTATTTAAAATATATTTAGAGACTATTTGTTGAATTTTAAAACTTTTTATATTTTACTTAGGGTTGGGAGTGAATAATTAATGTAATTTTTATTTAATAGTTAGTGACTAAATTCTATACCATAATGACCAAAATAAATAAAGGAAGTTAATTTAAAAATATGGGATTTTTCTAAAGACTTTTATCCGCCATTGATTTCAAATAGTGGACGATACACAGTCCGTGAAAACTGTCGGTAGACTAAAAACAAAATTGAGGCTACTGGTTTCACTCTACACGTTTCCTTATTAGCACTCATAATATATTATTATATATTTATTATTCTATTATATCTATCTAATCTCTATCTATATATACATATACATATATTCAATTATAGAGACACCCATTTTCAAACACATACTTACATCCATTCCTGTCATAATCCAACCTACTACCTTTATAATATATTTTCAACAACTTGTACGATATTTGTTAGCTGTAGGTTTCAATCATCCATCACCAATTCCCTTTATATTTATATATAGAGAGAACGTACATATAGATTGGCAATCATAAGATTAATCATCACCCCACCTTCCACTTGTTTTGCTGATGGATACCCACACACACACTTTCCCTGTTTCAACTTTTCATATTCAAATATCTCTAACATATGCATATTTATACATACTACATATATAGATATATGAACCCATCTTACTCACCTCCTTGATCACCTCACTTACCCGGATAACCGACGGAGACCACCATGAAAGGCCACCCTACAACCTTCACTTTCTACCTCCGACCACCATCACTACAAACAACCGTCACCACCATCATCTTTTGGTATTATTTTTTTTCTTCTTTTATTCGTTTATCTTATTTATATTTTTGGGTTTAGTTGTTAATCTTCAAAACCACCCACTTGATCATCACCCTTTATAGCTTCATAATCACCATCATACTATAATCACCAATTAATGAAGAAGACCACCGCTGCTATATATATATATATATATATATATATATATATATATATATATATATATATATATATATATATATATATATATATATATATATATATATATATATATATATATATATATATATATATGTATATATATATATATATATATATATATATATATATATATGTATGTATGTATGTATATATATATATTTCTTTTTCTTTTTCTTCTTTCTTTTCTTTCTTACTCGTTACTCGATTCAATTTTTCTTCCCTTCTTTTGCTTGGTTGCAGCTGCCACAAGAACTACTATACTACCGTTTATTTCTTTTACTATTTTAAGCCATCAAACACAGTCCAAAACCGTCACCTTTATGATCCGTTTATCACTGTTGGGTGCTACTGCACCACTGTTACTGTTCCGGTTTAAAAGGACATAAACTACATCGAAACCCCAACTGTTACTGCTGCTTTATATGTGTTTCTACAGCCTAAACAGCTGCAACAACGGCGGCTCCTATTGTTACTCTTTTTCTGTTTCTTTTTCAATCGAACCAAACAACAAAATATTTTTTCCCTTCTCCTTATCTTCGCTGTAATGCTGCTACAGCAGCTATACGAGGTTGTTTCTATTACTACCGCGAGACGAGTGATACATGAAGAAGATGCCGAGATGATAGGAAGTTGATGGTGCCCAATGATAAAAATGATGATGACAACCGTTGAAGATGATGATGATGGTTACGGAATAGGATAATGATGATGTTACTATACCGTACTTCATGATGTATGGTGGTTGCGAAAATGATATTAATGGTGATGGTAATACGGTTTTGTTAAATAACAATGATATGGGTTTTAAGTTTAATAAGAAAAACAACATGTTAAATTATTAAACCTACGAATTATTTCAAGAAAGTAATAAACGGAGAAGTGGTTGGATAGGTGTTCGTTAAACGAGAGGTCTTGGTTCGAATCTAGTCGGCTACAAATATTTTTTTAATAGAAGATGCCTTGAAAACTTGGGCCTGTTGGACTGATTCAATTAAACACTGAATTGGGCTGCTACTTAAAAACCGATATTGGGCCAGTTAACTAGTTTGGATCGGCTTGATGTTGGGATGAAGAATATGGGTTAAATATAATTGGGTTTCACATAATATTAGAAAGACAGAAAGTGACGAGTGGTTGGGGGTGTTAGTGATTGAGCGAGAGGTCGCGGGTTCGAGCCTTGTCTAGGGCATTCTTTTTAGAAAAGAGTAGTGACGCGAACTTTTCCATGTTTATATATATAGTAAATGAAATTGTTATTTTACATGATTAAGTGTTTCCAACATGTTAAGCAATAAAACTTGTTAAGACTTGATTAATTGAAATAGGTTTCATATAGACAATTGACCCCCCAAGTTGACCGGTGATTCACGAACGTTAAAACTTGTAAAAACTATATGATGACATATATATGGTTATATATATAGTTAACATGATATTATGATAAGTAAATATATCATTAAGTATATTAACAATGAACTACATATGTAAAAACAAGACTACTAACTTAATGATTTTGAAACGAGACATATATGTAATGATTATCGTTGTAACGACATTTAATGTATATATATCATATTAAGAAATATTCGTACATCATAATATCATGATAATATAATAATTTAAAATCTCTTTTGATATTATAAACATTGGGTTAACAACATTTAACAAGATCGTTAACCTAAAGGTTTCAAAACAACACTTACATGTAACGACTAACGATGACTTAACGACTCAGTTAAAATGTATATACATGTAGTGTTTTAATATGTATTCATACACTTTTGAAAGACTTCAAGACACTTATCAAAATACTTCTACTTAACAAAAATGCTTACAATTACATCCTCGTTCAGTTTCATCAACAATTCTACTCGTATGCACCCGTATTCGTACTCGTACAATACACAGCTTTTAGATGTATGTACTATTGGTATATACACTCCAATGATCAGCTCTTAGCAGCCCATGTGAGTCACCTAACACATGTGGGAACCATCATTTAGCAACTAGCATGAAATATCTCATAAAATTACAAAAATAAGAGTAATCATTCATGACTTATTTACATGAAAACAAAATTACATATCCTTTATATCTAATCCATACAGCAACGACCAAAAACACCTACAAACACTTTCATTCTTCAATTTTCTTCATCTAATTGATCTCTCTCAAGTTCTATCTTCAAGTTCTAAGTGTTCTTCATAAATTCCAAAAGTTCTAGTTTCATAAAATCAAGAATACTTCCAAGATTGCAAGTTTACTTCCAAGTTTTCTAAATCCATTCCAAGTAATCATCCAAGATCAAGAAACATTTGTTACTTACAGTAGGTTATCTTTATAATACAAGGTAATAATCATATTCAAACTTTAATTCAATTTCTATAACTATAACAATCTTATTTCGAGTGGAAATCTTACTTGGAATTGTTTTCGTGTCATGATTCTGCTTCAAGAACTTTCAAGCCATCCAAGGATCCTTTGAAGCTAGATCCATTTTTCTCATTTCCAGTAGGTTTATCCAAGGAACTTGAGGTAGTAATGATGTTCATAACATCATTCGATTCATACATAAAAAGTTGTCTTATTCAACGTTATAAACTTGTAATCACTAGAACATAGTTTAGTTAATTCTAAACTTGTTCGCAAATAAAGTTAATCCTTCTAAATAGACTTTTAAAATCAACTAAACACATGTTCTATATCTATATTATATGCTAACTTAATGATTTAAAACCCGTAAACACGATAAACACCATAAAACTGGATATACGCCGTCGTAGTAAAACCGGGGGCTGTTTTGGTTGGGATAATTAAAAGCTAAGAAGAACTTTGATTTAAAAGCTATACTTTTGGAAAAATGATTTTTCTTATGAACATGAAACTATATCCAAAAATCATGGTTAAACTCAAAGTGAAAGTATGTTTTTCAAAATGGTCATCTAGATGTCGTTCTTTCGACGAAAATGACTACCTCTTTCAAAAACGACTTGTAACTTATATTTCCGACTATAAACTTATAATTTTTCTGTTTATATTCATAAAGTTAAGTTCAATACGAAACCGTGGCCACTGGAATCACTCAAAACGGATTAGAAACGAAGAAATGGCGAGTAAAACAAGATTGATAAAAACTACTCATTTTACCTACGTGAAAGTTAGTAATAAATCTATTCCAACCATAACCTAATCAACTTATATTGTATATTATGTAATCTTGAGATACCATAGACACGTATAAAATGTGTCGACCCATCTATATATATTGCGGAACAACCATAGACACTCTATATGTGAATGTTAGAGTTAGCTATACAGGGTTGAGGTTGATTCCAAAATATATATATATATATATATATATATATATATATATATATATATATATATATATATATATATATATAGTTTGAGTTGTGATCAATACTGAGATACGTATACACTGGGTCGTGGATTGATTCAAGATAATATTTATCGATTTATTTCTGTACATCTAACTGTGGACAACTAGTTGTAGGCTACTAACGAGGACAGCTGACTTAATAAACTTAAAACATCAAAATGTATTAAAAGTTTTGTAAATATATTTTGAACATACTTTGATATATATGTATATATTATTATAGGTTTGTGAATCAACCAGTGGCCAAGTCTTACTTCCCGACGAAGTAAAAATCTGTGAAAGTGAGTTATAGTCCCACTTTTAAAATCTAATATTTTTGGGATGAGAATACATGCATGTTTTATAAATGATTTACAAAATAGACACAAGTACGTGAAACTACATTCTATGGTTGAATTATTGAAATCGAATATACCCCTTTTTATTAAGTCTGGTAATCTAAGAATTAGGGAACAGACACCCTAATTGATGCGAATCCTAAAGATAGATCTATTGGGCCCAACAAGCCCCATCCAAAGTACCGGATGCTTTAGTACTTCGAAATTTATATCATATCCGAAGGGTGTCCCGGAATGATGGGGATATTCTTATATATGCATCTTGTTAATGTCGGTTGCCAGGTGTTCACCATATGAATGATTTTTATCTCTATGTATGGGATGTGTATTGAAATATGAAATCTTGTGGTCTATTGTTACGATTTGATATATATAGGTTAAACCTATAACTCACCAACATTTTTGTTGACGTTTAAAGCATGTTTATTCTCAGGTGAATACTAAGAGCTTCCGTTGTTGCATACTAAAATAAGGACAAGATTTGGAGTTCATGTTTGTATGATATTGTGTAAAAACTGCATTCAAGAAACTGATTTCGATGTAACATATTTGTATTGTAAACCATTATGTAATGGTCGTGTGTAAACAGGATATTTTAGATTATCATTATTTGATAATCTACGTAAAGCTTTTTAAACCTTTATTTATGAAATAAAGGTTATGGTTTGTTTTAAAAATGAATGCAGTCATATAGAGGTCAAAACCTCGCAACGAAATCAATTAATATGGAACGTTTTTAATCAATAAGAACGGGACATTTCAGTTGGTATCCGAGCGTTGGTCTTAGAGAACCAGAATTTTGCATTAGTGTGTCTTATCGAGTTTGTTAGGATGCATTAGTGAGTCTGGACTTCGACCATGTTTACTTGAAAAATGATTGCTTAACAAATTTTGTTAGAAACTATATATTTTTAACATGTGAATATTATGTGATATATTAATCTCTTAACGTGTTTGATATTATGTGATAGATGTCTACCTCTAGAACAAGTCCCATTGACTCACCTAATAATAATGAAGAGTCAAATGTAAATTGGAATGATTCGTGGACTGATTCACAAGTTCCCGAAGAGGAACCGGAAGAAGAGTCGGAACTGAAAGAAGAATCGGAACTGGAAGAAGAATCGGAACCGGAAGAAGAAATAGAACCAGTGGGGGAAATAATAAAACGGTTAAGTAGAAGAAAATCCTCAACCAACCGACCAAAGTTAATTATGGGCAATGGTGTTTCCGCCAAGGAAGCAAAGTATTGGGAGGATTACCAATTCTCCGATGAATCGGATCCTGACAAGGATTCCGATGATGTTATAGAAATTACCCCAAAACAATTTAATAAGGCAAAAGAGAACAATAAGGGAAAGGGCATAAAAATAGAGAAATTTGATTCCAAACCCGATGAACTTTATATGTATCGTCAACACCCGTATTTCTTAAGTTGTGACAATAACCCGGGAACCTCTAAACCACCAGGTTTTTCTAAACCAATGTGGAAAACGACGGCTCGTATTAGGGGAACATCATATATCCCTAGAAACTTGTCAAAACGAACCAAAACCGAAGACGAAGAAACGAGCGAGTCGGAATAAGATAGTTGTATTCGTGTGGTGTAATATATGTAATATAGTGTGCTTATGCTTTATGATATATGTAAAAATTGCTTGTATTAATAAGTATTTTTTTTATGAATCTAACTCTTGTCTATTTTACAGTATAAAAACACAAAATGGATAGACAACCCAATATTTTAAGAGACCTACCTGGAGACATGATTGATGAAATCTTGTCTAGAGTCGGTCAGAATTCCTCGGCACAACTATTTAAGGCGAGATCAGTTTGTAAGACATTCGAAGAACGTTCCAGGAATTCCTTGGTTTATAAAAGGCTTTCGTTCGAAAGATGGGGGATATCACATTGGGAAATCCATAAGTTACGATGTGTTTACTTTGACGCATATATTGCGGGGAACCCAAATGCTATTTTACGTAACGGGTTAAGAAATTATTTTGACTCAATATATCCGAATATAGGACTTCGTGATTTAGAAAAAGCGGCTAACATGCAACATAAAGAAGCATGTTATGCTTACAGCGTAGTAATGTTCGCTTCTCACCAAAGTGAGAACAAGAACATCGGGCTACAACTATTAAACAAAACGTTCCCACAAGTGACGGAGTCGGTAATTGGGGTAAGAAATGAGGTTTTTAGATTGTTAAGGGACTGTTGGATATTACGTAACCCTCGTCCCTTTGACGACGTTACAACACGCTGTCTTATCAACGGCTATAACGGTTATGTTCCACAAGACCAAGGATGGGAAGTAGTCCTAGTAAAACCAGAATGCATGACTTGTTTCTGGATGTATAAATTACATGTCTTTATTGCCTTTGCTGAACGACTTGTGTACTAGCTAGAATTATCTTCACAACCATCTTGTATCAAATTTATTATGTGCTATATTTCATGCTATATGTAAAATAAGCGGTATTGTAAGTTTGTAAAATATTGTGTAAAAGTTTGAACGCGAAATATTATTATAATCAGTTTTTCATATAGAATTGTAGTAGTTGAATTGTATATTAGCTACTAAGTATGAACTTAACAGGTAGGTACTACCCGAATTTAAATTTATAAAACGCTAATATGAAGAAAAAGCTTTTATAAATGAGTTCATATTATGCTACGAGATACTATTGACTACTCTTAATATTCTGTATGATTAACTTGTTTCATTTGACTATTTTGAAGGAAATGGCACCAACTACTCGACACACCTTGAATATGAGCGAAGAGGAATTTCGTGCCTTTCTTGGTTCAAACATAGCCGCAGTACAGGCTGCGCTACATACCAACAATAACCTTGGATCTAGCAGTACAGGAAATCGTGTAGGATGCACCTACAAAGAATTCACTGCCTGCAAACCTTTGGAATTTGATGGAATCGAAGGACCAATCGGATTGAAACGGTGGACCGAGAAGGTCGAATCGGTGTTTTCCATAAGTAAGTGTACTGAAGAGGACAAAGTGAAGTACGCTACGCATACCTTCACAGGTTCTGCGTTAACATGGTGGAATACCTATCTAGAGCAAGTGGGACAAGATGATGCTTACGCACTACCGTGGTCAGCATTCAAGCACTTGATGAACGAGAAGTACCGTCCCAGAACCGAGGTCAATAAGCTCATGACAGAACTTAGAGGGTTACGAACCCAAGGATTTGATATTACCACGTACGAAAGACGATTCACAGAATTGTGCCTATTGTGTCCGGGAGCGTTCGAAGATGAGGAAGAGAAGATCGACGCATTTGTGAAAGGATTACCGGAAAGAATCCAAGAAGATATAAGTTCACATGAGCCCGCCTCCATACAACAGGCATGTAGAATGGCTCACAAACTAGTGAACCAGATTGAGGAAAGAATTAAAGAACAGACGGCTGAAGAGGCCAATGTGAAGCAAGTCAAAAGAAAGTGGGAGGAAAACGGTGATAAGAATCACCAATACAACAACAACAACAATTACAATAATAATCGTAATAATTATCCCAACAATCGCAACATCAATCGCAACTACAAAAAACGGCCCAACAAAAACAACAACAACAACAACAACAACAGCAACAATCATCCCAACAACAACAATAACCGCAACAACAACAACAACAATCAGAAGCAGCTATGCCAAAGGTGTGAAAAGTATCACTCGGGGTTTTGCACCAAATTTTGCAACAAGTGTAAAAGAAATGGTCGTAGCGCGGCTAAGTGTGAGGTCTACGGACCAGGGGTTAACAGAACGAAAGGAACAAATGGTGTCGGAACGAGTAATGGCGGAGCAAGTAGTGTCGGAGCAAGTTATGCCAATGTAGTTTGTTATAAATGCGGAAAACCGGGCCACATTATTAGAAATTGCCCGAACCAGGAGAACACGAATGGACAAGGCCGCGGAAGAGTTTTCAATATTAATGCGGCAGAGGCACAGGAAGACCCGGATCTTGTTACGGGTACGTTTCTTATTGACAATAAATCTGCTTACATTTTATTTGATTCTGGTGCGGATAGAAGCTATATGAGTAGAGATTTTTGTGCTAAATTAAGTTGTCCATTGACGCCGTTGGATAGTAAATTTTTATTCGAATTAGCAAACGGTAAATTAATTTCAGCAGATAATATATGCCAGAATCGAGAAATTAAACTGGGTAGCGAAATATTTAAGATTGACTTGATACCAGTAGAGTTAGGGAGTTTTGATGTGATAATCAGTATGGACTGGTTGAAAGAAGTGAAAGCAGAGATCGTTTGTTACAAAAATGCAATTCGCATTATACGAGAAAAAGGAAAACCCTTAATGGTGTACGGAGAAAAGGGCAACACGAAGCTACATCTTATTAGTAATTTGAAGGCACAAAAACTAATAAGAAAAGGTTGCTATGCTGTTCTAGCACACGTCGAGAAAGTACAAACTGAAGAAAAGAGCATCAATGATGTTCCCGTCGCAAAAGAATTTCCTGATGTATTTTCGAAAGAATTACTGGGATTACCCCCACATCGATCCGTTGAATTTCAAATAGATCTTGTACCAGGAGCTGCACCAATAGCTCGTGCTCCTTACAGACTCGCACCAAGCGAGATGAAAGAACTGCAAAGCCAGTTACAAGAACTTTTAGAGCGTGGTTTCATTCGACCAAGCACATCACCGTGGGGAGCTCCTGTTTTGTTTGTCAAGAAGAAAGATGGTACATTCAGGTTGTGTATCGACTACCGAGAGTTGAACAAACTTACCATCAAGAACCGCTATCCACTACCGAGAATCGACGACTTATTTGATCAACTACAAGGCTCGTCTGTTTATTCAAAGATTGACTTACGTTCCGGGTATCATCAAATGCGGGTGAAAGAAGATGATATTCCAAAGACTGCTTTTAGAACACGTTACGGTCATTACGAGTTTATGGTCATGCCGTTTGGTTTAACTAATGCACCAGTTGTGTTCATGGACCTTATGAACCGAGTGTGTGGACCATACCTTGACAAGTTTGTCATTGTTTTCATTGATGACATACTTATTTACTCAAAGAATGACCAAGAACACGGTGAACATTTGAGAAAGGTGTTAGAAGTATTGAGGAAGGAAGAATTGTACGCTAAGTTTTCAAAGTGTGCATTTTGGTTGGAAGAAGTTCAATTCCTCGGTCACATAGTGAACAAAGAAGGTATTAAGGTGGATCCGGCAAAGATAGAAACTGTTGAAAAGTGGGAAACCCCGAAAACTCCGAAACACATACGCCAGTTTTTAGGACTAGCTGGTTACTACAGAAGGTTCATCCAAGACTTTTCCAGAATAGCAAAACCCTTGACTGCATTAACGCATAAAGGGAAGAAATTTGAATTGAAGGATGAACAAGAGAAAGCGTTCCAGTTATTGAAGAAAAAGCTAACTACGGCACCTATATTGTCATTGCCTGAAGGGAATGATGATTTTTTGATTTATTGTGACGCATCAAAGCAAGGTCTCAGTTGTGTATTAATGCAATGAACGAAGGTGATTGCTTATGCGTCTAGACAATTGAAGATTCACGAACAAAATTATACGACGCATGATTTGGAATTAGGCGCGATTGTTTTTGCATTAAAGACTTGGAGGCACTACTTATATGGGGTCAAAAGTATTATATATACCGACCACAAAAGTCTTCAACACATATTTAATCAGAAACAACTGAATATGAGGCAGCGTAGGTGGATTGAATTGTTGAATGATTACGACTTTGAGATTCGTTACCACCCGGGGAAGGCAAATGTGGTAGCTGGCGCCTTGAGCAGGAAGGACAGAGAACCCATTCGAGTAAAATCTATGAATATAATGATTTAAAATAACCTTACTTCTCAAATAAAGGAGGTGCAACAAGGAGTTATAAAAGAGGGAAATTTAAAGGATGAAATACCCAAAGGATCGGAGAAGCATCTTAATATTCGGGAAGATGGAACCCGGTATAGGGCTGAAAGGATTTGGGTACCAAAATTTGGAGATATGAGAGAAATGGTACTTAGAGAAGCTCATAAAACCAGATACTCAATACATCCTGGAACGGGGAAGATGTACAAGGATCTCAAGAAACATTTTTGGTGGTCGGGTATGAAAGCCGATGTTGCTAAATACGTAGGAGAATGTTTGACGTGTTCTAAGGTCAAAGCTGAGCATCAGAAACCATCAGGTCTACTTCAACAACCGGAAATCCCGGAATGGAAATGGGAAAACATTACCATGGATTTCATCACTAAATTGCTAAGGACTGCAAGTGGTTTTGATACTATTTGGGTAATAGTTGATAGTCCCACCAAATCAGCACACTTCCTGCCAATAAGAGAAGACGACAAGATGGAGAAGTTAGCACGACTGTATTTGAAGGAAGTCGTCTCCAGACATGGAATACCAATCTCTATTATCTCTGATAGGGATGGCAGATTTATTTCAAGATTCTGGCAGACATTACAACAAGCATTAGGAACTTGTCTAGACATGAGTACTGCCTATCATCCACAAACTGATGGGCAGAGAAAAAGGACGATACAAACGCTTGAAGACATGCTACGAGCATGTGTTATTGATTTCAGTTGGGATCGACATCTACCGTTAGCAGAATTTTCCTACAACAACAGCTATCATTCAAGTATTGAGATGGCGCCATTTGAAGCACTTTATGGTAGAAAGTGCAGGTCTCCAATTTGTTGGAGTGAAGTGGGGGATAGACAGATTATGGGTCCGGAGATAATACAAGAAACTACCGAGAAGATCATCCAAATTCAACAACGGTTGAAAACCGCCCAAAGTCGACAAAAGAGCTAAGCCGACATTAAAAGAAAAGATATAGAATTTGAAATTGGAGATATGGTCATGCTTAAGGTTGTACCTTGGAAAGGCGTTGTTCGATTTGGTAAACGAGGTAAATTAAATCCAAGGTATATTGGACCATTCAAGATTATTGATCGTGTAGGACCAGTAGCTTACCGACTTGAGTTACCGCAACAACTCGCGGCTGTACATAACACTTTCCCCGTCTCGAATTTGAAGAAATGTTTTGCTAAAGAAGATCTCACTATTCCGTTAGACGAAATCCAAATCAACGAAAAACTTCAATTCATCGAAGAACCCGTCGAAATAATGGATCGTGAGGTTAAAAGACTTAAACAAAACAAGATACCAATTGTTAAGGTTCGATGGAATGCTCGTAGAGGACCCGAGGTCACCTGGGAACGAGAAGATCAGATGAAGAAGAAGTACCCGCACTTATTTCCAGAAGATACGTCAACACCTCCAACTGCTTAAAATTTCGGGACGAAATTTATTTAACGGGTAGGTACTGTAGTGACCCGAACTTTTCCATGTTTATATATATATTAAATGAAATTGTTATTTTACATGATTAAGTGTTTCCAACATGTTAAGCAATCAAACTTGTTAAGACTTGATTAATTGAAATAGGTTTCATATAGACAATTGACCACCCAAGTTGACCGGTGATTCACGAACGTTAAAACTTGTAAAAACTATATGATGACATATATATGGTTATATATATAGTTAACATGATATTATGATAAGTAAATATATCATTAAGTATATTAACAATGAACTACATATGTAAAAACAAGACTACTAACTTAATGATTTTGAAACGAGACATATATGTAACGATTATCGTTGTAACGACATTTAATGTATATATATCATATTAAGAGATATTCGTACATCATAATATCATGATAATATAATAATTTAAAATCTCTTTTGATATTATAAACATTAGGTTAACAACATTTAACAAGATCGTTAACCTAAAGGTTTCAAAACAACACTTACATGTAACGACTAACGATGACTTAACGACTCAGTTAAAATGTATATACATGTAGTGTTTTAATATGTATTCATACACTTTTGAAAGACTTTAAGACACTTATCAAAATACTTCTACTTAACAAAAATGCTTACAATTACATCCTCGTTCAGTTTCATCAACAATTCTACTCGTATGCACCCGTATTCGTACTCGTACAATACACAACTTTTAGATGTATGTACTATTGGTATATACACTCCAATGATCAGCTCTTAGCAGCCCATGTGAGTCACCTAACACATGTGGAAACCATCATTTGGCAACTAGCATGAAATATCTCATAAAATTACAAAAATATGAGTAATCATTCATGACTTATTTACATGAAAACAAAATTACATATCCTTTATATCTAATCCATACACCAACGACCAAAAACACCTACAAACACTTTCATTCTTCAATTTTCTTCATCTAATTGATCTCTCTCAAGTTCTATCTTCAAGTTCTAAGTGTTCTTCATAAATTCCAAAAGTTCTAGTTTCATAAAATCAAGAATACTTCCAAGATTGCAAGTTTACTTCCAAGTTTTCTAAATCCATTCCAAGTAATCATCCAAGATCAAGAAACATTTATTACTTACAGTAGGTTATCTTTCTAATACAAGGTAATAATCATATTCAAACTTTAATTCAATTTCTATAACTATAACAATCTTATTTCGAGTGGAAATCTTACTTGGAATTGTTTTCGTGTCATGATTCTGCTTCAAGAACTTTCAAGCCATCCAAGGATCCTTTGAAGCTAGATCCATTTTTCTCATTTCCAGTAGGTTTATCCAAGGAACTTGAGGTAGTAATGATGTTCATAACATCATTCGATTCATACATAAAAAGCTGTCTTATTCAACGTTATAAACTTGTAATCACTAGAACATAGTTTAGTTAATTCTAAACTTGTTAGCAAATAAAGTTAATACTTCTAACTAGACTTTTAAAATCAACTAAACACATGTTCTATATCTATATGATATTCTAACTTAATGATTTAAAACCCGGAAACACGATAAACACCATAAAACTGGATATACGCCGTCGTAGTAAAACCGGGGGCTGTTTTGGTTGGGATAATTAAAAGCTAAGAAGAACTTTGATTTAATAGCTATACTTCTGGAAAAATGATTTTTTCTTATGAACATGAAACTATATCCAAAAATCATGGTTAAACTCAAAGTGAAAGTATGTTTTTCAAAATGGTCATCAAGATATCGTTCTTTCAACGGAAATGACTACCTCTTTCAAAAATGACTTGTAACTTGTATTTCTGACTATAAACTTATACTTTTTCTGTTTAGATTCATAAAGTTAAGTTCAATATGAAACCGTGGCCACTGGAATCACTCAAAACGGATTAGAAACGAAGAAATGGCGAGTAAAACAAGATTGATAAAAACTACTCATTTTACCTACGTGAAAGTTAGTAATAAATCTATTCCAACCATAACCTAATCAACTTATATTGTATATTATGTAATCTTGAGATACCATAGACACGTATACAATGTTTCGACCTATCATGTCGACCCATATATATATATATTGCGGAACAACCATAGACACTCTATATGTGAATGTTGGAGTTAGCTATACAAGGTTGAGGTTGATTCCAAAATATATATATAGTTTGAGTTGTGATCAGTATTGAGATACGTATACACTGGGTCGTGGATTGATTCAAGATAATATTTATCGATTTATTTCTGTACATCTAACTGTGGACAACTAGTTGTAGGCTACTAACGAGGACAGCTGACTTAATAAACTTAAAACATCAAAATGTATTAAAAGTTTTGTAAATATATTTTGAACATACTTTGATATATATGTATATATAGTTATAGGTTTGTGAATCAACCAGTGGCCAAGTCTTACTTCCCGACGAAGTAAAAATCTGTGAAAGTGAGTTATAGTCCCACTTTTAAAATCTAATATTTTTGGGATGAGAATACATGCAGGTTTTATAAATGATTTACAAAATAGACACAAGTACGTGAAACTACATTCTATGGTTGAATTATTGAAATCGAATATACCCCTTTTTATTAAGTCTGGTAATCTAAGAATTAGGGAACATACACCCTAATTGACGCGAATCCTAAAGATAGATCTATTGGGCCCAACAAGCCCCATCCAAAGTACCGGATGCTTTAGTACGTCGAAATTTATATCATATCCGAAGGGTGTCCCGGAATGATGGGGATATTCTTATATATGTATCTTGTTAATGTCGGTTACCAGGTGTTCACCATATGAATGATTTTTATCTCTATGTATGGGATGTGTATTGAAATATGAAATCTTGTGGTCTATTGTTACGATTTGATATATATATAGGTTAAACCTATAACTCACCAACATTTTTGTTGACGTTTAAAGCATGTTTATTCTCAGGTGAATACTAAGAGCTTCCGCTGTTGCATACTAAAATAAGGACAAGATTTGGAGTCCATGTTTGTATGATATTGTGTAAAAACTGCATTCAAGAAACTGATTTCGATGTAACATATTTGTATTGTAAACCATTATGTAATGGTCGTGTGTAAACAGGATATTTTAGATTATCATTATTTGATAATCTACGTAAAGCTTTTTAAACCTTTATTTATGAAATAAAGGTTATGGTTTGTTTTAAAAAAGAATGCAGTCTTTGAAAAACCTCTCATATAGAGGTGAAAATCTCGCAACGAAATCAATTAATATGGAACGTTTTTAATCAATAAGAACGGGACATTTCAAAAAGCTTCTTAGAGGGTATACATTCTTATTTTACTTCTATTATTATTATTATTATTATTATTATTATTATTATTATTATTATTATTATTATTATTATTATTATTATTATTATTATTATTATTATTATTATTATTATTTTTATCATTTCAGTATAATTATCATTTTTATGATTATGAATATTATTATTATTATTATTAATAAAATAATACAACTTATTATTATTATCGTAAATATTAGTATTTGTACCATTTTTAGTACTATTATTACTATTATTATTAACTCAAGTATTATTATCATTATTAGTATTGTTATTATTAAAACTTATTATCATTTTTACAAAAATTTTTATTTTGTTATCATTACAACTATATAATAATAATAATAATAATAATTATTATTATTATTATTATTATTATTATTATTATCATTTTTACTGCTAATATCATTATTATTATTATTATTATTATTATTATTATTATTATTATTATTATTATTATTATTATTATTATTATTATTATTATTATTATTATTATTATTATTATTATTATTATTATTATTATTATTATTATTATTATTATTATGATTCTTATTATAATTATTATATGTAATGTTATTTTTTATTTATCATTATTATCAAATACAACTATTATTAATATTACTACGTATATAAAAATATACTTATAAGTAATATTACATAAAAGTAAGAAATTATTTATATTAACAATCTTTATATAAATATTCACACATAACAAATTAAGTACTTTTAGAATATATATATATATATATATATATATATATATATATATATATATATATATATATATATATATATATATATATATATATATATATATATATATATATATATATAATTAAATATATAATATATAAGGTTATAATATGAAATACAGTATTGTGAGTTCATTTGCTCCCTTTTACTCTTTACATTTTTGGGACTGAGAATACATGCGCTGTTTTTACAACTGCTTTATTAAATGCTTTTGAAATATATTTTTTAACTGCGAATACATGAAATGCTTTTATAAATGTTTGACGAGATAGACACAAGCAAAACATTCCTCGAATGAATTATTATGCAGACAGAAGTTCTGAGGATTATTATTGAATTATGTGGACATGATAATTGCCACAAATTGATGTGAATATTTTTCCCCTGATTATTATTGCTTGGTAACCTAAGAATTAGAATCGGGTATGGCCCTAATTCACGCGAATCCTAAAGGTAGCTACCGGGTTTAACACCCTCACCCAGAATGTTCACTAGACGGAAGAGCTAGTGGGCGTGGTGTTTAGTACTTCGAAGTTTATATATTATACAGACGAGATGTTCTGTTTTGGGGATATTATTGATGCGCATTATATGTTAAGGTCGGTTACCACGTTGAGCAATAAAATCGAAATGAATGTTATGTATCGAGAGAATGATTTTTATACACAGGTTATGTGTATTAGTTTTGTGCACAAGATATGTGCGCGATTATTTAAAAATTGTGAGGCAACCTACAGGGGAGAAAAGGATACGAACCTACTCTGCTAAGCATTATGAAAAATGGTTTCGTAACGAGATAGGTGTACTGTATTCGAATCTTGTGGTCTATCAAAATGATGAATTTTATTGTTTGCGATAAACTTATGAACTCACCAACTTTTTGGTTCACACTTTAAAGCATGTTTATTCTCAGGTATTAAAGAAAACTTCCGTTGTGCATTTGCTCATTTTAGAGATATTACTTGGAGTCATTCATGACATATTTCAAAAGACGTTGCATTCGAGTCGTTAAGTTCATCAAGAATATTATTAAGTCATTTATAGTTAGATATGTTAGGAAATGGTATGCATGCCGTCAACTTTCGATGTGATGAAACAATATCTTTTATAAAACAAATGCAATATTTGTAAAATGTATCATTTAGAGGTCAAGTACCTCGCGATGTAACCAAATGTAATGTATTCGTGCAGATGGATTAGGACGGGTCATTAAAGTTGGTATCAGAGCGGTGGTCTTAGCGAACCAGGTCTTGCATTAGTGTGTCTAACTGATAATTTTTTAGATGCATTAGTGGGTCTAGACTTCTACCATGTCTGCATGTCAAAAGTTTTGCTTATCATTTTGTGTCGAAAATTACCTGCTTATCATTCTTAGTCTAGACACATTTTACTGCATTGACTGCATGAATAGTGATAGACAAAATTAATATCTTAGCGTATCTAATAATTCATATCTTAGCGCATCTGTTACTGTAGACTTGCCTGACATATGCCGTAAATTCCTCTGTAGTCTACGAAATCTTTAGTACTATATATATAGATATTCTATGTAGTTAGAATATCATTCAATATTCGAAAATCATTTCATATCGAAAAATCCTTTACTCTATCGTACGAGATGGAACTCGCAACTAGTTCAAATCCCTCGGATTTCGACAGCTATTCCGATATGAATTTCCACTCAAACTCCGAAAGCAGTGAGACTGGAATGGATCAACCATTTAGCCATCATCAATTTTGGATGAATTAGGGATGGGTTCGTAGTTAACTTAATCAATGGAGACAAGAAGAAGGTGATCCTTTCCATCAACCAAAATCACCTCTTGGCGAAGAACCTGGAGCACTTACCGGCGAACCTATTCGTAATAACATTTTCTCTCTCATTTTCGGAGTATCTCGCCATGACTATATCACAAGTCAGATTCTAAACCTTATTCATTCACTCGTTCCTACCGACAATCATCCCGGAGTAATAAAGTCAACGAGCTTCGTGCCCGAGTTGTAGCCTTGGAAAATATGGTGCAAAACGTACCAGCTTTAACAATATCAACGGCATCAATAGTACCACCAGCAACAACACAAACCACAACAACACACGCCTCAACATCACAATCTGTACCTCGAGCATAATCATCGTTCTACATGACGTTCTACATCATTTATCTTCGTACGACATGACGATTATGTAATCACTAATGTTCTAGAGATTATATATTCTTGTTCTAACGGTAAATCAAATGAGTTTAATATCATATTGACTCATTAAATCCATGATTACATCTAAAGAGAATATATAGGTAAGTATATTTTCATAAAGAATGTAATTAAAAATTCTTTTGTACAAACGGTTAATGGTGAACATATTTTAACAGGTAGGTAATACCCGAGGAATATTTAGATTTCACATTAATAAGTTACACTGTACATTCTTCGAATCTGATTCAACCGTCATTTACTATTTTACTTACATCCACAGATATACGTATCCGTTCACCGCAGAATAATCATTTTCATTCAATTTCATATTTGGGTTTTGACCTATCAGAATTCAACAAGTGGCATAATGAAGAAAACATTTGACAAAATAAAATTTGTTAGAAACAAACAAATTAACTATGAGAAATTTTGTTAAGAATCCACGCTAACAAAATCCTAGCTAACTGTTCCTAGCTAACTGCTAATTTCTTATTACATTTTAATTAACGCAATTAATTTTATCGCAATTTAATTCTCACAATTTTATTTATTGTCATTTAATTTCTGTATTTATTTTACGCACTTTAATTATCGGGACGCGTATACAAGGTTTTAACATATCATATCGACGCATATATATATTATTTGGAATAAACATAGACACTCTATATGCAGTAATGCTTGAGTTAGCTATATAGGGTTGAGGTTGATTATAGAATAATATATATACTTTGAGTTGTGATCGAGTCTGAGACATGTATACAATGGGTCACGATACGTATTAATTAATTCGAATGTTATATATTAAACTACATATGAATTATTGAATTACTAACTGTGGACTACTAATTGTGGACTACCAGCATTGGACAATTAAAATGAATTAAAATATTGATTATAACATATGAAACTAAACATTTCTTCAAGTTTGCCACTTAATTCCATCTTAAACCTCATTTATATCTTGACGATTACAATCTGTGTTCAAACCTTTCATGATTCTTGAAAACACCTCAATCGAGAGAATGAACCAACCGCACTTCATCTACGGAAGAAAAGATTGATGCATATAGTTATGCACCTGAAAACACTCAGAACCTGAGTAAAACGTTTAACACATATATGTGATAACTCCTTCGGCGTTGTTATTACCGAAAATAACTTTGCAATCCCTTTCTAAATTAGCCAATTTTGTCATAGCTCCAGCAAATTAACTTCGACTTTCATTCGGATTAGTCTTATTATAACCTTGATATATACATTGTCTTTTCGCCTTCGTTACCATGAGAATCGTTTATATCCTATCACATTATGCAGTAAATATACCAGTAACTTCACTACTCATTAGCTTAAATCTCTCCGAAGAACCATTATATTTGTTTATTAAAACCCCATCATGTACCCATCCGCATATTGTAACAAGAATTGTCATACCAACTACCGAGAAGCAACAATCATCAATCTCGAATCTCACAGCTTTTTCACTTCAACAGTTATATATAACGTGTAACTCCTAGAATTATGATCTTCCATTCTGAAACTCTGAAAAGCACCCAGTCTACGAATGAATACTCTAAATGTTGAAAAAGCTGAATGAAGCAGTAGAAACTGTAGACAACCGTAAACAACCTTAACCGTCGGAATTTTGATGATAAAGAATGGAGTGTTGGAAATGCTCAATAGAAAATATAGTACCAAAAAGCGGATTATGTGAAATTATGAAGGAGGCTGTGGACAAATCACAAAGACTAAACCTGCCTTCAAAGAATCCAAATGATCCAACATCTGCTGAAGTCATTAACGAATAACTTGCTCCTGACTTTACACTCATACGAACAAATCCTTCTCATCATCCATCGATAATAGAACTTCTAAGATATCATCGTATATCTCATTATAAATATTCTCGATAATTCTGAAGATATTTTCATAACTATACTAATCTAAAATCATTTATCTCTTCGCGATAATGACATTACATCAGAATGGAAACTGTTTTGGTTTCTAAATTCTGATATATTCGAACTTAAAATATGAATGTTATTGAAGTAGTGTTGGGAACTGAAGCATAAGTTAGTGTAATATAATGACACTTGATCAACGTGATTATATTACAGTAAGTCATGTTGAGTTTCTAATGAAACATGATGATTCATAGACTATAACGTTATCATGTGTCATGTTACACGAGTCTTACATTCTATCTAATCTATAAACACATCAAGAACATATTTTCTTGATAGTCCTATCTTTTCCCTTGATTCTGGTAATTTGACAAATCAAATGGTACTATTACGTTCTTTCCTATTTAGAACATTAAGATTATTCGAAACTCTATACTTACGAATTCTGGATCATTACTCACTTTACTAGAGATCGAGAAGAGAATAAAAAGGCAAAGAGCTCCAAAATATGAGAGAAAATATAAAGCCCAATAACAACACGGAGGTTACAAACCGGGAATATTAATACGAATAGCAATATAAAGACGCGGTATAATTAAGAATAATATCACCCCAAGGTAATAGTAGAAGTAAGCAGATTCCTTTGATGGTAGTTGAAAAAGAAAAGTGATTGATACGAAAAAAAAAAAATCAAGGGTTAGATCTGGATTAAGCATTTTCACAATCTTTTGGATGTATGAACTAAGAAAGAAAATATAGGAATGGTGAAAATAATGGAACGAAAGAGTTTAATTTATAAAGGAAACATCAGATGTAACAATCGAGACAGATGACCGCATTTAATTAAAGAGATCATAATTCCCTTAAATCCCGAAGAATCAAACCTTATAGATTTCGAAGATTTTCTTTAATCCCTTGAATTCCAGAATTCAAATTCGACTACGTCAAAAGTCAAGAAGAATTATTAATTTTCTCAGTTCAATCTTTTGTGATAGCTTCACTCGTACGCTTCGAATAAACGAATTATTTTATCCATGTTGATAAAATTCTATTTAATAACTCATATTCGTCATGAAAACATTCTTATTGCTAGCCATGACAACCACACTCAAATTTCGGGACGAAATTTCTTTAACGGGTAGGTACTGTGACAACCCGGAAATTTTCGACCAAATTTAAACTTTAACCTTTATACGTTTCCGACACGATAAGCAAAGTCTGTTAAACTGAGTCTCAAAATTTTTGAACTGTTTACATGGATTCATTTACCCTTCGACTGCTTTTGACGATTCACGAACAGTTAATTGTAAATAGATATGTGTGTATGTATATATAAATAATAATTTGAAATATAATTTGAAGTATTATATGTTGTTGTTATTAAAAATTAATAAAATAAAAATAGGATATTATAATAATTATTATTTAAAATATATATTTATATATAAATAAAGTATATTAAAAATAAATATTAAATGATTGTAACACTCGTTTGATGTTTCGATAGATATTAAGCAAGTTAAATTCAAATTTAATGATTTTAAAATAAATGGTGATCCGAAAATGTGTTATATAATTTATAGGCTTATTTAAAATATATTTAGAGACTATTTGTTGAATTTTAAAACTTTTTATATTTTACTTAGGGTTGGGAGTGAATAATTAATGTAATTTTTGTTTAATAGTTAGTGACTGAATTCTATACCATAATGACTAAAATAAATAAAGGAAGTTAATTTAAAAATATGGTATTTTTCTAAAGACTTTTATCCGCCACTGATTTCAAATAGTAGACGATACACAGTCCGTGAAACCTGTCGGTAGATTAAAAACAAAATTGAGGCTACTGGTTTCACTCTACACGTTTCCTTATTAGCACTCATAATATATTATTATATATTTATTATTCTATTATATCTATCTAATCTCTATCTATATATACATATACATATATTCAATTACATAGACACCCATTTTCAAACACATACTTACATCCATTCCTGTCATAATCCAACCTACTACCTTTATAATATATTTTCAACAACTTGTACGATAATTGTTAGCTGTAGGTTTCAATCATCCATCACCAATTCCCTTTATATTTATATATAGAGAGAACGTACATATAGATTGGCAATCATAAGATTAATCATCACCCCACCTTCCACTTGTTTTGCTGATGGATACCCACACACACACTTTCCCCGTTTCAACTTTTCATATTCAAATATCTCTAACATATGCATATATATACATACTACATATATAGATATATGAACCCATCTTACTCACCTCCATGATCACCTCACTTACCCGGATAACCGACGGAGACCACCATGAACGGCCACCATACAACCTTCACTTTCTACCTCCGGCCACCATCACTACAAACAACCGTCACCACCATCATCTTTTGGTATTATTTTTTTCTTCTTCTTTTATTCGTTTATATTATTTATATTTTTGGGTTTAGTTGTTAATCTGCAAAACCACCCACTTTGATCACTACCCTTTATAGCTTCATAATCACCATCATACTATAAACACCAATTAATGAAGAAGACCACCGCTGATATATATATATATATATACATATATATATATATATATACATATGTATATGTATATATATATATATATATATATACATATGTATATATATATATGTATATATATATATACATAAGTATATACATATATATACATATATATATATATATATATATATATATATATATATATATATATACATACATATGTATATATATATGTATATATATATGTCTATATATATATACATATGTATATATATATATATATTTTTTTTTTCTTTTTCTTCTTTCTTTTCTTTCTTACTCGTTACTCGATTCCATTTTTCTTCCCTTCGTTTTCTTGGTTGCAGCTGTCACAAGAACTACTATACTACCGTTTATTTCTTTTACTATTTTAAGCCATCAAACACAGTCCAAAACCGCACCTTTATGATCCGTTTATCACTGTTTGGGTGCTACTGCACCACTGTTACTGTTCCGGTTTAACAGGACATAAACTACATCGAAACCCCAACTGTTACTGCTGCTTTATATGTGTTTCTACAGCCTAAACAGCTGCAACAACGGCGGCTCCTACTGTAACTCTTTTTCTATTTCTTTTTCAATCGAACCAAACCGCAAAATATTTTTTCACTTCTCCTTATCTTCGCTGTAATGCTGCTACAGCAGCTGTACGAGGTTGTTTCTATTACTACCACGATACGAGTGATACATGAAGAAGATGGCGAGATGATAGGAAGTTGATGGTGCCCGATGATAAAAATGATGATGATAACCGTTGAAGATGATTGATGATGATGGTTACGGAATAGGATAATGATGATGTTACTATATCGTATATGATGATGACAGACGTGACTTCGTGATGTATGGTGGTCGCGAAAATGATATTAATGGTGATGGTAATACGATTTTGTTAAATAACAATGATCTGGGTTTTAAGTTTAATAAGAAAAACAACATGTTAAATTATTAAACCTACGAATTATTTCAAGAAAGTAATAAGCGGAGAAGTGGTTGGATAGGTGTTCGTTAAACGAGAGATCTTGGTTCGAATCTAGTCGGCTACAAATATTTTTTTAATAGAAGATGCCTTGAAAACTTGGGCCTGTTGGACTGATTCAATTAAACACTGAATTGGGCTGCTACTTAAAAACCGATATTGGGCTAGTTAACTAGTTTGGATCGGCTTGCTGTTGGGCCGAAGAGTATGGGTTAAATATAATTGGGTTTCACATAATATTAGAAAGACAGAAAGTGACGAGTGGTTGGGGGTGTTAGCGATTGAGCGAGAGGTCGCGGTTTCGAGCCTTGTCTAGGACATTCTTTTTAGAAAAGCTTCTTAGAGGGTATATATTCTTATTTTACTTCTATTATTATTATTATTATTATTATTATTATTATTATTATTATTATTATTATTATTATTATTATTATTATTATTATTATTATTATTATTATTATTATTATTATTATTATTATTATTATTAATTTTATCATTTCAGTATAATTATCATTTTTACGATTATGAATATTATTATTATAATTATTAACAAAATAATACAACTTATTATTATTTTTGTAAATATTAGTATTTGTACCATTTTTAGTACTATTATTACTATTATTATTAACTCAAGTATTATTATCATTATTAGTATTGTTATTATTAAAACTTATTATCATTTTTACAAAAATTGTTATTTTGTTATCATTACAACTATATTATTATTATTATTATTATTATTATTATTATTATTATTATTATTATTATTATTATTATTATTATTATTATTATTATTATTATTATTATCATTTTTACTGCTAATATCATTATTATTATTATTATTATTATTATTATTATTATTATTATTATGATTCTTATTATAACTAGTATATGTAATGTTATTTTTTTATTTATCATTATTATCAAATACAACTATTATTAATATTACTACGTATATAAAAATATAGTTATAAGTAATATTACATAAAAGTAAGAAATTATTTATATTAACAATCTTTATATAAATATTCACACATAACAAATTAAGTACTTTTAGAATATATATATATATATATATATATATATATATATATATATATATATATATATATATATATATATATATATATATATATATATATATATATATATATATATATATATATATATATATATATAATAACCATTTTTAAACATATATACAAATTAAATATATAATATATAAGGTTATAATATATGAAATTGCTCAATTACGAATATATGTATTAATATATATATGAATAATATAGGTTCGTGAATCCGAGGCCAACCTTGCACTTGTTCAATGCCATTATATGCATAATTACTACGAAATACAGTATTGTGAGTTCATTTGCTCCCTTTTACTCTTTACATTTTTGGGACTGAGAATACATGCGCTGTTTTTACAACTGCTTTATTAAATGCTTTTGTAATATATTTTTGAACTGCGAATACATGAAATGCTTTTATAAATGTTTGACGAGATAGACACAAAGAAAACATTCCTCGAATGAATTATTATGCAGACAGAAGTTCTGTGAATTATTATTGAATTATGTGGACATGATAATTGCCACAAATTGATGTGAATATTTTTCCCCTGATTATTATTGCTTGGTAACCTAAGAATTAGAATCGGGTATGGCCCTAATTCACGCGAATCCTAAAGGTAGCTACCGAGTTTAACTCCCCCACCCAGAATGTTCACTAGATGGAAGAGCTAGTGGGCGTGGTGTTTAGTACTTTGAAGTTTATATATTATACAGACGAGATGTTCTGTTTTGGGGATATTATTGATGCGCATTATATGTTAAGGTCGGTTACCATGTTGAGCAATAAAATCGAAATGAATGTTATGTATCGAGAGAATGATTTTTATACATAGGTTATGTGTATTAGTTTTGTACACGAGATATGTGCACGATTATTTATAAATCGCGAGGCAACCTACGGGGGAGAAAAGGATACGAACCTACTCTACTAAGCATTATGAAAAATGGTTTCGTACATGAGATAGGTGTACTGTATTTGAATCTTGTGGTCTATCAAAATGATGAATTTTATTGTTTACGATAAACTTATGAACTCACCAACCTTTTGGTTGACACTTTAAAGCATGTTTATTCTCAGGTATTAAAGAAATCTTCCGCTGTGCATTTGCTCATTTTAGAGATATTACTTGGAGTTGTTCATGACATATTTCAAAAGACGTTGCATTCGAGTCGTTGAGTTCATCAAGAATATTATTAAGTCATTTATAGTTTGATATGTTAGGAAATGGTATGCATGCCGTCACCTTTCGATGTGATGAAACTATATCTTTTATAAAACGAATGCAATGTTTGTAAAATGTATCATTTAGAGGTCAAGTACCTCGCGATGTAACCAAATGTAATGTATTCGTCTAGATGGATTAGGATGGGTCATTAAACAATATATCTTGGACTTAGCTTGCCTCTTTTACCAAAACACACTACACCCTTCCAGGGAGATACTTTGAGCATAACCTTGTCTCCAACCTGAAATTCTAAATCTCGCCTTCTTACATCGGCGTAACTCTTTTGATGACTTCAAGCCTTTTTTAGTCTCTCTTGTATCTGCACCATTTTCTCAGTTGTTTCATGTATGATCTCAGGATCAGTCAATTGACTATCTCCTAACTCAGTCCAACATACGGGTGATCTTCACCTTTCTGCCATACAGTGCTTCAAAAGGCGCTGCCTTTATACTAGCGTGATAACTATTGTTATAGGAGAACTCTGCTAACGGTAGATTTCTATCCCATCCAATTCCAAAATCAATAACACATGCCCTCAACATGTCTTCTAGTGTTTGGATGGTTCTCTCTCTCTGTCCATCAGTTTGCAGGTGATATGATGTACTCATATCTAATCGGGTTCCCATGGCATCTTGCAAAGCTTGCCAGAACCTAGATGTAAATCTACTGTCTCTATTGGAAATAATGGATATCAGCACTCCATGTCGAGAAACCACTTCCTTTATGTAGATCTGTGCCAACTTCTCTATCTTATCTGTTTCCTTAATTGGTAGAAAATGAGTTGACTTTGTGAGACAATCAATGATAACCCAAATCGTATCATAACCTCCCACAGTCTTGGGTAACTTAGTGATAAAATCCATAGTAACACATTCCCATTTCTACTGGGGAATCTCTAGCTGTGTCAGCAATCCTGATCATTTCTGTTGCTTAGCCTTGAATTTTATGCACGTCAAGCATTTACCAACATAGGTCGCTATATCTGCTTTCATGTTAGGCCACCAGTACAGTGCCTTAAGATCTTGATACATCTTGTCGGGTCCAGGGTAAATAGAATACCTTGTCTTGTGTGCCTCGTCTAGCACTAGTTCCCTCAATTCGCCAAATCTCGGTACCCAAATTCTGTCTATGAAGTATCCAGTCCCATCTTCTTGACTGACAAACTTTTTGTCGATCCCTCTAAGGGACTCAGTAGTAACGTTCTCTTCCTTCAATGCCTCTAGTTGCGAATCGCGTATCTGTGAAGTAAGATTCCTCAGAACAGTAGCAATGCTCTAACTCGGATAGGCTTAACCTTTTCCATCCTACTCAAGTCATATGCAACCACGTTAGCCTTGCCAGGATGATAGCATTTGTCGCAATCGTAATCATTCAATAGCTCAATCCAACGTCTCTGCCTCATATTGAGCTGTTTCTGGTTGAAAATATGCTGTAAACTCTTGTGATCCGTGAAAATAGTGAACTTAGTACCATACAAGTAATGTCTCCACTTCTTCAGTGCAAAGACCACATCAACCAGTTCTAAATCTTGAGTCGTATAGTTCTATTCATGTATCTTCAATTGTCCTGATCCATATGCAATCACTTTCTTACGTTGCATCAACACGCAATCAAAACCCTGTTGTAAAGCATCACAGTAAATCACGAAGTCCTCGGTTCCTTCGGGCAAAGACAAGATTGGGGCAGTAGTTAATTTCTCTTTTAACAACTGAAATGCGGACTCATATTGCTTAGTCCATTCATACTTCTTACCCTTGTGAGTCAACGCTGTTAACGGTCGGACAATAGTAGAAAATCCCTCAATGAATCTTCTATAATAACCGGCGAGACTTAAGAATTGTCGTATCTGTGTTGGTGACTTAGGTGTCTCCCATTTCTTAACCGTTTCTATCTTTGCAGGATCAACTTGAAAACCATTGACACCTACGATATGACCCAAAAATTGCACTTCTTGCAGCCAGAAATCACACTTTGACAATTTTGCGTACAACTGCTCTTTCCTAAGCATCTTTAGTAGCAAACGGAGATGTTTCTCATGTTCCTTCTCATTCTTTGAATATACCAGAATATCATCAATAAACACGATAACAAACTTGTCTAGATATGGCTTACACATAATGTTCATGAGATCCATGAACACAGCCGGTGCCTTCGTCAACCCAAATGGCATTACTGTGAACTCATGATGTCCATAACGTGTTCTAAACGCTGTCTTCAGTATATCCGTCTCCTTTACTCTCATCTGATGGTAACCTGACCTCAGATCAATCTTAGAATCACATCCTGATCCTTGCAATTGATCAAACAAATCATCAATCCTCGGTAACGAATATCTATTCTTGATAGTCAGCTTATTTAGTTCCCTATAATCAATACAGAGCCTCATGGATCCATATTTCTTCTTCACAAACAGAACAGGAGATCCCCAGGGCGAAGAACTCGGTCGTATGAATCCCTTGTCTAAAAGCTCTTGTAATTAGTTAGACAGCTCTTGCAATTCTGAAGGTGCGAGTCTATATGGTTCGCGCACTACTAGTGCTGCTCCGGGCATTAAATCAATCTGGAACTATATATCTCTATGCGGAGGTAATCCGCGTAACTCATCTGGAAAAACATCGGGAAATTCTCTAACAATTGGCACATCCTCGAGTTTCTTGCCTTCAGATTCAGTTTTGCTCACGTGAACCAGCATAGCAAGACAACCCTTTCTTATGTGTTTCTGAGCCTTCAGACCGTTAATGAAGTGTAACGGTGTATTGCTTCGCTCTCCATACACCATGAAAGGTTCATATTCGGTAACAGGTATACGAATCACTTTCTGATGACAAATAATGTCGGCTCTTTTCTCAGCTAACCAATCCATTCCACCCACGAGGTTGAAACTTCCTAGCTTAATCGGTATCACATCTATTCTAAACGTCTCTCCAGCCAAAATCAAAGTACAATCACCATAGACCTTATCAGCTCTCATTAGATTACCATTCCCTAGTTCTATAGAGTATAAGTTTTCTAATGACGATACGGGATTCTTAAGATTATGGTAAAAATCTCTAGACACAAAGCTTCTATCAGCTCCAGAATCAAAAATTTTAATACAAAGCACTCATAGCACACATTTGAACTAGCTTCACATTCTGCAGCCAGACGCCCACTCTTTTTGCACTTATTACACTTCTTCAAGCAATCTCCCAAATTATGCCTATTGCATTTAGCACACAACGTGAACCTTCCCTTATAACCAGAACTAGTATTCAGAGTAGCAGTGGTGCCCTTAGCAGTATCTTGTTTCTTATAGGGCTGCTGGTTAAAATTCTTCCCTGAGTTATTGTTGTTGTTCCATTTCCTCTTGTTATCATAAGTTTTAGAATCAGTCAATGCAGGAGCCTTCCCTCGCTGTTCAACTTGATCCATCAACTCACTAGCCTTCTCCATAGCCTCTTGTACAGTCCTTGGCTTCGATGTAGTCACACCGCTCTGAATATTAACGGTCAATCCTTTCACATACAAAGTGATCTTTCGGCATTCGGGAGTAACCATATTCGGGCACATAAGAGCAAGTTCGAAGAATCTCCTATTATAGCTGGCTAAGTCAGTACCAACTAGCTTCAAGTTCTGGAGTTCCCGCTCCATCTTAAAATTTTCAGTATAAGGACAATACTGCTCGATCATCCTTTGTTTCAATTCCTCCCATGAAGTCTCAAAAGCCTGATCCATACCTACAAACTTTGCATATGTATTCCACCATGTTAAAGTGCAATCGGACAGCTTACATGACACAAACTTTATCCTATCCGCATCTCTACAACTGCTGATACGGAAAACAGACTCAAGTTTCTCAAACTAACGAGTCAGACCAACTAGGCCTTCAGTACCAGTGAATGTATGCGGCTCGCAGCTCGAGAAAGCCTTATACGTGCACCCTCCTTGGTTAGTGTTAGTGTTGGTGTTGACAGTATTGGTTTGCTGATCTCCGGTAGTGTTGGTCTGGTTCCTTTGATTGTTGTTAGTTCCATTCCGGAGTTCAGCTACAGCCTCGGTTAATCCTTCATTGATCCATCGTCGGACATCAGCTTAGGTAACATTCTTGGGCGATATTATCTTTCTGGTCAAGATAACACACTCGGTTAGTGTCAATAAAATCAGTATGTAAAAATATACTAGCAACGAGTAATGATGCATAGTAGATAATATTAAATCATAAAGATTCTAGTAGTGCTAATAGTAAGTAGTAGTGGTGCATAGTGCTTAGTAGTAACGGTAGCATGGACAGTGTACAGTAGTGGCGTTAACACCAAGTAACAATAGCTGTAGTAATAATAAACAATTCACAACAGTAACTAAACACTTTAAGTAGCAACATTCTTAATCAAAATCCATGTATAACCCAAGAAAGTAACATTTCCATCATGTCATAAGTAGAAACCATAAAGCAAACCACATCTAACAATGCATGTACGAGTATCAAGTAATAAGCAATAATAATAAAATAGTTTCTAATAACGTGGAACAATTCCGAACAAGTGATCTCTATTTCCATTTTTGCAGCTCCTTCAACAAATTTGATACCGGCCAAAAAGTCACGTTTTTACCCCCGATATTGAGCCCTAAAACCATATAGTTCCAAACTTTATCGCCAAAATAATCACTTTGTTAGTTAATTTGGTAGATTTAGTAATTACAAAGGCTATGTTTCAAGAATCACTAAAAACGGATGAAAAACGTGGAAAAACGAGCAAAACCGGCTAAGACGATTAACTCGCGTTTAAATAACTTATTTTATAATTTTTGGAAAAGTTTAATTACTTAATCTTATGTTGTAGGATATTCAATTACGAACGCGTAGGCGCAAGAATCGTCAAAAATGGAGCTAAAACGAAGATTCTAGAGCGAAAACGGTGAAAGACAAGTTACGATCCAGCAAACAGCTTGCCAAACGGCTTGCCATAAGGAAAAACGGCCTGCCAGCAAACGGGCACCAAAAACGGCTTACCCTGGCAAATGGCCTGCCAAACGGCCTGCCAGCCGTTTGCCAGGAAAATTTTGCCTATTTAAAGAGCTATTAACATTCATTTCAACACACACCATTCTTCACTTCTCTCTCTAAATATCTCTCTATAGTCGCTCTCTAGTGATCTATAGGAGATTAGTTCGCTCTCTACTTTCTCTCTCTAGATTCTAGAGAGAGAAAAGTACAGAGATTAGGAAATGTAATTATCTCTCTATTGTCGCTCTCTAGTGATCAATAGGAGATTAGTATGTAGTTAGTAGTAGGAGCTATCAAGCATTGTAACGCTATGGATATTATGAAGAAATACAAGTGTTATTCTGCCGACATTTTGCGTTAACATCTATCCTTTCTTTTATTAATTTATTATAATATTCTTGTTTGATGTTTGTGATTTATTAATATTAGAAATGCTTGTTTCCATGATGTGTGAGTAATTGCTTGATTGTTTGCCATGATTTAATAATGTTAGTTAGGGATGATTATCATTTCGTACTCGCTTTCTGTCTATGATATTAAACCTCGTTATTATCGTCCTTCCACCAATAAACGTGATTAAAACCTTTTATAAAGTTGACATTATAAGGGTAATTAATTATCTGTGTTTATATATTGGTCAAGGTTTGAACCCATTGGAAATACTATAAAGTACATGGGGAATTACCATAGGACCAGATCAAGACATTGGTCAAGAGTATAAGACTCATGTCGATGTACTATAGGACCACTTGAGCATGGTCAAGGTTAGAAGCTATGGAACCACTATAAGTCTAGTACATGGTGGATAACTAATGGATTTATTGGGTAGATTTAAGAAAGGGCTGGTTTAATTCATAAATGGGAATTTAACGCACTACAATACAAACTAAGCTTATAAATCTTTAAGGATGACTGAGAACTATCAGATGTTCTAATTTGTCTACAAAACCTTAGATTTTACCAAACCATTGACAGAAAAGAATTCGAAACACAATCATAACCACTCACTTGGGTGATGCACTAAGGTTTTAAGAAAGGTTGGATATTATATATATGGCTATGCTACTTCATTCGTGCACTCAAGGTATGCACTGCATCCAAGATGGGTCGCTTATATCCTTAAACTGGATAAAGCGTCGGGAGTTGAGCATAGTCCATCCGATCAGAATCTTTAAAGCCTAGTTCCTCGTGACCTGCTAACCGGGAAATCGCTTAGTAGGGATATCTATCCAAGGAGTGTCTCGCAATCATCCCGACACTACGTTATCTTAAATCATGGTGAACCACGTCTTCTCTGTCCTTAGCTGTTGCATGCTAGCTAGCTTATTTTAATTATATTACTTTAATATTTCAAATACAATTATAAATCAAATTAACCCAACTATTGCCTTTACACAATTTGATATTCCGGATAAAAGTGGTGTCTAGAATAAACCGGTTGGACTTGTTTGTTGGATTTTCCGAATAGTCGTCAATTTATTGGGACCAAAAGGATTCTGCCTCTCCACACAAGGTGTACCTGGCCACTAGTATTGGATACTAAATTGTGTACAAACCCATCCTAATTACTAAATTATCTAGATAAACTCTGTTTCAAATTCGACCACTCAAGGAATGATCCTAGGTCATATTTTCCCTTGCTAACCTATAGGAAGGAATAATAGATTTAGGCCCAGCATATATAAATTAAACAATCAACTTCTCCTGTTGATATCCAAAATTGACGTTTTGCGACCTAACGACACCGCATAAATAAACCGTCCCATTCGGGCATATCATAGGAATAGTTAAATTTTTGGCGCCGCTGCCGGGGAGCAGTAGTACGATTTGGATCCTGTTTAGATTAGTTAGCTTTTAAGAGACCCTTTTGACTGAGACTAGCTTTGTCAGAAGTTAATAGTTTACTGTAGTTAGGTTAGATAATATTAGCTTAATTTAGATGAACTAAAACGTTTAAAATGGACTTCCTTATAAGTGAACCTTTAGGATGGTTTAACCTACTTAGACCGCTAAGAATTCTTCCGACACATCCTTTCTTCTATCCGATATCATACATCGTACCCATTCAACGAGATCCACACTTACCTGCTGATAGTTCGACGATGGCCGCACGCATCACTCTCGCGGACATCACCAAACCCTCGTTAGAAGGACGAGGAGGACCGATACTCTATCCAGAGGTTAACAGAGCATCTTTTGTGCTTAAGCATAGCATCATACAACTCATTCACAACCATTGCCAGTTCCACGGCTTACCAAATGACGATCCCAACTCTCACTTAGGTAGATTCCTCTCCTTATCCAACTCATTTACGCAAAACGGGATTGAACAAGACGTAGTTCGTCTATATCTGTTCCCCTATTCCTTAACTCATCATGCAAAAACCTGGTTCGAGGGGTTAGAACCCAATTCTATCACCGGGAGGAAATGGCAACAACTTTCTTAATCAAGTACTTCCCCCATCAAAACAAATCAGACTTAGGAATGATATCGTAAACTTTCAATAAGTGCACGATGAATCACTCTACACTGCATGGGAAAGATTCAAACATTTTCTTCGAAGATGCCTGAACCGCCGTCTTGAGAGCTCTGATCAGATTTTGACCTTCTACAAAGGTTTGAATCAGAACAATAAGTCTACTCTTGATGCTGTTTCTCAAGGTAACTTCATGAAATTCACTGCTGACGAGGCCTGGAGATTGATCGAGGAGATGACTATGCACCATCATGATTAGAACACAGAAGGGCACATTTCATCATCAACACTGATTTCCGCCTCCGATCCTATCAAAAATAAAACCATCAAATTTCTCTCGGACCAAATAGAAAACCTCACCAAAGAAGTCAGAGAGCTAAAGAAACTCCCGCAACATGTGTCTCAAGTGCAATTATGCCAGAATTGTACTGAAACACATTCGGCCAAGGTATACGAGGCTGAATGTGAGGACTCTGTTGTCTACTCCGATAAGATCCTAGCTCATCCGCACAACCAACCTACCAAAACCACTGCCCCACCAGAGAAAAGTCCAGATGATGTCCTACTACGAATCATCCACATGATCATAGCAAGACAAGACGCAGCTGATTTAGTCATGACTAATCACTTGAGTAGTCTTGAAAATCAAATAAGCCAGCTAAATCAACGTCTCAGTTCTCTAGGTTGTCCTAAAAATGACTCAAAGGTGGCACATAGCCAACCTTTAGTTTCTTCTAAGGAGAAGAAACTAACTAATACCCATTCAGTAGTAGTCATAGAGTCATCACCTAAAACTCCGATTCCATTCCCGGGCTGTCTCAAGCAAAGACACAACAAGATGAAATCATTCAAGCTTGACGGTAAATTTTTGGACACTGTGTCTAAAAATCCTTGTAGTAAGAAGTATTTTAGGAAAGTCCTATCAACCAAGGATAAGGTACCCGATGTACCAAATGTCCCGCTGAACGCGGATTGTTCAGCCATTCTCCTAAATACTCTTCCTGAAAAACTAGGGGATACCGGATGATTTACCCTTCCTTGTTCTATCTACCAATCTGGTACTATCTATTCTCTCGCTGACCTTAGTGCCCACATCAATCTCATGCCCTACTCACTATTCTAGAGACTTGAAATTGGAAACCTTAATCCTACCAAAATGAGCATCCAGCTAGCTAACCAATCCACTAGATATCCTAAGGGAATAGCTGAGAACGTCATGGTTAAGGTCGATAAATTCCCTTTTCTGACTGACTTTGTGGTTATGGACTATAAAGAAGATATGAAAACCCCTATCATCTTAGGAAGGCCTTTCATGAATACAGCCAAAGTGATCGTTGACGTTTATTCACGGACTATCACTTTGAGAGCCCGTGGAGAAGAGGTCACATTCACGATCGACTAGTCTGTATGTCCTTCTGATGGGAACACCGAAGTAAATACCATCTCCACTAGGAATGTGTCCTTCATTTTCGAGAATGTAGAGAAGAAGATAGAAGTAGAAGACAAGAAGAATAACCACGCCACACCAACCCAATCTTCACTCCCACCTTATTTTGACCTTTTAATGACTAGACGGGACTTTGTTCTAGAAGAACTCTCTGAACCAATTATACTTGAAGCTCCCGACCAGAGTGACGAGGAGGTGGATGAAGAATTAGAAATGGAAAGCCCGAATAAGAAGAAAGAAATGGTGGATTCTAGAACCGAAGTAGTTGTTAATGTTGCTACCTCATTAGAGACGTTAATGGACATCGTCCCACCTCTATCCTTAGAGTACAACATTACGACCAACCCGAAGTCACAAAGAAGAAAGACGGGTTTTGCGTCAGGGCTACCCTATAAACCATCACTCCACTACATAATTGCATACACATCATTGAGTGATGAGGACCCGTTTGACCATCCCATTCCAATAAAGGAGGTAAAAGAAGTTGATAATTTGTTATACCTCAAGTTAAACAAAGCATTCACTTCGAACCACCTTCTCCTCTCATTGGACATACCTTATTCTATGTCCGCTTCAATCCCATCGGTAAGTTCCAATATTACCTCTTGTGTCTACTGATGGATGCAAGGGAGCCGCCTAGATTTCCTGAGAAATAAGTCTGGAGTCAGGCTCGTGACTCGAACAAAAACAAGCGCTTCTCGGGAGGCAACCCACGTGTTTATTTTTCTATAGCTTTAGTAGTAGTAAGATTAGGATTATAAAGTTAAATTGAATAAGTGAGAAAGTGAAACTTAAAATGGGATTTTCAATGTTTCTTACTTGTCATGAACTTAATTGCAATATTTCAGAAGTCTTAAAATTAAAGGCAATCAACACTTTAAGTGTGGGATTAAGCTTTTTAGTCATACATTGATTTGTTGAATTTTCAAACCATCAAGTTTTCAAATAACTTTTTCATCAAAATGCAAATCAGTGAGTCTATGGCCTAAAGCTTAATCACCTATCTTGGTTTAATCTTTTCCATTTTACAAGTAATAGACAGTTACTGATGCCTATGGTGGAGACTCTTTGAATAATGATGAAACGACAAGGAAACTCGTTGATTATTTCATTTCAAGTATTGGTGGATGTTATATGGAGGATGAGAACGCCCTAATGAGCTCGAGTACACTTCAAGAAGACTGATTAGAATCCAGCAGAAGATGGTTCCAACTCCTTCTACCTTCAGATCCTCAGCCTACATCCGCACCCAAGGGGAGTAATTCGTTTCTTTCTCTTCGTTTATTTATTTTGCTTTGCTATATCCTTAAACTATACCCTATCCTAAGCTTATCACTAAGTGTGGGATTCCAACCCAATATTGAGCTTAGATACATTTTTCGACATGTTTAAACTCTAAGTGTGGGATTTTGGTCCCTAATATCTAAGAATGAACATTAGGGACAATGTTCCTCTAAGTGTGGGATAGCGGTGTAGTACACCATAATTAGCTATGGGATGCTCGGAAAATTTTCTTAACTTCAAATTTTACTAAGCTTTTCGAGTATACCTACTATTTAGATTCTTTATCCTCAACGTAAATTTTTCAAAAATTTTGACTAAATGTTACTTTCTGAAAAAGTACTTTCGAAAATCAAGCGTGTTTGTTCTATAATTAAGACAAATGAGGACATAAATCTTTTTAAGGATGAACCGATTCTCTAAAAGAGCATTGTATGACTAGGCATTATCGACCCAATATAATTGTTGTGAGGCACCCCAAAAATGGCCTAATAAGCATTCATTTTTAATGCTTCACTATCTTTTCCGTTGAGAGCGCCGATGTTAGCATTTAGAGTTAGAACTTGACCTTGGCATACATTTTGAGGCCAATGGTTAGTAAGCGGCATACGTGGTGTAGGTGCGATACTCCTTCCAAAATCATTCTGAATAAAAAAGACAAAAACCATCCGTTTCCGTTTCCACTCCACGCATTTAAACCGACCAACTCACGCCAAAGAGTTGATGAATCAGAAAATACTCAACCCCAAATTCGCTATCAAATACGTTACCCTTTCCACCCTCTTTCCTTTCTCATTTTCAAAATCTAGAAATTCAAAGAGATAGATCGACCAAGTTTACTTTAAACACTTGTCGAGAAATTCCAAAATTCCAGACTGTTTTTGATAGGTCAAAAGACCTATTTCTGGTGAATACCTTTCTCTCTGGGCACAAGAAGAAATTGAAAAAGTTACGAAGATGGGATATGCATCTAAAAAAAAGTTGAGCAAAGTCTCCAAAAATAAAGAAGAGAAAAATCTTTGAATAAAAGCATAAATCCCCCAGAAAATGAAGATTGTGACCCAGGAGGATTGCAGAAAAGAAGCAAAGTCTTCGCTGAAAATCAGCACCCTCTAAAGGAACTCTTCAAACAAAAATAGAGTATCATCTTTCCTAGAAAAAGTATATCCTCATGAAACCGAAATCTATCGAATCTCTCTAAATTTCAATGATTCGAAATCACCCTTTTCGCCATATCAAAACATTTGCTTTTCTCCGCAAACCAACCTTTAAAACCCGCTCTTCTTCTTGAAAGAATGATTAGGAGAAGATCAGTGCGTTCCTTATCTAACCGGTGGAGACTTGATTCTTAGTCAAGCCTATGACAATACTTGCAGCATGACTGGCTATGAGAGAATTCATTTCATAGATTTATAGGGTACCTCAAAATACTTGAGTGATTTGAGTGACCCGTGTAAGTAAGCCAAGTCACGTAACCTCCCCTCATGCTTGCAGAGATAGTTTCTACCCCTTTTAGAAGACGGTTTGTCTAATTTTACTCTTATAATAAATAACAAGCCACTTGAATAATAGAATGAAAACCTCAGAAGCACCCTTGAACTCAAAATAAAAGAAAGGTTTGCTTGAGGACAAGCAAAGTCTAAGTGTGGGATATTTGATATCGGCCAAAAAGTCACGTTTTTACCTCCGATATTGAGCCCTAAAACCATAAAGTTCCAAAATTTATTGCCAAAATAATTATTTTGTTGGTTAATTTGGTAGATTTAGTAATTACAAAGGCTATGCTTCAAGAATCACTAAAAACAGATGAAAAACGAAGAAAAACGAGCAAAACCGGCTAAGACGATTAACTCGCGTTTAAATAACTTATTTTATAATTTTTGGAAAAGTTTAATTACTTAATCTCATGTTGTAGGATATTCAATTACGAACACGTGGGCGCAAGAATCATCAAAAACGGAGCTAAAACGAAGATTCTAGAGCAAAAACGGTGAAAGACAAGTTACGATCCAGCAAACAGCTTGCCAAACAGCTTGCCAAACGGCTTGCCATAAGGAAAAATGGCCTGCCAGCAAACGGAAACCAAAAACAGCTTACCCTCGCAAACGGCCTTGGCAAACGGCCTGCCAAACGTTTGCCAGAAAATTTTGCCTATTTAAAGAGTTTTTTACATTCATTTCAACACACACTATTCTTCACTTCTCTCTCTAAATATCTCTCTATAGTCGCTCTCTAGTGATCTATAGGAGATTAGTTCTCTCTCTAGAGAGAAAAGTACAGAGATTAGGAAATTTAATTATCTCTCTATTGTCGCTCTCTAGTGATTAATATGAGATTAGTTTGTAGTTAGTAGTAGGAGCTATCAAGCATTGTAACGCTATGGATATTATGAAGAAATACAAGTGTTATTCTGCCTACATTATGCGGTAACATCTATCGTTTCTTTTATTAATTTATTATAATATTCTTGTTTAATGTTTGTGATTTATTAATATTAGAAATGCTTGTTTCCATGATGTGTGAGTAATTGCTTGATTGTTTGCCATGATTTAATAATGTTAGTTAGGGATGATTATCATTTCGTACTCGCTTTCTGTCTATGATATTAAACCTCGTTATTAGCGTCCTTCCACCAATAAACGTGATTAAAACCTTTTATAAAGTTGAAATTATAAGGGTAATTAATTATCTGTATTTATACATTGGTCAAGGTTTGAACCCATCGGAAATACTATAAAGTACATGGGGAATTACCATAGGACCAGATCAAGACAATGGTCAAGAGTATAAGACTCATGTCGATGTACTATAGGACCACTTGAGCATGGTCAAGGATAGAAGCTATGGAACCACTATAAGTCTAGTACATGGTGGATAACTAAGGGATTTATTGGGTAGATTTAAGAAAGGGCTGGTTTAAGCCATAAATGGGAATTTAATGCACTACAATACAAACTAAGCTTATAAATCTTTAAGGATGACTGAGAACTATCAGATGTTCTAATTTGTCTACAAAACCTTAGATTTTACCAAACCACTGACAGAAAAGAATTCGAAACACAATCATAACCACTCACTTGGGTGATGCACTAAGGTGTTAAGAAAGGTTGGATATTATATATATGGCTATGCCACTTCATTCGTGCGCCCAAGGTATGCACTGCATCCAAGATGGGTCGCTTATATCCTTAAACTGGATAAAGCGTCGGGAGTTGAGCATAGTCCATCCGATCAGAATCTTCAAAGCCTAGTTCCTCATGACATGCTAACTGGGAAACAGCTTAGTAGGGATATCTATCCAAGGAGTGTCTCGCAATCATCCCGACAATACGTTATCTTAAATCATGGTGAACCACGTCTTCTTTGTCCTTCGCTGTTGCATGCTAGCTAGCTTATTTTAATTATATTGCTTTAATATTTCAAATACAATTATAAATCAAATTAACCCAACTACTGCCTTTACACAATTTGATATTCCGGATAAAAGTGGTGTCTAGAATAAACCGGTTGGACTTGTTTGTTGGATTTTCTGAACAGTCACCAATTTATTGGGACCAAAAGGATTCTGCCTCTCCACACAAGGTGTACCTGGCCACTAGTCTTGGATACTAAATTTTGTACAAACCCATCTTAATTACTAAATTATCTAGATAAGCTCTGTTTCAAATTCGACCGCTCAAGGAATGATCCTAGGTCATATTTTCCCTTGCTAACCTATAGGAAAGAATAATAGATTTAGGCCCAGCATATAAATTAAACAATCAACTTCTCCTGTTGATATCCTGAATTGACGTGTTGCGACCTAACGACACCGCATAAATAAAATGTTCGATTCGGGCATATCAAAATACTCGACCATCTTCTCTAAGTTCTCGACTCTTAAAATGAGGTCATTGGTGTTGTTGTCATTAGCAGCTGCAGTGGATGTACTTGGTTTAGAAGTGGAAGTAGAAGCGTCATAGGGATGATAACGATGACATATCTCGAGTGATTGTTTGTAATAACGAAAACTCTTACAGAATGGTTTATTGCCTCGAGCAGGTCCTTTAGGTATCCTACGGTGGCCTTTCGGTCCGTAGGGGTTAACAAAGTCGGGATCAACAAAAGGTGACTGGGAACGAGTGGGTGAATCGGGTAAGTTGGGTTAAGATTCAGATTCCGGTTCCTCCTCGGGATCCTCCTCCCGTTCCTCCTCTTTTGGCTCGTCTTCTTCTTTCGGTTCAGATTGCATCTCAGGTTCAGATTCAGTTTCATCCATGAACTCAAGTATGGTGTTTGCTTGTTCTTGAACAGTTTCCTCAAATTCCGTGTCGGAGTCGGTAAGAATGATAGGATTGGAAGAAGTCATCTGGCACTCAAGAAAAACACAAGGTTAGTTTACTTAGTAATCATATTGTTCATTTATAGGAGTAAAGTAAAGTAACAAGTAGTATAACTAGGGTTCATGTAACTTAACAAGTCTAGGGTTACAGTCCAGACTCATAGATGTCCTAACGTTCGACACTCTAATGCAGCCTAGTCCTAGGTAACCGATTTGCTCTGATACCAAATGTAATACCCCATCCTAATCCACTAACAGTGTATTAACTCTGGTCCCACATTTTAGCGGTCACGCCCTCTACATGAGACGTTTTCGAAAAGTATTCACATTAATTATCAAAACAAATTCATTTATTAAAGAAATGTAACTGAAAAGTAGTTGACACAAACGACCAATGTAAATAACTGAAAGCATAACTTATAACATTGTTTTTAATGCGAATATGTGTTCTTGAAATGAAAGTAATAAAATATGCTGGACACCGTCCAGTCCTAACAGCAGACAAGCATAACAACTTCTGTATAACTGAAGCACTACCTCTATGGACATGAGATAAAACATGCAAAACATCAACGAAAACATTGAGTGAAATCTACAGGTTTAGTATCATTTCGTAAGTTAGGCCACAAGATTTCTGGAAAGCATCGTAAAAAGCATACATTATTATGAGCACTTGATTATAAAACTTTAACCCACGGATAGCTAGGCTACACGTCTTCCCTTTACCCTTTCTAAGCATACACCGATCAAGTGTACAAGTAACAACAAAATAAGCACCGTTATGTTGGGGTGAGGTTTGTCAAACCTAATGGTACCTTCCCTATAAGTCGAGCTTACATAAAGTAACTAATATAATTAAGCTAAGGGATTTTTGATCTGAACTAATATGTATATCGTTTAACTACTTGTGCCTAATATGTAAAACATTTGTAAAGAGCATATTATCAAATCCCTGTAAAAAGTAGTAGGGACTGTAGACTCACCTTAGCAAAAGCACTGAATTCTCTTAGTAAAATCGTACAGTAGTGGAACAATCTCGACCGAACAACGCAACTGTAGCGACCCGACAAAATCGTCATTGACGGCGCCGTCTACTTGGGTCCCATTACGTGATCATAAGTCTTTAATATGACGTTTGACCAAAATATGTCGCATTCATTTCAAATTTAAAGATGTTTCAAGTTTACGAAAGTAGTTCAACAACTAGTGACGTTACGACGTTTTACGTACAAATGAAACCTATGCGATACAGTTTAAATGTAAAGTCAAAAGATGCTCCATGTATGCATGTATACTCGACATCCAAGCAAGTATCAAAATAGTGAGTGGAAGCATGTAACACATATCATTCAAGGACCTGAGAAAAACATAGAAAATCTGTCAACGAAAATGTTGGTGAAATCATAGGTTTAGTAAGTTAGTACGTAAGTAAGTTGAACCACAAGATTTATAACGTTGAAGTAATAGTAAGAACATTCTAAAAGTTGTTAATACGAGCACCCAATTATCAATGCTTAACTAACGTTACCCCATCACAAATAGTGTTAGAACATACACTGTTTCTCGAAAATATATTTCATCCGCATAACGGTAGCGAACCGTCCGAATGAGGGTTTGTCAAACCCATATGGCCATATAACATAAGTTCTCGCTTACACCCGGCAAGTGTAACTAATGATAATCGAATTGAGGATTTTGTTCTAACTCGTACGTAGAATGTTTGTTTTCGTACTTGTGTTCACTTTGTTAATCGAAACGTTTATGTTTTTCTCATCCCAAATGTAAGTTCAAAAGAGTAGAAGTAGGACTATGATCTTACCTTGAGTGCACGAGTAATAAAGTACTTCACAAGTAAACGTGTGCAGGGACAATTGCTAGTCTTGACCTAAACAAATAGGTTGTATCAATAATGGTAAACACAATGGGTCAAAGTTGTTCAATTAGTCCTATGGCTCGTTACGACTCGATTAATTAGCATGCGAATCAAATTTGTCAAGTTTCATGCAAGATACAAGTGTAAGAACAAGTTGGAATGATTGCATAAGTAATTGGTTAAATTTGATTAAAAGTCAACTTTGGTCGGGTAAAAGTCAACGAAAAAGTCAACACGTTCGGGTCGGGTCCCGAACTATTTTTCTGTGGTTTTTAATCATATATAAGCATGTTAGAATAAGTTACATGTGAATCAAAGGTGCGTAGCTTAGTTAGAATTTAACGGTAAACGACCAACCAAATCGGAACCTGGCAGTTCATCTGGACGGCGTCCAGATGTGAAGGCCAGGACGGCGTCTGTGACGACCTGGAGATTTCCGCCCAAATTTAAACTTAATCTTTATATGTTTCAACACAATAAGAAAAGTCTGTAATGATGAGTCTCAAAAAGTTTGAACTGTTTCATATATTTCATTTAACCTGTGACTATTCCCGAAGATTCATGAACATTTATGTGTGTATAGATATGGTATAATGAATTGGTAATATATTATAGGTAATTACAATTTAATTCTAGTTGTTATATTATTATTATATACATTATTAATTAATCTCAGTATCATTAAATATTACTAAATATTATAATATAAAAATTATACATTTGATTTGTTATGTTATTGTTATTGTTAATATTATAACTATAATTTGAAGGTATTTCGTATGCCCGAGAGACATATTAAATTAATGTGGCTAATGTGTTATGATCCAAGTCGGGTCATACCCAATAACAAGCTTACCAACACTTTACAAGTATTTAATCTTAACGGTTGGATCGTTAAATAAATACGCGACACTTGAACTTTAGAAAATTAGTTTTCTAAAGTATTATCACTTGAGATAAATTATTTGGATAATTTATATATATATATATGTTAAGAATTTAATTATTTATAGGTTTAAATAATTATGTTGTGTTATGATTTATAAATTGGTTTTTAAATATTCAAGTAACTTAATTTGAAACATGGGTTTTATATTGTTTTATAAAAAAACTCCTTTGATTAAAAAAACCCCTAAAGGGTGACGGTTTTTGAGGGATACAAGGGATCACCCATGCTCAAATTTTGTGACTTTTAAGGCTACACAACTCTTAAGGTTCATGCCTATTAGTTTACCAAGGACCTTGACTCAAGTGGACTAGCAATACACATAAAATTAACAAGAAAAACTTCAAACTTCTCTCTTTGGTCTGCTGTCTTCTGGCCGTGAGATAGAAGGAGAGAAAGAGGGCTTATTTTTTGAGTTGCAAGCTAAATTTCAAGTGGTAATAAAATCCTAACTAAAGGCTAAGTGTTGGTGTATAGTTTGAGGTATTATCTCTTGAGGTTTCATACTTTTGAAACTTGATTCATCATCATCTCTTGGGAGCTGCTGCTGGTCGATTTTTTATACAAAGGAACAAGTGGGTTCAAGGTTAGTTAACTAGCTCATTGAGGTTCTAAGGTCTAACCAAGTCAAGGGTGTGTTGGTGCATTATTTCATCATCTTCATCATCATCCTCTTGAACCAAAACAGCCCTCAATTGCTAATTGAGGAGGTATTAACACTCTTCCTCTCTTATTATTTTGTAAGCATATATTCAAGGCTTGATAATTATTAATGGAGTTCAATCTAAAATGGTTTAACATATACACTTGTTTATAAATAACATAATGCTTCCGCTTGTCTTAATATTCATAAAATTGGTTTTGTGATTATATAAACATATGAACTTGTTGTCATGTTGAATTCCATCAATGGTATCTAGAGCCGAAGTCTTGAAATATGCTTCGAGATGGTTTTTGAACTCACCATAACTTTGGATTCATATATTGTTGTTCACAATCATAGCCAAGACCTTGTGGTTGAATGAATGTTTGTTTGGTTGATTTGTTAATTTCAATATGGTTGTAATTATTCATTCAATTGGTTTGTAATAATATTCATTTGGTTATGTAATTTATTTTATATTTGGCATGTAAAATAGATTAGGTTGTATTTTCATTTTCTAGACAAAATGTATTAGGATATATTTTGTAACAAGATGAAGATGCATGAAGATCACAAGGAAGAACACAAGAAGCATGTGGATTCAAGGTTAAGTGGGAGGTTAAAACCTCTTACTTTGTGTTTTACCCATTGACCGGTGGCATTTTGTTTTCGGCTAAACAAAATGTCTACCAATAGGCTTGATTGTGAACATTTATTTTGCATGCGTGGTTATTTTAATTCCTTGTATGATTATGGATTGTGTATGTTACTACAACAAGTTATCACACAAGTTAACAACAAGCAAAACTACAATTTAATTAGTTAAATTATTAACTGTATGCAATGAACAAAACTACAATTTAATTGGTTAAATTGAAATGGCTAAAAGGACATTAATAAATGGTTATTAAGAACTAGAAACGGATTGCACATATAAAAGGTTTATATCAAAGTAATAAAATTGGCATTATTACATGACATGAAAATGGATTTTCATAAGTACCATACACTAAATGCATGTTGGTGTATGGCATAAAAGTTTTCTCAAACTAGAAATAATGGAAACTTAAAATCCCTTATACAAGGTAAACAAGTTAAACGCCATCCTTTTGTGTGACACTTAGACATATTAGGGAACTCATGATGGGATAAAGGTCACCTAACCGTCATGAACAAACTAATATGATTAAGGTGAAATTCGCATGCTTGTGGGATAAAGGTCATTTAACCACTTGTATGTTAAGTTTACACGTTTACGCAAGTCGGACGACTTGATTTGGAAATCATGAACTTAGGGTCTCTGAAGCATGATGAACAAATAGGCGTTGATGGGATAATATGCCATGCAAAAGGATTGCATGATCCCATAACTTAGAAGTTGCAAAAGGATTGCAATTGTCATATAATGACTACCTAGCTAAATCAAATGACGGGATAAAGGTCACCTAATCGAAATTTGGTTTACCGTTGGATTCTAAAATTTAATAAATATCAATTGGATTTAAAGGGTATTGATTGTTAAATTAAAAATAATACTTAAACAACTTTGTTAAATTTTGTAGATGGCCGCCAATAACAACCACATTCCGAACGCACCTATCAACTTTAACAACCTATCATTGAGGTCAATCCTCGAAAAAGAAAAACTCAACCATACGAACTTCATGGATTGGTTCCGCAATCTAAGGATTGTCCTCAAACTAGAGGATAGGGCGTATGTGTTGGAAGACCCCATTCCCGATCAACCGGACGAGGATGATACGGAAGGCATGGCTTATTGGGAGAAATATTGCACCGATTCAGTGAAAGTTTCTTGCCTCATGCTTGGGACTATGATACCCAAACTCCAAAAGGATTTTGAGCAACATAGTGCATATGACATGATCACACAGTTGAAGGAGATGTTCCTTCAACAAGCTCGTGTTGAGTGCTTCGAAACGGTTCGAGCGCTTCATGCATGTCGGATGGACGACTCCCAATCCGTTTCATCTTATGTCCTCAAGATGAAAAGCCTAATTGATCGAGCAAACCATCTTAATTGCAACGTGTCTAATGAATTAGCCACGGACCTTATCCTTAACTTCTTATCAAAGAGGTTTGACACATTTGTAATGAATTACAACATGAATGGATGGGATAAGTGTAGAGACCCGTCCTAATCCATCCGGACGAAGTCCATATCGATTATAAATGATTCACAACAGTTGATTACATAGCGAGGTACTCGACCTCTATATGATACATTTTACAAACATTGCATTCGTTTTTGAAAAGACAATCTTTCATTACATCGAAAGTTGACGGCATGCATACCATTTCATAATACATCTAACTATAATTGACTTAATAATAATCTTGATGAACTCAACGACTCGAATGCAATGTCTTTTGAAATATGCCATGAATGACTCCAAATAATATCTTTAAAATAAGCAATTGCACAGCGGAAGATTTCTTTCGTACCTGAGAATAAGCATGCTTTAAAGTGTCAACCAAAAGGTTGGTGAGTTCATTAGTTTAACATAAATAATCATTTCCATCATTTTAATAGACCACAAGATTTCATATTTCCATTTCTCATAAACATACGTCCCATGCATAGGGACAAAATTATCATTTATATGGATTGAACACCTGGTAACCGACATTCACAATATGCATATAAGAATATCCCCATCATTTCGGGATCCTTCTTCAGACATGATATAAATTTCGAAGTACTAAAGCATCCGGTACTTTGGATGGGGCTTGTTGGGCCCGATAGATCTATCTTTAGAGTTCGCGTCAATTAGGGTGTCTGTTCCCTAATTCTTAGATTACCAGACTTAATAAAAAGGGGCATATTCGGTTTAATAATTCAGTCATAGAATGTAGTTTTAAGTACTTGTGTCTATTTCGTAAAACACTTATAAAAGCAGCGCATGTATCCTCAGTCGCAAAATATATATTGCGAAAGCATTTAAAAAAGGGATTAATGAAACTCACCTAATGTATTTTGTAGTAAAAATACATATGACTATATTGAACAATGCAGGGTTGGCCTCGGATTCACGAACCTATATCATTTGTATATCTATTAAGACATATCCTCGTAATCAAATAAATCTATTTATTATTAGTAATGCATTTGTTATATTAATACTTTATAAGTTTTATTATTTATTTATATATTTTCATTTTTATATATATAGAGAATTTAATATAGTTAAGTTATATAATTTAAATATATTTTTGTATATAAAATCTTTATTTTTATACTTATAACTTTAATAACGTCATTAGTACTTTTATTTTCACAATTGTAATTATTTTAATAATAATGATATAGATAATACTAATAACGATAATACTAATAATAATACCTATGTCAATGATAATAATAATACTAATAATTATAAAATGGTACAAGTACTAATATTAATGAAAATATTATTTTTATAATAATAATATTAATCTTAACCATAGTGATAATAGAAATTACTATATTAATAATATTAGTACTTCAAAAATTCTAATAAAAATACTTTTATTGATTTTGATATATATAACAATATTACTTATAATAATATTAATGAATGTATAATAATAACAATTTTAATAAATATCGTAGTAATAATAATACTCACTCTATTGATAATAACTAAGTTAAATATAATGTTGATAATAACATTAAGTAATAATACTAATAACAACAATTAGTATAACAATAATTATATCAACCATAATAATAAAAATAATAATAAGGATAATAACAATAATAATAATAATAAAATTAAGAAGGTATACCCTTTCAAGCTTTTTAGAAAAGAAATCGCCCCAGACCGGGCTCGAACCCGCGACCTCTTGATAATCTAAACACCCCTTAAACCATCTGTTCTATCATGTTTTTCTGATATATATTAAGCCCAAATTATATATAACTCGTTTCTAGTGTTCATCACTTTCTCCCTTGAAACCAAATCAACCAGAGATCGAAATCCTATTACATACTTCCTAATTATTGTTTTTCAGAAATATTCTTTACACAGAAACGATTCTTAGCCAGTGTTTGAATAAAATTGACCCATTAATTAAAATAAAAACGCTGTAAACCTGTAACAGATAAAAAAAAACCCTTCATTTATGAACTCAAAAATCAAAGTCAAATTCTAGGACGTTTTAGCTATTGATTGTAACATGAAAAAGGTTCAAAATTCTTTTTAGAAACTTTATGTATTATCAATTTCAACAGAAACTTTAAACGGAAAACGAATTTCGTGATGAACACATACCTTGACTTTTTGACCTTTAACTTTGACTCGAAAATTCGTGCTTGTTATAAAGAATTAGAATTTGATATTTTGAAGATAGTTTAAGTATACAATTCCTAACGAAACTGCATTTCTACATTTTGAAAATTGATGTGAAATCGAATCATGGTATATCACAGGTCAAAACAGGGGACGGGTTTCTTAAAATTTTAAATTAATTTGATACATACGATCTGATAAGGTTGATAATTGATAATGAGAATGTGTTGTTGATTGAATGTATCAATAAACCTGAGTAGCTCATTTGTTATATAGCAAAAAGTTAATCGACGGTTTTTATTATCAGTAAAAAAAATAAAATAAACAAATAAAATAAAAGAGAGAAAGATATTGCTAACAGATTTTGTTGTGTTTTGGATTACTTATGTCGACATGTAACAAAAGGAGACAGATTCGAATACATAGAAAAGAAAAAGAAATCTTGATAGCAATGGCTAACTGAATTGCTTCCTTATTAGTTTTTATATGTATATATATATCATTAATATTAATAATTAATAATTATACTAATAATTAATAATAATAGTAATAATATTAACAATGATAATAATAATAATAAAACTGATAAAAAATAATATTATTACTGATAATAATAATAACAATTCGTATTATTTTTATAATGATAATATTGATAATTTATAATAATGATTCTTAATAATACTATTACTAATAATCATATAAAGATGATAATAATTATATTATTAATGGTAATTATAATATTTTATTTTATATATATATATATATATTATAAATATATCTATAACAATACTAATGTTATTAATAATATTGATAAAGATAAATACTCATAATAACTTAAAATTATAACTTTATTACTAATTATAATGATATAACAAATTTGATGTATCAATTCTATATATTGTATTAAATAATAATATACTAATATTAATATTGATATTAATATTAATATTAGTAAATATAGTAATATTAATATAACATTATATCTTAACTTGTAATTAAATATATAAATGTTGCAATTTATTAATCATGTGATATTTAATAATTACATATTATATATGTGTATATATATATATGTATATATATCTATTTATACCTTACGATATAATAATTATTATTTATAGAATCATATATATAGATTTATAATATTATATATATATATATATATATATATATATATATATATATATATATATATATATATATATATATATATATATTCATATGATAGTAACTTACTTATTTTATTTATTATTTTACATTTTAATTCAAATGATTAAAGTGTATTTTATTAATTTAAAATATTATATATACACTCATATTTATATGTATATTTATATAAAGCTTTACATATTAGTTTACACCAAATTGTTCATGAATCGTCAGAATTAGTCAAAGGTCAATTGTATACATGAACACAGTTCAAAGGTTTTGAGACTTCAACATTACAGACTTTGCTTATCGTGTCGAAACCATATAAAGATTCAAGTTTAAATTTGGTCAGAAATTCTCGGGTCACTACAATAAGAGCATTGGCGAATTACACGACATGCTTAAAACGGCCGAAGCAAGCATGGGTAAAAGGGCTTCACCCATGTTTATAATTAATGAAGGCGGGTCCAAAAGCAATAACACTTCTAAGCCGAAGGCGGCTAAGAGGAAAGGACCCGCCCACTAAGGTAAGGGCAAGGGAAAGGGAAGTATGGTTACCCCAACCAACAAGAACAAAAAGCAAAAGGTTACCGGTAAAGCTAACCCCAAGGAAGATCCGTGCTTTGGTTGCGGTGAAATGGGTCACTGGAAACGCAACTGCCCGGTCTACCTAAAGGAGTTGAAGAAAAAGAGGGATGCAGGGCTAACCTCAGGTAATGTATATATGGTATACATTGAGCTTAGTATTACTTCTTCTAATACATGGGTATTAGACACAGGATGTGGAACTCACATTTGCAATTCTATGCAGGGGTTCAAAAGAAGTAAACAAGAAGCGGGAACATCAAGTCTCTACATGGGAAATGGAGCTAAGGTGCACGTAGTAGCTCAAGGGGACTTTATTCTAAAGCTTCCAAGTGGTTTGGAACTTGTTTTGAAAAATGTTTTATATGCACCCGATTTATCGCAAAACATTATTTCTGTATCCCATTTGAAACAATGTGGTTTTGATCTTAATTTCGTTAATGATGACATCCATGTTTCTTTAAATAATGTGTTCTATTTTAAGGCTTCGCCTTTGAATGGTATTTATGAATTGGTTCATGATAACACATCATACGATAGCTCAATATACCATACAAACACCAAGAAACTCAAAATGGATTTGAGTGATTCCTACTTATGGCATTGTCTCCTTGGTTACATAAACAAGAACCGAATACATACACTTCAAAAGAATGGACTTTTGAAATCAAGTGGGCTGGGCTCGTTTGATGTATGTGAATCTTGTTTACAAGGCAAAATGACTAAAGCACCTTTCAAAGGGACCTATGAAAGGGCTTAAGACTTATTGGGACTAATACATTCGGATGTATGTGGACCATTTAAGCCCATAACCAGGAATGGTGAAAGGTACTTCATTATTTCATTGATGAGTTCAGTCATTTCGGATATGTCTACTTATTAAGACACAAGGACGAAACTTTTGAAGCATTCAAGGAATATCAAAACGAAGTACAAAATCAACTCAATAAGACAATCAAGGTACTTCGTACCGATAGAGGAGGTGAATACCTAAGGGATGCTTTCCAAGATCATCTTAAAGGTTGTGGGATTATCTCACAACTTACTCCCCCTAGAACACCCCAACTTAATGGAGTTTCCGAAAGGAGGAACCGAACCTTAATGGATATGGTTCGATCTATGATGGCTAGAAGCACGTTACCTCTATCATTTTGGGGTTATTGTCTATGCTCCGTGGCTCGTATTCTAAATATGGCCCCAACCAAGAAAGTGGAACGAACTCCTCATGAGATGTGGTTTGGAAAACCTCCATCTCTATCATACTTAAAGGTATGGGGATGTGAAGCTTATCCTAAGCGTTACGTCCCTAATAAGTTGAATGCTCGATCCACGAAGTGTATCTTCATAGGATATCCCAAGGATGATATGGGATATTATTTCTATGATCCTTCCAAGCAGAATGTGTTTGTTGCTCGGAAGGCTGAATTCCTTGAAACTAAGTTCCTATTGGAAGGAAATAGTGAAAGGAAGATAGATCTTGAAGAGGTTCAAGATCAAGCAGATGATACACAATTGGTTGACACTAGCACTCAACATGAAAATGTTGAGAGTGATCAAATGGATGATCAAAATACACAAGACGTTCGCAGATCTGGTAGGATTAGTAATCCTCCTGAGAGATATGGGTTTCTCATGGATGGTTGCTATGTGGTTGATTTGGATGAACCAACAAACTACCAAGATGCTTTATCAAGGATTGATAAGGATAAATGGCAGGAAGCCATGAACTCTGAGATGCAATCCATGTATGACAACCAAGTTTGGGAACTTGTTGAACAACCTACTGGCTCAAGGCTAGTTGATTGTAAATGGCTTTTTAAAATGAAAACCGACATACATGGAAACTTGGATACATTTAAAGCTAGACTTGTAGCAAAAGGTTTCACTCAAACTCAATGGGTTGACTATGATGAAACTTTTTCGCCAGTGGCAATGCTAAAGTCTATTAGGATATTACTTGCCATTGCTGCTCATTATGATTATGAAATATGGCAAATGGATGTCAAGACCGCTTTCCTAAATGGACATCTTGAGGAAGATGTCTATATGGTTCAGCCTAAAGGTTTTGTTGATCCGAAATATCCTAAAAAGGTATGCAAGTTAAAGAAGTCAATCTACGGATTGAAACAAGCATCTAGAATGTGGAATCATCATTTTAATGAGGAGGCCAAGGAATTTGGCTTCATTAAAAATGGTGATGAAGCTTGTGTATACAAGAAAGCTAGTGGGAGCACTATCATGTTCCTTTTATTATATGTGGATGATATATTATTATTTGGAAATGATATTCCGGCAATGCAAGGTGTTAAAACTTGGTTAAGTAAATGCTTCTCCATTAAGGATCTTGGAGAAGCTCAATACGTTTTGGGGATTGGCATCTACAGGGATAGATCCAAGAAACTGATAGGTTTGAATCAAAGTGCATACATTGAAAAGATCTTGAAAAGGTTCAAGATGGACAACTCTAAGAAAGGTTTGGTACCTATTCAAAAGGGAACGCTTCTCAGTTCATCTCAGTGCCCTACCACGAAAGATGAACAAGAGAGAATGAAGAAAGTCCCATACACATCTGCTATTGGGTCAATCATGTATGCAATGATATGCATTAGACCGGATGTGTCATGCGCTCTAAGCCTGACAAGTAGATACCAGAATAACCCAGGTAACAGTCATTGGATTGCTGTCAAAAGTATATTGAAATACCTTAGGAGGACTAAGGATATGTTTCTAATATATGTGTATGGTGAGGAGGAACTCGTAGTAAAGGGTTACGTGGACGCGAGTTTCCAAACTAATAGAGATGATTTTCGATCACAATCCGGTTATGTCTTCACATTAAATGGAGGTGCGGTCTCTTGGAAGAGTTCAAAACAGGATGTTGTTGCATTATCCACTACAGAGTCGGAGTACATTGCCGCCTCATTGGCAGCTAAGGAAGCTGCATGGATGAAGAAATTCATCAACGACTTAGGAGTAGTCCCTTCCATTCAGGACCCTCTTGAGATCTTTTGTGACAACGAGGGTGCGATTGCTCAAATCAAAGAACCTCGTGCTCACCAAAAGACCCGTCACATTGAGCGGAGATTCAACTACATAAGGGATGAAGTTGAAAAGGGAAAGATATGTATTCGCAAAGTTCACACAGATCTTAATATAGCAGATCCTCTCACGAAGCTCTTACATGGATCAAAACATACAGGACATGTTTGTGCATTAGGGCTTCGATATTCTAGTGATTGGTCATGATCTGTTTTAAGTATTGTAATGGAATGAAATTGTTCAAACTCATTAATATAATTATGGTATTAATTTATTTTGAGTCATGTTCCTATTTTGCATATTTTATCCATGAATAAGTAATTATTCTAAATTCCGTGGTCGATCACATTCGTGGGAACAAGTGTGAGGTTTAGACTATTATGAACTTGGATTGGTATACATTCACGGACTGAATGTGGGGCAAGGTTGCTACCAAGGTTCATAGATATTTGTGGGATGCAAATATTGGAAGACCCGCCCTCAAGATTTGCTAAATGGAGCCTTTGTGGTTGATCACATGTAATCTTGAGTAAAGGCGAATATCATTGTATCCTCTGACCTAAGATACATATTGGGTTCAGATATTTACCAAGTATTGTGCCTTGATTTTTTCCTTCGCTATTCTGAAATATGGTAGTTCATAAGGAAGAGCTCAGGTACAATGCAAGGTACATATTTAGAACGTATGTAGTCAAGATGGAATTTGTCCCTCTTATTCGTTGAGAGTCAGATGTCTAAGGCCTGATAAAGTTAAATCTAGAAGAGAGTGATTACTCTGTGTCTCTTGGATTTAACATAACATCTAGGACGAAAGGAAATAATGAAAGATTCACCTATTCATATTCGAGATGGGAACTCGAAAGGGATGATGTTATTGAATGGCACAAAGTCATAACATATTGGGGGTGATGGACGGTTGTTAGGTGGTATCCATCACTTGCATTAATTTCTTATGTTTCTCGTGCAAGTGGGAGATTGAAGGTATTTCGTATGCCCGAGAGACATATTAAATTAATGTGGCTAATGTGTTATGATCCAAGTCGGGTCATACCCAATAACAAGCTTACCAACACTTTACAAGTGTTTAATCTTAACGGTTGGATCGTTAAATAAATACGCGACACTTGAACTTTAGAAAATCAGTTTTCTAAAGTATTATCACTTGAGATAAATTATTTGGATAATTTATATATATATATGTTAAGAATTTAATTATTTATAGGTTTAAATAATTATTTTGTGTTATGATTTATAAATTGGTTTATAAATATTCAAGTAACTTAATTTGAAACATGGGTTTTATCTTGTTTTATAAAAAAACTCCTTTGATTAAAAAACCCCTAAAGGGTGACGGTTTTTGAGGGACACAAGGGATCACCCATGCTCAAATTTTGTGACTTTTAAGGCTACACAACTCTTAAGATTCATGCCTATTAGTTTACCAAGGACCTTGACTCAAGTGGACTAGCAATACACATAAAATTAACAGGAAAAACTGCAAACTTCTCTCTTTGGTCTGCTATCTTCTGGCCGTGAGATAGAAGGAGAGAAAGAGGGTTTATTTTGTGAGTTTCAAGCTAAATTTCAAGTAGTAATAAAATCCTAACTAAAGGCTAAGTGTTGGTGTATAGTTTGGGGTATTATCTCTTAAGGTTTCATACTTTTGAAACTTGATTCATCATCATCTCTTGGGAGCTGCTGCTGGCCGATTTTTATACAAAGGAACAAGTGAGTTCAAGGTTAGTTAACTAGCTCATTGAGGTTCTAAGGTCTAACCAAGTCAAGGGTGTGTTGGTGCATTATTTCATCATCATCCTCTTGAACCAAAACAGCCCTCAATTGCTAATTGAGGAGGTATTAACACTCTTCCTCACTTGTTATTTTGTAAGCATATATTCAAGGCTTGATAATTATTAATGGAGTTCAATCTAAAATGGTTTAACATATACACTTATTTATAAATAACATAATGCTTTCGCTTGTCTTAATATTCATAAAATTGGTTTTGTGATTATATAAACATATGAACTTGTTGTCATGTTGAATTCCATCATAATTATCAATGTTAATATCATTATTATTATTATAACTAATAATAAAATTATAATTTTAGTTATTATGATTAATATTAGTATTATTATTAAATTTTATCATCACAATTATTATTAAAGGTCATTGTTATTATTATTATTATTATTATTATTATTATTGTAAAAATAATACAATTTATTAATATTACCATTATAAACATTAATATAACAACTAGTATCATTATTCTAAATATTTTATAATTTTATAATTATTAATAATAATTTTGCATTATTATGTATTTATTAATTAATATTATATATAAAACTAAACTAAATAAATAAACGAATTCTATATATTAATCTGTTACATGTATCAATCAACCTTACAGATATTTAACTACTGATGGATACAGTTTTTAAATTGAATACATATACATATATATATATATATATATATATATATATATATATACAAAATACGGATACACATGTATAAATAGTTATACACACACACACACACATACACACACACACACACACATATATATATATATATATATATATATATATATATATATATATATATATATATATATATATATATATATATATATATATATATATATATATAT